>NC_134333.1:6315194-6641302 GCF_964195595.1 Calonectris borealis | reverse complement strand
TGTATTTAAACCATAGCCCTGCTGGAGAGTTTCCTCTTCTATCTGTTGTACCAGCCATTTCAAGATCTCTAAATCCAAGAAACCAATTATGTCACATTCTCCCACTGGATGCTTTATTAAAAGGAAAACATGGGACCACAGTGTTATGACTAAAAGCTTCAGAGCTTTTCATCCATGCTGCATGACTAGGAGAAAAAAAAGCAACAATCTTTACCCCATAATTTATTTTTGGCCAATCCTGGAAATACTAGATCTTCCCAAACTCCAGATTTCACTGACAACAGCTTTGGTTCTTCCAAGCACAGAAAGGGATTATAAGAAGAAAATAATGCTCGTTTAAACCTTTTACTTCATAGAGTAAAGCATCAGATACCTCTAGCGTAACAGCGGCTTCTAGATACTAGATGTACCTGGGGTACCTCTTGGCAATCCAACTCAACAGATGCCATTATTTGAAGGGTTAAAAAAAAAAAAAAAACCAAACAGCATAGTTGTGTAAACAGGTTAAAAATCAGGAAATATACAATTCTAATACTGAACTGTGAAAAAATGGGACAAATTTCTATGTTCATTATAACTGTGAATCACATCTTCCCAACTGCACCAATCAAGTTCATTTCCAGAAATGTCTGTTCCAGTTTCATTTTCTGGACTAAGGTAGAAAAAAAAGAGACAGAAGATAAAGATTTGCTGTATAAAGAGCATATGCGATGAAGAAAGTTCTTGAAGGGCAGCAAGTGCCCTCTAGAATAGGCAGTGTACAATTGTTCCTTTTATTAACTGTCCATTTTGTCCCTGCCATTTCCTCCAAATGCTGCAGATCTAAGTTACAGGGGGCAAAGTGAATCTATCCGGGGGCATTTACAACTGCTCTCCCAATTCGGTAACAAGCCTCAAAAACTAATGCGATACTAAATACGGTTATTAGAGAACCCTATTTCTACTATGGGCTTTAAAACCCCAACAAAGCTATCAGCCTAGTTTTCAAAACAGGAAATCTGTGCACCGAGGAAAATGACAGAAAGCCATGAACGCAAAGATGTTAAAGTCCTCCCAGGTCTCTCCCCTATTAGGAGGCACAGGGCGACGATCCGGGAGGGAATCGCATCCCCACGCCGGGATGCTGGTCTGGGGAAGGGACTGCCACAAGTTCCCGAGCCTTCTCCCCCCCCCCCCACCGCAGGGCCGAGCTCCCTCCGGGGGCCTGGGGACTGCCCTGGACCCCCCTCCATCCCTCCCGGCAGGGGATGGCATTCCCTCCCTGTCCTCCTCGACTCCTCTGCGGGGTGATTTTCAGCACCTCTCTCCCATCCTCCCTCCCCACTCGGGAAACAGAGGCACGCGTTTGAAAATAAGCCGGTGAGTGAGCAGCCTTGCCCTGCTGCCAGCTGCTGCACCGCCTCGCCTCGGCCTGCCTCCTCCTCCTCCCCGGCACCCCAGGCAGCACCACCTCAACTCCCAGGCCGGGGATTCACAGGCCGTGCCCACCCCTTCACCTCCCCCGCCGGCCCGGGGCCTCCGCGCTCCCCCGAGCCGGGCTGAGCCGACCCCCCTCGCCCCGCTCTTACCCCCCGCCCGCCGGGCCGGGCCGCGCAGCGAGCCCGCGGGGCCTGCGCTGCGCCGTGCCCCGGCGAGGCGGGCACCCGCGGCCCAGGCCTCGCTCCCGCCGCCTCGGGGCACAGGCCTCGGGCCCTTCCGCCGTGACCCCGGCCCGGCCCCGCCGCAGCCAGCGGTGGGGAGCGGTTAACAGCCTCCGCCCCTCGCCTCCACCGCGGCCCGGGGTCGCTGCCCGGCTTCCCCCCCGCTTCCCCCGGCCAACCGCCGGCCCCGCCGCCCCCAGGGCGGCCTCGGGCCCGGCGCCGGGGAGGGAGGCGAGGGGGGTCCCCGCGCTTCCCCCGCCGCTCCCGGGCTCTCTCACCTGGCGCTGCCGCCGCTGCTGCTCCTGCCGCCGCCCCGCCGCTCCTCTCCCCTCCTGCCCGGGCCGAGCGCTCCCCGGGCACCGCTCGGATCCCGCCGCCGCCGGGGGCAGGAGCAGGAGGAGGAGGAGGAGGAAGAGGAGGGAGGGAGGGAACCTGCTGCGGCGGCGGCAGCGGCGGCACGGGCGGGAGGGGGAGGCCAGGGGCGGCTCCGCGGCCTCTCGTGAGCCAGGCGCCGCCGCCGCTGCGGGCACCCGGGCTCCTCGCGGGGGAGAAGGGCGGAGGGGAGGGGGGCGGCGGCAGCAGTAGGGGGGGGGAAGGTGGGGGCTCGCCCCTCGCCGGCTCCGGGGCGGGGAAGGAGACGAGGCGAGTGGGGGGGAGCGAGAAGGGATGGATAGGCCGCGGATCCCCGGCCTCGCGTAAGAAACCTCGCGCGGCCGGGGTGCGCGCAGGCCAGCGGCAACCGCAAGGCCTCGCGGCAGGACAAAGGCCCGAGGGAGGGCTCGGCGGGCGGCGGCGCCCGGGCAGGTGGGGAGAGCGAGTGGAGGGTGGGGGGGGGCACGGGGCTGCGGGGCCCCCTTCTCTTCCCGGGGGGGGCGGCGGGGCGCGGGCAGGTGCCGGGGCCGGTGCTCGCCCCCTCCCCGCGGCGCTGGGCCCGGCCCGGCCCGGATCGATTGGTGCACACACACTAGTGAAAGCGCGCGGCGTCTCGCGAGATTTGCACGGCGGCGAGAGGGCGGGGGAGGGGCGGGAAGGGCAGGTCAGCGCGGGGAGGGGGGGGCAAGGGGGGGGGCAGGTCAGCGGGGGGCGGGGCCTGGGGGGGCGGGGCCTGCTCTGAGGGGCGGAGGGAGGGGCCGGGGGTGGGGGGGCAGCAGGTACAAGGCGGGGGTCAGTAGGCCCCGGGGGTCAGGGCAGGCCTGGGGGGGGGCAGCAGGAGGCATGGGGGGGTCACATAGGCCTGGGGGGGCAGCAGGGGGTCAGGGGGGCTTTGGGGGGGGGGCAGCAGGCACAAGGTGGGGTCCGAAGCAGCCTTGGGGTGTGGACAGGTTTGGGGGTCAGGGCAGGTGGGGGGGGGGGTGCAAGCAGAAGGTGGGGGGTCAGGGCAGGCCTGGGGGCTTTTCCCCCTCAGGGAGCAGAGGGTGACCTGCCCCCCCCAGGGTGTCCCCAGAGAGGGGGTGCAGGCAGGGTGCCCATGCACCCGCCCCCCCAGTTCTTCAGCCCCTCTCCAGTCTCCATCTTCCACAGCCAGGAGCGACTTTGCTCCCAAAACCACCCTCATCCCCCCAAGGGAGGGTGCAAGGGCACCCCAGCACCCCCCCAATACACCATCCCTGCCCACCCCCTCACTGTGGGGACCCCTGCGAAACCCCCCAGGAAGGGGGCCCGGCCCCGCTCGCCCCCTCATTCGGGGCTGATCAAATACGGATATCGCGTGTGAAACAGAACCCCGGGCCCCCAGCAGCTCCCCGCTAACCCTTGTTCCCCCTTGCCTGTCTAAGGCTGGGCTGCGCATGAAAAAAAGCCCAAAAAAATTTAAAATAATAAAAATAAGGGCTCATTCTAGCTGCAAACGAGCGATTACATCGCAGTTTATTCGCCTTTCTCCCAGGCGGCGGGGGCAGAATGCAAAACGCCGCTGCCGGGCGTTGCAACCCGCTCGGCTTTAAGGCTGAATCAGCTTTCTGAAAAGCAAACAAGCAGGGGAGAGGGGGGGGGAAAGAGGTTTGTTGGGAAAGGAAGTGGCCAGGCCTGTCCAAGGGGAGGCAGGCGCGGATTAGCGATGGGAGCGGAGGTTCCCGGAGCTCTATAAAGGATTCGCCTTCCAAAACACCCGGGCAGGGAAAGCCGAGGGACGCCCGTCACCTCCGTTTTACTGCACGTCCGACATCGAGCAATTTATGACCGAACTGGAACCTACCAGTTTGGCAAAAGCGATGATGTGGAGAAGAGCTGGCGGAGCGTCACGGAACAACCGCTCTCGCATGGCGACGGGGGGAAGTTGTATTATTTTAAAATTGTTAATTTATCGTACTTCGAGCCTGGCATTATTTGTTAACTTGGTGTTGCAAATGGCTTTCGAAGTGCCTGCCTGTTCTCACAAGCTGTGTTTCCTGTGCTTTAATCTGTTTTTTCGGTAGAAGAGCCACTCCAGTTTCAGCTCCCGCTGCGTGAGTCACATTTTCAGCACGACCAGCGGCAGGAATTTGTAAAATAAATAAATAAATAGCGTTTCGTGTGTGTGTTGTTTTTTTTTTTTAAAAAAAAAAAAAGAAAAAATTCTAGAGTAAATATTCCATCAGCTGGTAAACTAATCACAGCCATTTAGGGGAGCGCTAATTAGTACCATTTGCAGTTAACATTGTTCGGGGAGGTATAAATTTCATTTGTGCGTTTCGGTTTGATTTTGGGTGGAGGGAGGAGAAGATCTGGGAGCCGTTGCACCCAATAAAAGGACCGACTTCCTGTACCCCTCGGCTCTTCTGGACCCTGGCCACCGCCCCTAGAAACGCCTCCAACTTTAAAGGGAGCAGTTCCCTCTCAGGGCACCAGACAGGAATCGGACACCGTAACACCGAATCTATGGCACCATCCCCCCGTCTTTGTGTTTTAGGGGTGATGGGGGTTACTTTGATCTAATTTTTCTCCTGCTTTTTGGAGGGAACTTGCTGAGGTTCTTCCGCCTCTTCCACGCATTGCTGGGGATCCCACTGCCACCGATCTTTTCACGTAGGCTACCAGAAAAGACCATGGGGCCGTCGTATCCTAAATGGCGTTTTGCTCGCTATCGTTTTCACTGAAGTCGGACAGATCAGTGACCCTGTTCTTCTTTCCTCTGGCAGGACCAGATGCCCAGGGAGGTAAGAGCCTCCTGCAGAATTCACTGCAGACAGGAATGTTTTCTAAAAGACATCCCGCGATGCACCGCCGAGTTATGGGCTTGACATAGGACCCGTGGCTGCAGTCCTGGGCTCTGCCGGGGTCAGGCTGGAGCAGCGGGTGGTGACTTCTGATAACGAACCCCATAAGCTGAGGTTGCGCCATCCTCCTCTTGTGACTTGCCCCCCTCCCCGCCCCATGTTCCTCTACGCTCGGCAAAATGGTTGGGGTTTCTCTTCTCACTTGCGATTTCAGGGATGGAGCACATCCCCTTCGAGCATGCCCCCTTCAGTATGTTTTGGGGGAGCTTTGGGAAGACAGCCCTTGTGGCTTGCTGTCCAAGGGCTCCACTGGCTCAGCTCTCCTCCTGGATTTTCAGCAAGCTGCGAGTGCTCACAAACCCTTTCCTCTTAGCCTTGGTTAGCCATACAGTCGCATCCTTCCCGACTCATCTGCTGCAAACTCAAATACGGTCCTCTCTGCCTTCGTCCTCCGAAGAGCAGCTCAGAGCAACACTTTCAGCTGCAGTTTCCTTTCCAAGATGCCAAAACAGCAGCTCACACAGGACACGGCAGCTCGTCTTTCTGTGCCGCAAAGGGGGCAGGAATCAACAAGTTGCAACTGTATTTCTGGCCACAAGCAGAAATTTTGGAGTAGCCTTTAAGGGTACCGCTCGCTGTCTGCTGAGTGCCAGGCAGGTACAAGGGGATTTTAGAAAAGTTCATCCGATAGCCTCGGTAAGAAGTAAGTGACTGGTTAGATTTCCTGGTGCAGACAGAGCCTGTAAGTCAGCAATAGAGGTTTTCCTCCTACACTCCATCAGGACACCGCTTTGAGCAGGGACGCACCACCCGTCCCAGCCTGGTACTTCACTTCTTACCGTGCTGTGCCAGTGCATCCGAGACCGGGTTCCCTGGAACAGCAATGGTCTCTAAGATAAAAATATATTTATCAGTGATAAGACACACGCACTTGGACTCTCTGTTATGGTGTTATCTCCCGGGGGAGCTAATCCCCCCAGGTTTGGACTCAGCAGAGAAATGGTGAACTGTTGGGTTTTTTTAATTCTGTTTTCTAAACAAGAAAAGCCAAGTTATTAGAATGTGCTTCTGGCAAGAACAGGTCAGCTTGTGACTTTCTGTTTTTACAGGGAAGGGTTTTCTAATTCAAAGGCTGGACTATGTAAATATTTAATCATTTTGTATAGGACGATTTCGGATTAAATTATCTTTTAAGATACTACTTCTAAGAGCCTATAAAGCATCAAAACTAAAACAATGCCTAAGGTTAGGAAATCAAAATTCTGTTGATCTCAACTTGATTTTCCCCATAGTATTTCAGTTTGTTAACAGTTTCAGTATGTTTGACTTTCTGGCCCAGCAAGAGAAGAGAATATTTGGATCTTCAAGAATTCTCATACGGGAAAAAAACTCCTCCTTCCAGCCCACACTTGAGTGACACACGAAAACTATTCTGTTTTCCCCCTTTTTCATTAACTTCGTAAGAGCCCCTGAGCTCTGGTCCTTTTAGAGGAGCTGGTTTGAGAGCTGGCAACGGGATGGTTATGAGCAACGCAGTACATTCATGGCTGACCAAATATTATCTCATTCATGGGGGCACGCCAGCCCTCCTACACCGTCGTCTCTGCCAGATTCCTCCCGTACAGCATCCTGCTCCCCAGGTCTGCCATCAGCCAGTGTTAATGCTTCCTATTACATCCCCTGTGGCAGCTCTCATCTTCTTGCATTGGTCTCCTTGGATGTCAGCAATATCCTTGGCACGTTGCACTTGTATCGTGTTTTGAAGAACTACTCAGCTGCCGCAGCCATTTTCTTTGTCACTGAATTCGACTCGAGCAGTCTCCGAGAGCTCCCCTCCAGCCAGCACGGTGTGCTTAGCAAAGCAAGGGCAAACCCCTGCATCACAGCTTTGCTGTTAACCCATGTTAGATTTGACCAAAATTTAAGATTTTGGTTAAGATTTTATAGATATTTTAACATAGCATGTAACATGTTCTTTGTCTTGAATTTTGAAAAGATAAAATACCAGAAGTCAAGCTCCTTATCTTTTTAATGTATTTTGGGTGACTTTCTTTTGCCTCTGCTTTCTGGGCTTGTGAAATAGTCTAATTACATTTTTCCTAGCATTTCTGTACTGCCATGAGGTCTAGAAATGTATTGACATAATGTAACACATACACAAAAAAGAGAGCTGAGATTCCTCAGTGATGGCAGGAGCTGGGGACTCGAGAAAAGCATCAAATAGCCTGAGCCTTTGAAATATAAAAGCTTGGCATCAGTGATCTCAAATCCAAAAATTTTACCATTTAGCCATTGAGAAAAAAAAGAAAACCAACAAAAGCGTTCAGCACTCAACAGGTTTCTTAAGGTTTTAGCACTGGGGGATGATCTCACCTCTCGGCATCACATCCAGAAGAGGCCAATCCTTGTCTGCAGAGCAGATTCTGTTGTACCTAAGGAGGGAAGGAGCATTCAAAACATCTCACCCTTGTGTGGATTGAGCATCTAGTAAGGGTAGGGCTCCCGGCACAGCCTCTCCCTCACTAGGAACATTAAAAGGGTCTCTCCTCATTCTCATTAGACTGGGAGAAAGTTGGTATCTCAGTTACTCAAAGATAACATGCCATCGCCTGACTCCTTCCTGAGGCCATTCGGGGAGCCTCCACCCTCCCACACAACGGAGTTTATCTCGGAGGTTTTTCCTGCCCCTCCCTCTGTCTACACCTTCAGGTATCCCATTAGGGAGGCTTTGATACCCGAACCCAGTAGGAAAGCATCCAGGTCGCTCAGCCTCCACACATGCAGCAAGCCAAGCGCAACCTCAGAGCGGTGCCCTGATCCAAGGGAGCGCAAGTCCTGCCTGCCGGAGGAGGCAGCCCACCGCGCGTGGGAACGTGGACCTGTGCAACCCCCATGGCCCTGCCGAGGGGAACCAGAACCCGCTGGTTCTTCTTCTGCGTGCACCTGAAACGACGTGATTCTCCTTTACGTGCCAGGAAATCCTTCCCTGTCCTCACTCACTACCAGCTTCCTAGAATACAAGAGGGTATTATTCTCTGCAGGATTTGCCCCCTGCTTCTCTTCCTCCTGCATAAAACGGGCATAACAACACCCTACCTTACAGGGCTTTGCAAAGCCTCAATTAAACAAACTGCTGGAAATTTGTGTAAGAGGAAAATTAAATCAACATCCTATTGTAAAGCTAGAGTTACTGCGTGCATATTTCTGTAAGTATATTCAGCCTTTGTGTGAATGTCTGTAAAAACATACCAACCTTCATAACAAGCCTTGTCTCAGTAGGGAAGAAGTCACTTGAAGTTGAGGAAAAGCCAGATTTAGTTTTCCATGCAACCTGGATCAACTTCTTCACATCCACCCTTCACTGAATGTGGAAAAAAACGTGCGGCTGTGTAATTAAAGACTGTAGCGTAGTGTACCTGCCTAGGTGGGGCTCCCCAGATGAGGGGGACCCAGCACCATGCCTCGTGCTTGGTCCCATGGATGAAGACGTAGTCTGAGGGGAGATCAGCCAATTTTCTCTCTAAATGAGGAAAGCCACATCCAGCGCCCCTGGAGCAGGGTAGCAGGGTACCTCTCCACTTACAGTTGTAGAGCAGATCCCCCGGTGTTCCCCACCACACCACAGAGGTGTGAGCCTGGCCTCTGTGACCTGGGACTGCAAACAGCAACTTCCCACTTCACATGAGCTGAAAGAAAGTTTCATAGGCCAAATTGGCTTCAATCCCCCAGAACTCCCCAACCCCCAAATAACATGAAAATGCAAGTCCTTTGGACTACAAAACATTAAAACAACCTGAATACAGCAGTCATGCTCACACTCCACCCCAAAATCAAGTTGCTGTGTTGGCGCTTGCAGTGAAGACTCCGTGGGGTTATTCAATACCAGGGTCCAAACCTCACCAGGATGTTCTTCCTTCCTGGAAACAGCCATGGGCCAACAGGCTGGGAGCTCCAGGCAGGTGCTGGCACATTAGACTTGCTAGTGATCTTTGCCATCAATTTTTTCCAACCACAGCCAGTTCCCCCTCATCCAACTGTGGGTCAAAGACCGTATTTTCAAGAGTAAAAGCCTTCACTGGCATGACACCTGCTGTCATACCATACAGCCTTTGGGCAGGAGGTAGAAGCAGAGGCACACATGGCTGAGATTCTCTTGCTTCTCCCTGCCTGTGTTCCAGCCAAGTCGCCAGGTCTGGCTTGTGCTCTCCATAGCAAAGGTAGCTGTATCCTATTGAGTTCAGATTAGCACTCACTGTTGCCTACATAGGTAATTTCCTGCACTGTGTCCCACTTTCTCGGCAATACAAGTTCCCATTCAGCAAGGCACTTACGCACAGGAACTTACTGCCTTCAGCAAGAGCTAAGCACAAATTCCAGAGCTTTGCTGATTAAGCACAGAGCTGACAATTCCTTTCCCTCTAGAGCACCTCGCTTCGCAGGAGAGTCCTCCAAAAAATTCCTCCCTCCTCCTCGCTTGTCTAGTAAATTCTATCTTGCCCTGAAAACCTGTATGACAACACTGTTAGAATCAGAATCCTACGGACACTGTACAAAAAGATGTGTGCCAAGCACACACCCCTGTCAAGGTAGATGAATAGCTACAATAGCAAAAGGGATCCTGATCATGAATCTTCTCTTCTGGACTAATTTTCCCAATATGGCACCAAACCAAAAGTGGTGGCACTGCTCTGACTGACAAATCAGATCCAGTTGACTGATCAGGAGAACAAAGAAGACTGCATGACTCAGTTTCCCCCACCTGCCTTTACAGAGATGGAAGGATGCTCCCCAAATCCCTTAATAACTTGATCCCTGCAGCGTCATCCTCATCCGTGCCCTCACTTCTAGGCACTGAAACCTGTACATCTTTCATTTGTACTCAGGAAAAACAGTTAAGTTCAGTTTGGGTCTGTGATTCCTGTAGGGAATCCAACTGGGGACCAGCCGGGGCTCATCCCAATGCCAATGACAAAAGGAAGCTCTTTCAGCTTTAGTTACGATGCAATGCCAAAAGCCGCTGGCATGCATACGTGGAGGTTCCTTCTGCTCACATCTCTTTTATTGAAAATAATCAGGTCTCATTTATCCTGGAGCTCTACAACTAACTACAGAATTAGAAATATTGGTGACACCCTGAGAAGGTGGAGCTGAAGTATTTGGGAGAGAAGACAATTGTGTCTGGTCTCACATGCTTCTGGTCAGAAGCACTTGATGATTACTGTTGTAACAATAGAAGTCACTAAGGATAAGGATGACTGTTGTTTCTCACTCTCCTGTGCTGTCAGGAAGATCCTGAGAAAGCTCCAATTTTCAGTGGAATTTACAGTTTATTTATTTGAAGTGACGGTATAAGAAATACTCTCCAGCCTCTTGTTCTCTTTATCTCCCCCGTTCCCCTCCTGCCTCCCAGCTTCTAGCCGGTCTGTGAAATCAGGATGCCGCAAGAGGAACGATGTACCTGGGGAGGCAAAGGGTTCTTTGCCATTCACTGGAGCCCTCAGCATCATGGCTGGATCAAAAGCCTTTCTGAAGGACTAGTCCTGGCTCAGCCCAAGTCACAGGCTTGATGCCATAATCCCTACATGAAAGGGTTATGCAAAGGGTCAGAATAGGTGATGATAAAGTTCCCTTCCAGCCAAAACAATCTATGAACCTCCAAGGAAATCCACCATCCTCTGGCAAGAGCCAGGACCAGACTTTCTGAAGTGTAACAATGTCTGGCTCCAGAATCGCAGGGGCAGCGCCTCTGAAGAGCTATGAAATCATCTCTTCTGCTTGGGAGGTTCGACAAGCTACGTTGGCATTGCCTGTCGGCCACAGACCACAAGACTGGAATGCTGGGAACAAAACCAGAGCAGATACGTTCAGAATGGCTTTAAAGCTAATGTTACACTGCTAAAAAGGAAGAGGGAAAAAAAAAAATAAAGGCACTTAACCTGGGTTTTTCAATGCAGTAAAAGTGAATTCAGGGATTTCTTTTGAACATGCTAGAAAGCCGTTGTGCAACCCAGCCTGCACAGCAGGCCCAAGGTGGGAATGGCAGAAGCTGCTGCAAGTCAGGACCAAGGTACCTGAGCAGAGCTGTGTGGGAGGCAAGGCCTGGAGTCGCAGGAGAGCAGCAGCTTCAGAGAGAACGGGAGCTGGCGGAGATTAATGAAGGAAGCTCAGACAGTATCTGTCTGTAGGAGGCCTGGCTCAATTCAAGGCCATTAACTTGTTGCTTTCTGAACACCACCAACAGGACTAGAAACAAAAGCATGTCTGCCCAGCATGGTTCATGTTGAGCGATTGCTTAAATACTCCAGCGGAATGAAGAGCTTTAAGAAAGGCAAAGAGCCACTTCAATGGCTGCAGGCTCACAGGGCTGCAAGTTTTTGCATGAAGCCCAAGTGAAAACCAGGCAGGCAACTGGGATGTAGCCTTGAAAGTAGAAACAAATAAATTACTAGCCTTCATCTTCTCCCATTCAGGAGTTTAAACTTAAAGGGGAGTCCATCAACTTTAAATAAATCATGTTTATAATTAAAAACATATTTTCCTGCGCTGCTTACAAGCCTTTGGATGATTAATAAGGCATTTTTCAAATTACTTTAATTCACACTAATTATGCTGCTTGTTTACCCCAGTCAATAATTTTTCTTCCAGGGAGATAGAGCTATCCCAGAAGGAGGTCTCCCTTCAGGGACCAAGAGGAAAAGGACCCCAGGGAACTGCCTAAGGCACCAGTAACATATGGGAGGTCTTTCACCGAAAGCGACAGAGCTGGTTACATGAGTCACGTCACGTCAAACGCTCACAGGACTTCTTTTGCTAAGCCTGACTCTTTGCCTGGATAAGATGAGGAGACATGAGCTTGCTCAGCTCCCAGAGCCCTTGAGCTGTGTTTTGCCCAGACCTTGCCTGAGGTACCAACCTTGCCAGGGGACCAGACTTTGTAGGTCTAGCACGAAACCATAGCAGCGGCTGCACAGTTTCTGGATTGAGTCAGGCTTGTGCCCAACAGAAGCCAAATGTGTTAGGGGCAAGTGGGAGGGACGGAAGGAGAATTTAAGACCCCCATTGACATTTTCTCCTGCTTTCCCTGCCTTCAGCACTATGGTTCCCTTCAGCTTTTCAAGCTCACATGCTGACCAGCAGGAATTGGAGAGCCAAGGAACATGTGCTCCTCCCGTGTGCTGTTTTGCCTCCTGCACCCTAGTGAAGAGGTGCCAAGGGCAGGCCAGTAGCAAGGTATGATTTTTGAACTGCCTTTACAAAAAAGGACAGGAGACGGAGAAGCAGAAAAGGCCACACAGTAACTGTGAAGCAAAACGATCTCCTGTTCATTTTTCTGCTTTCCAAAAACAGCTGCTTCAAGCCTTATCTCCTCCTATGTCATTTGCAGACTCTGGAAAGTTTCCTAGCCCTTCAGGAAATAGAGTACAACAAATTGAACAAGAATTCCTCTCCCAGTTATTTGATTCTCTTTCAACATTATTTAAAAGAGCTAGATATGTAAAAAAAAGCAATGGTGCATTTCCATTCCCGCCCCAGCACTGCAGCCTGCCTTTGTGGTGTGAATGGATTTGCTGGGTCACCTTTCCACAGGAAGGGCTGAAATGTCCTGACCCAGAAGCCTTCGGGTAGCAGACATACTAATACCTGCAGGGTGACACAGTGACGTGGAAGTTATGAACTGATCATGCTGCCACATGCCCAGCAGAGAGTTTTGCTACAGCCCCTTCCAACGCTTTACAAATCAGGGTGCTCCTGGTTTGACTCTCCAGGACTCCTGCAGACTCTCCAAAGATAGCAATGGCATTTCCTCATCTTTTTACCCTTTCTCCCGTTTCAAGACAGCAGTTATTTCATAACCTACGTGTCTCTAGAGTTGACAGTTATTCTTAGGCAACTGTAAGCTACAAATGCAAGTGTCTAGCTAACAAAATATACATGCTTTGTGTGGCACGAACTGCTCTTCGGCCAGCGGTGCACACACAATAGACCTTGTTGCTTCGTGAACTAAAACAAAGCAGGAGATATCAGGCAAGGCTTTCACTTCTTGAGAGACGAGAGCAGGCACTAGTGAGACTCATAACAGAAGAGGAAAAAAACTGTAGTTACCTAATGGTGGCCCAAATCCTTCAGATCAGGCACGCAGAAGCATGTGAGTTTCTGTGGAAGCCTGATTTATATTAATCAAACCAGCATTGAAAAGCATTACCACAAAATTTATTCTAATACCTGTTGTACCACACCCTAAAAACAACAAAAGAAAACAAGCTGAGATAAAAGATATTTGCTGTCAAAGATGGGGAAACACCTTCAGAAAGCCACAATGTTGGCTTCCTCTAAGAAATTAAACAAGAGTGGTAGACATTCTTCAGATTTCTTATCAAAGACAGGTGTCTTGCCTACTTGGGTTTAGCACACCACCATGACAGGGTAGTGCAGTTCGTGACCTGGGGGCCGCAGCCAGCAAGAACAGTTTCTCACTGTTCAAGCAGAAAAAGCAGGTAATTCTGTGTAAACCCTGGTCCCATCAGCTGCTCGTGTTACTCTGCACTCTGAAGGTGCCCCAAAACTGGCATCAGCCCCAAATCCTTGAAAGCCTGAACCTTGCCTGATATGAACTTATAGCACCTAAGCTATAGTGTGCTAGCTCCCTAGATGAACATCCTTGTGGATGGTGAGGGCAAAGCAGAATAATCTGCTTTCTCCACAGGTTATCTGCACACCATGAGGCATCCATGAGGAAGCTTGGCACAGAGAAACTAGTATGCGCTCAGTTCCTGCCCTCAATCAATGTATTTTAACTTGTGAATTTGCACAAACCTGAATGACTAGAAGAGAGCTGCATGAGATAGGTTGGCTAAGGGATCCATATTAGGCATCAGTGATCAGTTGCAAAGAAGAGCAGATTTACCCGTTGTACGGTTTTTGTTCCCAAGACAAGAGCACACAACACAGAGGTAAGGTCGAAGCTCTCCTTCTGTTTCATGTGGAAATCCAGAGTAAGAGCCGCTACTCAACTTGCTCAGCTGCTGTAAGACAGCTTGACCATTTCTTAAGTTGTTAAAACTACGAATAATTTAAAAAACTCAGACCAGTAGCAAGACATCTAAAATACTACTTGGTCTCCTCTTAGAGCATTCATCCTTAGCAAAACTCACTGGAAGCGACGCTAGGCACTGTAAAAGGCACTGAGGTCCTGTGTGTGCTGAACTCTGTAAAACCACATCTCAACCAGGAGGACACACTGCACATGGCCATGAAGAGGCTCCAACCTAAAGAGCATGGCCTGTTTCCTCACAGTTGAGGGGCAGCAGGCTTGCGGTATTTGCACTGGATCCATACTCGATACATCGTCATTTGTTTCCCACGGTTCACTTGCAATCGCCGATCAACCAGATTCTGAATTTTCTCCAGCCCAGCTGTTGTGAAGAGACCATCTAATTCATCTGGAAGCAGAGAGAAGGAGATTGAGGATGCCATAGCTTTCATTTAACTGATACCTGCTCACACTGAGGTTTAAACTATGTTGGAAGATGGACCAGAGGAAACTCATGGTCTCACTCTGGCAGGGAAACGTAAAGATCAGACAGGACTTGACTACTGTACTATGGGGGGATTAAGATCACAGTTTCTCTAGTTTCACTTGAGTTTACCTTCTACCAGGGAAGGAAAGAATTATTTGGAGGACAACTAGAATTACAGAGACTCGACAAAGAGAAAACAGCAGCAGTTTCAGACATGGGTATCGCCTCTAGTAACCAATTAAGGGAGCATCTTCTGGCGAGTAGGGACAGATCCATTCCTTCCCCCTCCCCCCCTCTCTCCAAAGGAATTTCAGAGTCTGTAAGAGCAAAGAACGGGATCAGACCTACGCTTTTAAATGGTGGCAATAAGATCTGCGCTGCATAGGCTGGAGGGGAACGGGATTCATTAAGGTTAAGTTTGGGGAAAAAAATACTTAAAAAACCACACCCTGCTGGGGCCCAATCAAAGCACCAAGAGCCCTCGGGGCTGCAACACTTACACTGGCAGGTATTCCTGACCAAGCAAATAAGTACCGTAGTGCCCCAGCACACTGGCCGTGGGCAAAGCCAGACCGAGTCCTGCTTAGCAGCAGAGAGCTTGTTCAACTGCAACCTGGGAGCACGTGATTTGTGTGGAGTTTCTGTAGAAAAGGGCTAACAGGTCCCAGCTTGTGCTCTTTTATCAGATGCTTGCCATCGTGAAGCGTTTGCCAAACACGCATTAAACATTAATTTTGTTGTGATAAACAAGACTTGTGCAGTGGGGAAGGGAATAGTTCATTGCAGTTGTGCCACTGCTCTAAAACTGACCATGCAGAGGGACCCACGGTGGAAGTGACTGGAGGTGCAACTGGTGATAAACAGGGAGAATACAACCCCTGCTGAACTCCAAGCAGCAGCAGAACTGGAGAGGCTGCCTCAGCTCTGTGCTGAACCACGCCCTTTTATTTCCTCGTAGGAGAACAGTAAAGTTAAGAGAAGTTCCTTCAAGTGGTGTCCACCTCACTCTATCCTCCTCTGGCAACAAGATTCAAGGAGAGCTCCTCCAATCCCACCCCTCCCAGTGTACCAAACACACTAGTCTTTCTCTAGGAGGACTTTTCCACTAAGGAATTCACCATGCCATATTCGCATCAGCAAGTGACAAGCCCAGATACCCGTGCAATTGAGAAACACTTCACACATTTCACACTGCTCCAAGAAAGGCAAAACTTGAGGGCACAGGGATAAAAAGAGGTGAGGAGAGTCAGAGGGATGTTTTCTAGCCTCCTACCTTGTGTGAAGAAGTAGACTCTGGTGCCATCACCTCTCACATAGAAGTTATCAGACAGACATTGACCTAAGGGCAAGACGGATTTAAACAGTTACCAGCTATCATTTAAAAATCAACAACTGCCATCCAACTGCACGTAAAGACAAGAGGCACTTCTCCCAGCACATGCTGTGCTTAAGGGGAATTAATGAGCTGCCTCCTAAACAGGGTAGACAGTACTCCAGAGAAGCATCATCTATTAGTGACCTGGCAACACTCTCCAGAGGAAAAGAAAATACCTTTCTTAAACCGAAGCTGGGCCAGATCGTAACGGCCATAATCTCGTAACAAAATCATTCCTCCTGGTTTCAGAAGGCGACTCAGTCTGTTAACAATGCATTGCATCCTGAGGAAAGAACAAAACAGAAGTATTCATCATTCTGCAAAACGATGCTTGTTTCCTTAGCCTACTTTCCAAAAAGAAGGTATAAGTTTTCTATATGTTTCAACTTCATATAAAGAGCTACCAAAAGCTAGCACTTTTCTGAGCTCTGTCAGACTTAGGTGGGTTGATTTTATTTGGCTGCCTTATTTCTGACACTCCTCGATTCTGCTTTTTTTTTTACAATGATAACTTAGCCTGCCACAGCAGGGATTAACTGCTCTCTCTTACTAATTAAAAAAGTATCTCCACTGGTTTCTGTAAAACAAGTAATAAGTGAACTTGAAAAATGCTGTGAAATAAAACCAAAGGGAACAAGAAAGAGAGACTAGTGTAGGTTGTAACACACTATCACACTAAGATCACAGCACTTTTCTTAGCTGTTTTCTGAACCTGTCCCCTCCCTTCTTGCCACCTCCCGTATGAGAAATTCATCTAGCCTTTGAGCCTTAAAATCTAGCAGCACACTTTCCACAAATGGGTGCCGAGTGCTCAGTGTGGCTGGGGTTCAGAACAGGTGAGCAATTGTGAGCGCAGCAAGACGTCACTTAGCGCTTCCAAATCACACCTATCCTGTACCAGCATTTGTGACAACAGAAAGTACCTGCAAATTTCATTGTCAGAGGCTTAATGGAAAACTGGACCAGACAGGTTTTTTTGCTTGATATGGGAGGACCTACTATTAATAAACTACAGTCCTATATGCATTATCTTCTGCAACCAGAAGGAATCATTAAAACTTACTTCTCTGGGAGAATCGCTGAGAGGACAAAGATAAGAATAACAACGTCAAGACTCTCGTCTGGCATTGGGAAAGGACTTTGGTCATTGCACAGGTCATGGACAAATGCAAAGCAGCGAGAAGAATCGTATTCTGCATTGTTCTGTATTTAAGGGGCAAGAAATTAGAGCATTAGCAGCAGACTCTGATCTCAATATTATCTGGACATGGGAGCATTTTAACTTTCACATAATAAAGTGGTGCGTCCAGAGATCTGTTTCAGCCTCACTGGACTATCTGACACTGGGGTCAGATAGGTTCCCTGGTCAGACAAGGAACAGGGGTGAAATGTGAAAAATAAGTACACGTGGGAGATTTACAAAGAGCTTTGGACTTGTTACATTCAGACAACCAGCACTGCAAAAAACCCCAAACTGGACTGAGGGTTGATTACAATTTTAAGGCCAGATTTTCCACTAACAGTGGTAAGAAGCGAAGGATTTACACTGTTAAGCTGGAAATCTTTACACAAGTGAGAATGTCAGGGTGCCTCACTGCATCACTGAAATCAATATTCATTTCAACTACAAGCAGACTACTCCCTATTCCCCAAACATCAAACCTGGCTGCCTAAAGTTATGCCCTTAAAAATCACATTTAGACTTCTAAAAGTAGTTGTATATTTTTCTAAAGCTGCTGCTACAGATTGCAGTAGCCTCTATAAACAGTGCTGTAGCCTCTATAAACATCCTCAGCTTAAGAGGATGAAATGGCATGCTGCCTCTGCTGCTGTGCTCCCCATCTCATCTCATGAAGTGACTGATTACATTTGATACTTCATATATTCTCAGTTCTGTTCTGACCTGAAATTTGTTAGCAGTATTTGTCCTTTGACTAAATTCCAGCCTCCTGCTCCACAGACAACATTATCCCTCCTCAGCTGTCTGTGCAGAAGCAATCAGACCACATTCCTAGAACTGCAGTGACAGTAACACACACACAAACCAAAACCAGCTTCAGTTCCTGTTAAAAAATAGCCTGAATGTTTTCAAGGTTCAGCAGTTACTCAGCTAAAAGAGCACTGGATTTAGAAAAGTACTGCCAACCACAGGGGAAAGAAAATCTGGCTGACTTGTCTGCTGCCAATGTGACATTTTGAGAACTCCAACTTCCCTCATTTCTACAATCTTTGATGGCTCATTTTCCTGATTTACCAGTACAAGGGTCAGCATCAGGGCTAGCTAAAAAAAGAAAGCTGCCAACACAGCTAGATAGCCAGTGGCAGCTGTGATATATTTGCGTTAATGTGCAATTGGCACCATGTACTTCCTACCTTCATAAGTCACCATTGAGTTTACCTGGACAAGATCCACAGCTGTTGTAGAAAAATCACAGCAGTAAACAAAAAGGCCTGGGTCACTGAAATAAATAAAAGAAACTATTATCATTTATATAAAGGTGCTCCACAGGAATTAAGAAGTGTCTCAAACACACAGAATTGGGAGCCAGAAATCCTGGGCTTTAGTCTAGCTCTGCCAATAATGCCTTGTGCAAAATCTGGTGGATCACGTTGCTCCTTTATGCCTCAGTTATTCTCATATGGAACTGACTGCTTACTTTTCCTTCCGGAAAAGGAGAGACACTAAGGCCCGTATGAAAATACTTTCAGAATGAGACATATAAACTCACATCGTGTTTCGTTGGTTGCATTCTAAGACCAAAGATTTCCAAGCTCAAAACACAATCAACTGAAGTTGCAGATGGCAAAGGCACCATTTGCATCTGGCCTTTCTCTGAGATTGTCTAAACTAAGAACACATGCAACATTTTTCTAATTGTTTTGCAGAGGCTGGTAATCATGCAGGTAAAAACCTACCGAGAACTACTTACTTGTTGGTTTGTAAAATTGGGAAGACTGTATTTCCAGCACCACAGCCAACCTGCACAAGCAAAGTAGATGTACACATTGTGAAAATAATTTCTTCAGCATGTCCCGTGCAGCTAATTTCAAATCATCTCTCTACAGCCACGGAACAAAGAGCAACTCATGAGTAACAACTGAACATAGCAGTGACCACTTGCAAATCTCACTGCAAGATTTGAATATGTTCACTCTGAGGAGCAGGCTTACATATAAGCATTTGTAGGAAACCACTAAGCCAGTTCTCGTAGAAATCTTACTAACAAGCTATACACTGTTACTCTTTTGAAAACTGTTATTGCTGGAATCCCAAGCATAACAACCAGTATGAGTCACTGAAGCACTGGCAAAGGCCACGGATTAGTTGCATTCACTTCCACAGAAAATCAGCGCAATGGAGAAAGAAGTTTGCTTTACTATAATTACATCCTGCTGTTTCAGAGTTTCCTTCACTAGATGGCTCTTCCTCAAGTTACAACTAGGCCTACAATGATTCTGCCTTATTATTCCTTCTGCTTGTTTCCATTTGAAGAGAAGATGGCTCACACAACTGGGTTTGGGGAATTCGCCTCTGAACGTTTAAGGAATCAGTAAAATTGAAATAGACTGAGCAGCAAACACCACTGATGGATCGCAATGACAGATATTACTGAAAGCCACAACGACCCAAGAATATCAAAGTCTGAGGAAGTCTTAAAGCCTCAGATTAAATAAAAAAAATCGAAAGGACAATTCATATTGACTCTCCCTGGAAGGGTGCAACTTCCATAGAACACGAAGCATTCAACAAAACCAGCGGTATCTACAGTGAACAAACTAGAGGTGGCAGAGCAAAAGGTCATTACCAGCTGTCAGGAGTCTAATGAGAAGTCCTACAGACTTCTCTGGGACAAACCCTGTATCAGTCTGAGATTCCCCGTTACTACATGGGCCATAAGGAACAAACCAAACAGTATCTTTACATTCTTGGTTTCATTGTTTTCTTTCACACCTCCCAAGGCAAACAGGAGTCAGCACAAACATGCAAAACATAAATGACAAGGTAAAGCTTTATACAGACAAGTAAAAGAATCAGCTTCTTCAAAAGATGACTTTTAAATGCTTGTTTCAACATCTGATAGTAATAGTTTGTCTTTTAAACTCGGAAACTTCTTATGGTCCTTGTACTCTGCCAATTCAGTCTGAACCAAAGAATCCCAACAGTTCTAAGCTGCCCTCTGTTTTTTGCATTTTTCCGACTTAAAGCAATCATCCCATACACTTGCTGTTTGCCGATGATATACATTTTTATGTCCCAGTCACACTAACACTGATACAAGGGACTGTTTGATGTGTGACACTCTGTTTTACGGCTATTACCTCTAATATACGGTAAGATGCAGATGATCCTGGGTAATCTCCATCACTTTGATTCAGCTCACTATACTTCTGTGCAGCCATCTCCTCTCTGCAGATCTTAGGCGTGCTTTTTATCAGGTTTAACTGATTCTCTGCCCTGGTTTCCAATGAACAATGTCCATTTTCACAGCTTCCCAGCCCTTCATTGTTGGATTCTTCTTTGTTACTAAACTCATGCACAGAATCCCCATTTTGACTTGTGTTCCTGTTAGGTGCCAGCTCAGGAAATTCAGTGAACAGCCAGTGCCTGTCCTTGAAGAAGCCATTTTCGTGGATTTTATAAAAGTCATCCCAGTACCTCTTAGCATTCACCTCATATTCCTCTGTGAACACAAACAAAAACGTCACCAGCAGTCAGATCAGAAGGTCTCAGAGTTTAATCAGTTCAGACAGTGAGGGATCACTGCAGACACCTATTCAGCAATCTGCTTTAATAAGTAAGGTTATTGATTGAAAATCACCTTTATTTAAATTGTGCCATCCCACATAAACACTCAGCCTGCCTCCTCACAGCCACTTTGGTAGGGCTAAAAAAGGGAAAAGAGATAGAAGAGGAAACTGTCCCCTGGTAGGATTTAAAGGAAGCTGGCAACAGAAAAGGCTTCTTTGAAGGAGACTGGAATGAAGAAATCCAGGTTTTACTTCCATCTCTAACTCTAACTTGTTCAGTTCACTGGAACAATTCATTTGGAGCCTCATGACACTAAGTGTCAGGCGCTTACAACTTCTAAGGAATTCTGTGACAGCTGCCTGGAGCTGAAGAGCTCCTGTCCAACACGCTACCCTTTTTTTCAGATGGAGAAACAGAAAAATTAGTCAACTATACAGGCCTGGCAGAAAGCTCAATTAACATTTGCGCAATACTCCAGGATTACAGGACAGCATGTATTGCTAGAGTCCAGCCTACAGCACTTCGTTTTCCATAGTTTTGTGCATATTAGAGCATCACGCATTTATGAAATTAAAACAAAAGAGGGGAATCAACAGAAGTGACCACTGTCATTAAAGTAATAGTGGAGAGCTAAGGTGGATAGACTAAAGATGATAAGAATTAACTTTAGCAGCAAGCATTATCGTTTTCACACAAAGTGGATACATTCCAGTAGCAAGATGAGTATTACAGAAAACTGGAAGAACTCTTTCAAAGCCATGATCTAACGAAATTCGAGTCACCCACAGAAGTATTTCCACACACCTTCACAGATTTCAGATCAAGTACAGTTGTAGGGGAACTATTTTTTCCATGGGAAGTTACAAATCCAACTGGCTTCCTGAATTCTCATCAATGTGATGAGTTCTCTGTCCTGGGAAACAAGAGCTAATTATAGCATCCTATGCTTGTAATCACCTAGAGGCATCAACATCCACGGCCAGAGATCCCAACTGCATTTCAATAACATGCAACTCCTTAGCCATCTTTGCACAGCAACAAGTGCATTACTGAATGCAAATGATTATCCCACAATTAAAGACGACGACTGCATGTGAGAATGGATAACCTCTCTCCAACATCTACTAAGAGCAGGGTTAAAAGAAAAAGCAGGCATCTTAAAATTGGAGATTAGAAGTATTATCTGAACTGTAGTTTATTTATTAGTCTTTCTGAAAAGCATACAAGTGTTTAGAAGATATCTGAAGGGAAATAGTAAAATGAAACAAGAACACCTGGAAAAATACGTAGCCTCAGCCAAATATAGACAAAAATGGCTTTAACAAAGAACCAGAAGTCAGTCATATGTATATTTTTAGTAAGATCTATCCCTGAAGCACAAAGAGCTATATATAAAAATAATCTCTTTACCTCAAGTACAAGGATTTTCTCCTTTTAAGAAGCCTTGTCCTTAAACCCCAAGCCAAAAGAAATTTTAACGTCTGATATTAGACTATAGCAGTAAGTTTGTGCCATGACCTCACCACAGCTCAAAGTAAGCAGGGTCAAGCCAGTTTACTATTTGCATAGGAGAACTCAATGACTGCTAATGTCAGAGGAAGAAGTGTTATTGATTCATACCCTGGCACACTCCTTCCTGAATTGTCACTTCTTCCATGTACTAGTAGGGATATGCAAGGCTGCTGGGGCTGGAAATGCTCTTTCACCTAACAAAAATATAAAGTCCTGATTCCTGCTGGTCCCTAACAATCCCATGACAGCCTGACTGTAATGGGATGCTTACCCGAGGTGCTGGGGCAAAATTCTAGCCCAGCCATTTTGGATTACCCACATTTTTGCCACAGTATAACGCTGAACAAGACATTGTGCTCTTCCTGTGTTAAATTATTGTGAAATTCTGTTGGATCCTATTGAACAGCTGTTATACTCCAACCTACACGTGTGGAAGCTTTATTTAAAGCTCATTTACCTTATAGCCTAGTGTTTTCAAAGCACTGGAATAAAGGATCAGTAACAATATAAATGCAAGAAATCAAGGGCCAGCTAACAAAGATCATGCAAGAAACAGATATAAAACAAAAAAATGACCATATTAATTTTTCAGCCTGACTTCCTGCACAACTTATGCCAGAAAAGTTCACATAATACTTGCTTCAAGATCCTTTTTGTGGTATTAGCTCATGGGGACATCGGCGTGCGAGCCAGATTCCTCCAGAGACTTTCTTGATAAGGACTCCTGACTTTTCTGCTCGTCTTTGTAAGGACACCCCCAAAGCCAAGCCCATACTCACCCTTTCACATTGCAGAAGAAGTGCAAACAAAAGTAACTGTTCACGAAAGACAGGAAGAGAACCAGGGAGCCCCTGAATTGCATGGGGGCTAATTATGGAGCCTCAAAAGGAAACCAAGAAACTCTTCCACTTCTTTCTTTGTTCCCAGCCAGGAGACACATCTTCGACATACCCCATAGAACTTCTCTCCTCCTTCAGAACAAATTCTGACAGCCCCAAGAAGTCCACAGAATAATACAGCCATAATGACCAATAGCCCGCCTTTGTTCTCCTGCTTGGACACTACTGATTCTCAAAATACTAGACCCTTCGGGCACATTTGGCTGGGCTGGCTTCCCTACGTTTCAGCCATCCCATTGTCTCCACACGCTTCCCACTGAATAGCAACCACCAAAATCTGACTGGCCTCCATTGTTCAGCCTGGGAAATACATCATGAAGACCTGACAAACTGCTCTAACAGTAAATTGCTCCACAATTTCATAGTTGTATATAGGTTCTCAAAGCATGACAGACAGCATCCTTTAATGTTAACCAGATTTTAAAATGAACTCAACACAATGGGTATCACAATAGAAACTGCTGGATACTTCTGGGAATCCAAGAAATTAGGAGGGTTGCTCTTTGGTATAATTAAATTTGCTATTGTGAACACAACTGGAAGCTATATGGGAAGTGTCTCAATAGCTCCAATAGTGTTCAGCATCGCCTTACAGATGACACACTCAATTTAATTTGAACAAAAGGGGCAGATCCATCCTAGAACTTGGCAGAATATAACAAGATCATCATCAAAAAAGCCTCTTATCATACCAAAGAACAGGAAGCCATTTCACCATCATTTAAGGGACTGGATGATATCTAACAGGTGTGGAGGAAAGACACATTATTAACCAACTCAGAACACCTTCAGCCGCATTACTTGACTATAGAGCTGTGCACCTGTAGCTTGATTCAGATTCAGGTAAGCTTTGCATTTTGGATATATAAATATCCTTTAAGCCAAGTTTGAGGAAATAAAAACTTTGGAATCCCTTTTCTGCCTCTCTGATGATGAACACTTCAATCAGGATAAAATCATTTTTCTTCGCTTC
The DNA here is from genome assembly GCF_964195595.1 of Calonectris borealis. Taxonomy (NCBI): domain Eukaryota; kingdom Metazoa; phylum Chordata; class Aves; order Procellariiformes; family Procellariidae; genus Calonectris; species Calonectris borealis. Next base: position 6,617,441 of record NC_134333.1, on the reverse strand, counting down.
TTATTTAATCATTACCATGCTGTTTGTTAACCTGGTAGACATGAACATGGACACTACTTTATTAGACCCTCTTAAGAGAAAAAGGGATAGCTCCACAGCATGCAAGCAAACAAAAGATTGCCTGTCAGAAGTTAAGCTTTAGAGAGCAAAAGCAAGCAGAGAAAATAAGACTAAATGAGGCTGTTGCTCTACACTGAAAGAAGTTTGTTGACAAGGAACACTAACAAGTATTTAAACATACACAACATGAACAAAGAAGCTCAACCCAAGATGACTCCTCCCAGCCAAGATCATTTCTGTTGCAGTACGATGAGTCTCTGGAGAAGGTAGAAAAGTCACAAAGAGGTAAATTAAGACCAGAAAGATTCCTCCTGCTCCATTTTTCATTATCAACCTCTAGGTAATGTATTTTGAACGATTTGAGACATGGGGGGAAGGGAGGAATAAATGATGATGCATACGCAGTTCTGGCCAGACTGTTCCGCTCTTGTATGAACAAGTTAAGACTCAGCATTACAATAGCATCCAAAAGTACCTTGTTTATCGTGTGGCAAGAGCTGTGAGCTGTTCTCTTGAACTTTACTTCTGGCACTGGCTTCCTGCTCTTCTGACCACTCCACATTATCCCTGTTGTAAAAAATAAGATGAACTACTCAGCTGAGAATGGTAGGGCAAAGACAGCGAGAAAAGAGAAAGGTCTAGACAGCTGTGGAGCTCTTCCACGATCTCCAATTCTAGCTCAGTAGCAGTACAACAGTACAACAGCTATCAGCACGTACGGTTCCCCGTTCTGAATGAACTGCACTCGTAGCATTACAAAAGATGTAACTGGAAGGGATCCCAAGAGACACCAAATCTGTCCCCTAATCCTTTCCTCTATTTGACGCTCAGCCAAATTTAGAGGAAATAAATCCTTACTATAAAACCACGAGGGCACTCAGCACAAACAGGCCTCCTTGGAGAGGAACTGCCATTCTCACATGGTGGAAAGCACTTGTTCTTACACAGGTGACGGACAGGTAGGTGCTTGCGTGTGTTCACTCAACCAGGTCATCAACATGGGCCATTTGATTTAGCTGTCTTAGAAAACTACATTTTTTTTCTCAAGTTAAAACAAAAAAGGCAGTAGGGTTATTTGGAAAGTAAAGTGTTACACTAATATTAAATCCAATTAGGAGAAAAATATGCAGGAAGCTTTAAAGCATTAAGAACCTATTAATAACTTAAATGTGCATACGCAGTTGTGTAGTCATTAAAGTGATTCACTTGACCTTTTTTCATTAAAACAAGTGAATGAAAAGCAGACTACAAGAAGCACTATTCTGGCCTCAGGAGGAATTAGTTTTTTGATATTAACTCACAAAACAAAGACTTGACAAATGTCAAGTCTGAAAAACTAGATTACTAGGAGTTTCTGCAGGGAAATACTATTGAGGATATGCTTTTGTAACACAGCTTTGATATAGTATAGTCCCAAAATGAATGACAAGCTGATACATGCACATATTACTTTATTACAAATTAAACATGCCCAATTCTTAACAGGGTATAGCAGCCAGAGACCAAAAATGGACATATTTACTTCAAAAATGCAAAATACCTTCAGTTCCCAGCAAACTTGAGAATTTTGGGTGCTTAACACATCTTAGAACAACAGCTTTCTCCAACCAAAGACCTCCTGTTCCAAGCTAACACCTAGCACGATCTCATACTGTTAGAGCGTCGTGTGGCAGCAGATGGGTGAAATGATCTTAGTTCAATTTACACATTAGTCACTAATGTATACAGACAGAGAAGGGGTATAGATTTCTGAGATCGAATCATTTATTAACTATAGCAATGAAACAATTGCTACAGAGCAAAGCAACACATTCTCCTGAAATGAGGGAGCCTGAGAAATCCCGACTGCTTCAGGAGGAGCCGAGGAAGGCTCAGGACCCCCCGGGATTAGCCCCCCTCAAGCACTGGCCGAGCGGGCAGGGCCCTCCCGCACCTCCAACCCTCATGGCACCGCCTGCTACGCTGGCAGCGCCCCAGCCCGGGGGTGTCAGTCCCCCGCCGCAGGCCCCCCCCTCTCCGCCTGGCCGCCAGCCCCACACCCACAGCTCCCCCCGGCCTGCTCCGCGTCCCGGTGGGCGCTTCAGTGTCTGCAGCCGGGCTCCCGTGAAGCGGAGCGGGGCAGCTCGGGGCTGATCCGCCCCGGCCGCCGAGAGCCCCGTTACACAGCGCCTCGCCACAGACTACCGGCAGGCCGGGGCGGCGATGACGAGTCCCCCCGGCCCCAGTCACCCCACCCCAACTCCCGCGGGCGGGCGCGGAGAGGCACCACAGGGCAGCAGCGCCCCGGAGCGCCTCGGCCGGCTCCCCGGGCCTCTCCCTGGTGGGCAGCAAAGGGCTAGGGATCCGGAGCGGGGACAAACGGGGCGAGGAGGCGGCGGCCACCCTCACCAGGCGTTGTGCTGGAAGAGGCGGGCGGGGTCGGTGAGGAAGCGCCTCCCGAAGGGCCGCCGCTCCGGTGCTTCCCTGGGCGCCGCCATGATGGGCCACGTGCCACCGGAACCGGAAGCACCACCCCGCGGTCCGACCCGAAAGAGGACTAGGAGGGCGGCGGCGGTCACGTGAGGGACGCCGTCGTCACGTGGGGGCGGCGGCGGGAAGCGCGCGGCGAGGGGGGCCAGGGCGGCCGCTGCCTCAGCGCCGCCTCAGAGGAATGGCGGTAACGGCGGCGGGCGGGGGCGCCCGCGTCGGGCGGGAAACGGCCACCACGGCGATAAAAACGCTTTACCTGGCTTTTATTTCGCATTTCACCCACACCGGGGTGGGAGCAGGCCCGGCCCCAGCCGCCATTGTCCAGCATTCACCGGCCTCCGGTGGTGTCCAGGCACGGCCTTCGCCTGGCGCCCATCGCCGTTCCCTGCCTCGCGGGTCGCCGCCTGCGGCAGAGCTGGCGGTCCAGTCTGCGGAGGTCAGCGGCTGTCACCAGCTCCCGGCAGGCGTTCCACGACCAGGAGTAGGTGCAGAAGGTGTGGTGGAAGCACCCACCTGCAGGCGCATCTGGCCCCCGCTGATCTGCCCCAGCTTCCGCAGGCTGCGGCGCTGGCGGAGGGCCAGGCTGTGCCTGTAGCGCTTGGCTGCCTGCGCCTTCTGGCAGGAGGGAGGGCAGTTGAAAGAGGAGGCAGAGGACCGTGGCGGGGAAATCACACAGCTTTGCCCAGGTGGGAGCACGTGCCTCGTGCAAAAAGCACCTCAGTGACACATTATGATGTGTGCTGGCAGGTTATAACCAATTCATTAACAGTAATAAACAACTAAGCTATTATTATACTTCTGGTTTCATTTTTCCTTGCACTTACGACAAAATTGCTCTTTAATACCTGTGTCTAGTTAAAGCATTCACCAGGCAGTTAATGTGTAGGTCAGGTGAATGACCAGTCACCTTAGTTCTGCTCTAATTGCAGTCCCCATATGACGAAGGGTAACGTCTTCCCTCCATCTTTCACACTCACTTGCGCTTGTGTCTTGCCTGGGCTGTCTTGTCAGATGATGTCGTGTGTTCGGGCGCTCGGCGTTGACGTCAGGGGAGCGTCTTTGCTTCCTGCGGTGAGAGGAGGCTGGAGAGCAGCTGCCTGGTTAAACAAAGCACGGGTTTTCGGGCTTGTCCCCGCACCTCCTTCGGTACCGTTACAGGGCTGAAGCATCGCTTGTCTCTCACCTCCTGCACCCGGAAGAAGCGGCTCTCAGTTGAAGCGGTTGGCTCATTCCTCTGCCTCGCCACCTTCTGCAAGGCTTTTTTTGGCTTTGCCGGTGTCGTCGCGTCTTGTTTAGAAATCGGGGGGAAGATGGGTGCCTGGGCGTAAGGGCTGCCTGAACGGGGCAGAGGGAGGTAGGAACCACAGTCGCTGACCGTGCGGCCGACAGCCGGCTGCCGCTGGGTTTGCCTCCTCTCGCCGGGAAGGACTCGGTCGGTCCCGAGTTCCTCGCTCCTCTGAACCACGAGTGGCAGGAGCTGCCGTCCGGCATGCCCAGCGTTAGCAGGCGTAGATCCACAACGGCACCAGTGCCTTGGCTGCGGTGTTGAGGTGCTCAACCTGCAGCAATCCATGGCATAGAGGTGCCTGTAGGTGCTGGAGGAACCCAGAGCTCACCCACCAGTGGACACTTCCAAAGCGTTTAAGGCAGCCACCTTGCACAGGCACCTCTGGAGAGCAATTCCTTCGCCCGTACGAGCCGCTGGCGCAGAACCCACTACAACTGTTTGATCTTGCTTTTTCAGGGTTTTGGGCTGGATGGACTCCCGAGGTCTGCTCCAGCTCCGTTTTCTGTGATCCTCTTGGGAATTACCTTGGGAAAGGTTTCCTAACGCAGGGCTGACCCTGAGCCTTGCTGAACTCGATACCAGAAGCACCCATCCTCCACCTTCGGAGAAGGCCCCGTGCCAGGAGGGAACAGAAGAAGCTGTGGCAAACGCCCCAGCTGGGTTGTCACCCTCGTAGCTCCAGTGACTTCCCTTTTGGAGGGTGGGAGTGACGGTGTGCAAGCCTTACTTTTGAGGTGCTCCACGTCAGCTGCTGCCTCCCTTTTGTTCATGGCTGAGACGCAGGCAGGGCTTACAAAGGAAGGCTTAGGGTAAACTGGCTTTTTCCGAATTTTATGGGCTTCTTTCTGTGACACTTGAGGAAGTCACCATCCCTCCAGACTTTTTGGCCAGTGCAGTCCCTAAGCTTCTGCTGGTAGTAACTAGAAGATAAAAGAGGATATTTGAACTGCAAGGGTGTGTGATAGACACTTGGTGGCATTTACAACAGCGTCTTTGTAGAGCAGGTGCCTAAGCTATGCACGTGCTTTTGGAAGTCCAACTAGATATGAAACATTTCTGGAAATCTAGTCTTGGGGCCCCTGTGTTCGGTATATTTTGTTATATAAGGCACAAATGTCCCAGTAAAATGGGGACCTCCTTCTCTGTCTTGCAGCTCACCTGATAATCTGAAGCAGGGTTCTCTGGGGCAGACCTGCCAACTCCACCAGCTTCAAGAAGTCTTTGAAGAGGAGGATTCCTCTGGCATCGACAGAATCGAAGCTGCCTGAGTCATTTTTCCCAGGGGCTAGAGAGGAGGAGAGTGGTCAGAGCCATGACTGAGCCTTGTCTTGCCTTCACAGAGCTCAAAGGGAGCAGAGATCCCAGCAGCCCCCAGGAAGATCCGGCCAAGTTATGTCATGGGGATCCATCCCCATTTTCTGCTGAGTGCTGGTTAGGTATCTAACAGGGAGGACAATTCCCTGCAGCTTATCATGAGCCGAAGAAGCTAAGGTCGTCTACTCCTTCTCTGCCCCATCTTGTAAGAGAAGAGTTTGGCCTCTGCTCTTGTAGCCAGGAACATCTGGACCAAATGCTGGATTCCTGCCCCTGTCCCTGAGACTGGCAAGCACAGCGATGGTCCTTCCCCGCTGCCTTTCTCTGCCTCTTGGCCTGGGGGCAGAGCTAACCCTGAGCTGGCCTGTCATGGCCCGCTGAGCTATAGTGTCTTGTCTGAGTAGACTGGCCTTTGTTTCTTTGGGTCCCAGATGCTGATTTCTTGCTCAGTACCAATTAGTCTGAGAATCAGGTAAATATCTCTAGATAAGCGAGGCTTTTGCTGGGGTAGAATGTCTCTTACTTACATATTGTTTGGGCGAAACTCTTCTTGTCAGTAGTGATGTCCAGAAAGTCAGAGAAATCCACCGTCCTGTCTCCTGCAGGCAAGTGGCATCTCCGTTAGCAAGGCAGTTTTTTGCTGTAATGAAACGCTGGGGCGAGCAGCTCGGAGCTGGCGCTGCAGAAAGATTTGCTACTAAAATCTAAGGGTAGGAGAAAAGCTGTTAAAGCTTTCACATGTAACTGGGCTATGGAACTTGGTGCTTCAGCATGCATAAAGAGGTCTGAAAAGCGTGACGTATTCATGAAGGATGGTCCCTGGAAAGTGCTAAACCACAGCAGCCCAAGTACAGCCCCTGGCTCAGGAAACATTTGGCACATTATTGCCCCGGGCAATATGCCCCGGGGAAGGCACATGGAGCAGGATCGCTCTGCACACCCAGAAATTGGCTCGGAACAACCCACAGGGGAGTAACGCGTGGTCTGGTGCGCTCGCTGTCGGCATCTGCACGCACCAGCCCATCGTACGCCTCTTGACTGCTTAAGCTAATCCCCAGCTGCTTAGCGGTCACCTCCAGGCTGTGAAGTTTAATATTGCCATCTGGGTCTTTGGGGAATAAGTTGAACGCATTGGAGAATGCTGCAGGCAGGGAGAGGACAGCAGGTTAAACGGGCTGGAGGGAGGCACTATCTGTATTATATTTGTTTGGAAAAAATGAACTATAACCACTGGGGATTTGGGACTGGGATTGGGGCGGGTTGTTCCTTACTGCCAGTGGCAAAGCATCTACCTCTAAACGGCTACCGAGGGTGCAGGGGAGTTGGGGAATCTGGGCAGAGGAAGGGTGAGCCTGTATTTATTAGATTGGACGTTAGGAAAAATTTCTTTACTGAAAGAGTGGTCAGGCCTTGGCACAGGCTGCCCAGGGAAGTGGTGGAGTCACCATCCCTGGAAGTATTTAAAAGACGTGTAGGTGAGGCGCTTAGGGACATGGTTTAGTGGGCATGGTGGTGTTGGGTTGACGATTGGACTCGATGATCTTAGAGGTCTTTTGCAACCTTGATTATTCTATGATTCTATGATTCTATGTATTTAACGTGAGGTGCTGGGTGAGGTGGTTGGTTTAGTTCTAGCTCTGCGCTCATGGGCTTCAGTTCTCTCTCTCGAAAAGGGTACTGATGCTTCCTTCAGTCACTGGGTCCCCAAATCCTTGGGACAGGGGATTGTCCCTTCCTCTGCGTACTCCTGGTTATTGTCTCAGGAGGATCATGCAATGCCTAGGACCAAGCTAAAGGTCAAACGACTCCTGGCCGTGCTGGCAACATGCCTTCCAGGGGGGAAGCCCGTAACAAGGTGACATTACCTTTCTGTTGTTTCCTTGTCATCTTCTTTGCTGCTTTGCACTCAATCCTCTGCTGAGGGAGGCGTGAGAGGTCCCTACCACACACAGAGGCATAAAGAGAGATGGACAGACTGACAACTGAGAGGCACGCACTGACAAGAGACCAACCGATACGCAGCTCCTGCTGATGGAGCTGGAGCAAGCAATGCGGGCGCCAGTCCTTCTTCCAGCCCTATGGGCCAGACAGTGCTGGAAGGACTGCTGGAGAAGAGCTCACCACCCAGCTCCACGCTCACAGTGATGGGAGTGAAACACTGCACGGCAGCTCACGTTAACTGCTCAAGGCTGCACAGAAACAATAATGGGATCTCAGCTGCCTTCCCCAGTTCAGGCCAGCTTTGATAGAGGGCAACTGTGGCCCCCCTGGTGTATGCGGGGAAGCAGAAACGTCAGCCAGGAGGAAACAGCCCTGGAAACCTCCCTTTGCCACACTCAACACTGGCTAGACCAAGCTCTGTGACCCGCAGCCCTTGTTGGGGCTGGTGCTCAGGAGCCTGGCCCAATCCACCACCCGTGCCTCAGCGTTTCTTCTCTAGATGGATGATGCCAACATGCACAGCACTGGAGGGATGAGTGCGGAGGCAGGACCCCTGCACGTGATCACATAACAGGCCAGGGACAGCAGCATTTCCACACAACCACTTTCCACCTTCATGCTCACCTGGTTGTCTCCCTTGGGAGGGGTTTTATCACCTCCTTCTTTGGCAGAGGCTTCAGTGTCACGCTGGTTTTGGGAGCCAGGAGAAGGAGCAACTTTTTCTGGATGTGGAAAGACAAATAAGCGGAGAGTCTCATGGGCTTCCCTCCAGGCAGGACTCATGGCTGTAGCCATCAGGAGAGCTGGAAGGACCCTGCGATGACACCTGTCCCCATTTTGTGCTACCGCAGCATTAACTCACTGTCTTGTCCTCTTCATGGGCAGCAGGCTATCCAGCAATGGAAATCCTGCGCTCTCCCAGTATTCCCTCTCCTCTGCTACAGCATCTTCCCTATGGCTAATTCAAATCTCCTCCTCCTGCCACTGAAGCCTCTGGTTGCCCGTCTCACCTGCAGTGGTCGCGGAGGGTAGTTTGTTCCCCTTCCTCTTTGCCCTTCCCTCCAGTGTAGCCAGCGCCTAGGACAGCGCCTAGCCAGCTCTGAAACAAACTGCTACCATGGAGGTGACACTTCATGGACAAGCTGGTTTTCCTTTCTCTACTCCTTGAACGTGGTGCCTCATGGTAGCCAAAGCCTGACTAGTCACAGGGGGGAATTACCATCACACCAAGCTCTCTCTTACAGATACTCTCCTCCTTCTGCTAATCCAGAACCTGGTTCGGCTGGTGGATGTGAGACCACACAACTGCAGTTGCAGCACGGCCAGCCTGTCACCCCTGCAGCACTGTGACCCAGCACAAAGGTCCCACGGCATGGGTGGCTAAAGACCCAGGCTCAGTTCCTGCTGTCTCCCCAGAACATCTGTGAGACGCTGGGCAAGGCGCTTTGGGCCATGCCCAGACTTCCAAATCCCAAAGGAGATGCCCAAGGCTTGGCTAGACAAAACCTTGACCAACCTGATCTAGAGCTGGCAATAGCTGGCTCCACGTGGGAGGCTGGTTTGGAGGCCTCCAGAGGCTCCTTCCCACCAATATTTCTACGATTCACTCACCGCTCCCTTTTGCCCCTTTCAGCTCCTCTGGGTTTGAATGGATCCGTGGGGTGGCCAGGATGGAGCCCTCACTGGTGACATCAACTTTGTCCTCTGTGAAAATAAAAAAGCCCCTCTGAGCATTGATTTCCTTCTAAACATGAGTGTTTTAAGTACCATCCTAAACATGTCAACAAGGTACTACTGCCTTCTGTGCACAGCCAGGACACGGAGGGAGATTGGTTATATAAAAATAAGAGCAGTGTTATAACATGTTTTGCCTTTCTCCAGCTCCATCCTCCAGAGGATTTAAAATCTTTTCAGCACATTAGTGAAATTAATCTCTCCTGCATGCAGGGAGGGGAAAAGCCCTGCCATCACTGCGACGAGGGGGAAGCAGGGTTGAGGACAAATCGGATCTTGAAACAAGGAGGGAAACAGAAGCCAGAGGGTGTCAAGTAAATCTTTGGCAGTCTCAAGCAGCCCGTCCTACATCTGTGATTTCCCACCCTTGTGGCTCAGGAGTTACGACATGGAGCAAGGAGCACGCTGAGAGCAACGTCGTGCTTTGATTTTTCCAGCAGCTTCAGCTTTGATGTGTTAATCTCCGATGGCCCTGAGCAATATTAGGGTTTCTGGTGGGAAACGTGTTCACTTGGAAAGTTGGACTGAGGACAGCCTGTTTGAATCCTCGATGAGAAGTTGGAGTTCAACATGGTTTCTCTTGGCGTGCAGTACTGGGAGCTCGGCTGCACAACCCAAGCGCTGTGACTGCCATGTGTAATCGCACGTGTTAAGGAAAGCTAGTGAATGTGGGAATTTGTGTTGCCTGTCTGGCTTCGGTGAGTCTGCACATGGCTGTGCTGAGCCCTGCAGTGGAGTTTTGGAAACCTACTGCAGCTGCTGGTGTGTCTCTGGCTCTCCCTGCTCGGCCTCACTACCAGCAGATTTGCAGCTCGTTAAGATAGGTGGCTCCGGAGTTTTCTTCTGAAGGACTCTTGTCTAATCCCATTTGCTCTCATCTAGCAGCAACTTGGGTTATGGAGATCTTGCTCACCTTCCCCCAGGGGTGGTGGCTGGACTGTCCTCACCGCCTTCATGGGTTCACTCGGATTCACCTTCCCGGCGGCTGCGGAGGGAGAGCAGAGCTCAGGGTCAGTGGAAATAACAGACACCAGAGCACGGAGGGGATGAGGTGCTGGTGCTGGTGCTGAGCCCAGTGGCAGTACCGCGCCAGCTAGGGGCTCTCCCAAAATGATGGTTAGAACTTTCTTCCTTCCAGGTGAAGGCAGGATGGAGTCCTTGGGCAGGGTCAGGCATTGGAAAAAGGGAAAGTTAAAAGCCAAAATGCTGTGGCTTGCTTCTCTTTACACCGGTGGGAATCCAGACTGACTTCATTGAGCACAAACCCCCATCATGATGCCTCTGTGGCAGGTGGGGGTACAAAAATAAGGTCCTGGACCCTGCTGAGACAGGGGAGGAGGATTTTACTACTAGAGGAGCAATCAAGTCCCTCACCACCACAGACTTTCCTCCACATTTACCCCACGTGAGTGGGAACCCACAGTGTTATTTTAAGGGAATCTGTTGCCTTGTGTAGCTCCTGTGTTAACATCACGTCCTCATCATCTGACAAGCACCAGCACAGGCATGCAGAAGGCTTTTAACTAATCTGTTGGTTTCCAGAGATTTCTAGGCTTCCTCCAAGGAAAAAGACCTCAGATACCTACCGTTACCTTCCATGTGTCCTAAGGCTTCCAGCTTCTCCTTGCTGGTCAGGTGGACCTCGCTGGCCATGGAGCCCAGGATGGAGTCGAGGTCCTGGGTGTTGCCTTTGTTCACTAAGGGTGGGCCTGGGCAATGTTTGGATGGAGCAGGGCGTCTCGCCAGCGGCAGGGACCGCTCTCCAGGGAGATTTCAGGCCTTGGCAATGACAGCAAAAGGGCAACCAGAGAGACACCATCCACAGCAGCAAGGCTCGGCACCTCCTGTGGCTCCGGGGTCAAGCGGCTCTGCACTGTGGCCAGCTCAGAGCCCAGATTATCCACAGCGGCTGTGTCCTCTGTAACAGGAATTGTTGGAAACCTCCTCTACATGCTGGCAGTCAGCACGGAGAGACTTGGCAAAATAAAGTTATTAATAATAATAATAGAGACTCCTTTGCCTTTCACCTACCCTTTCCATCTCAGGATCTAAGGGACTGTAGCCACAATAATGCAATGAAACTCCCTCCCCCCCAGGCAGGGGGGGGATGCTGAGGCCAAGAAAGATTAAATTCTCTTTCCACGGCCATTCATCACCCATCACCTCCCTCCACGCTGCACCATGTGTAACACGCTCTAGACACAGCCCCCTTCTCCTTTGATATGCTGAGGGATGGCAGTTATATCTTGCCGAGACACACAGAGTTCACACTCTGCCCCTTGTGCCAAATAATGCAAAGAAAAAATTCAACGCAAGATTAAAGGGAAGGGAGAAACGGAGGGAATTTAACCTCTGCTGAGTGCACGGCGTATCCCACGCCAGCCACGGGCCAAGCACGAGCTGCAGAGACCCAGCAGCTCCCCGTGCTCCTGGGGATGGGTTGCTGGCTGGAGGGGCCATGTAGGAGCAGAGAGCAAGGAGGGAAATATCAGTCCCCCCCTCTGGTGTGTCCTAGGGCTTTCTGCAGCTCCCCACTGGCTAACGGGACCTCCATGGTGCCCATGTTGGCATGGATGTCAACCATGTCCCCTGGGGTATGGGGAAGATGGAGCTTAGTCAATGGGGAAATATGTTTGAGGAAGGAGAGCCCAAAATACAGACAAGAGTTTGCAGGGAGACTCTTGGCTGTAGCTTTAAGTGTTTCACCAAAAACGTGGTTTACAACACTGAGAACTCTCATATCTGCAAAGGATTTGGTGATTTTAGAGAATCTCACTCCAAAACTGCTTCCCAAACCAGGGCCTTTTTGGCCAGATGTAGGCTGGAGGTCCAAGCTTTCCCCAGAGCATGGCACTCTCATCCCAGGCTAACCCTGACTCCTTTACTGCCCTGGACATCCTATAATGGATCTATCCCAGAGCAACCCAGTCTGATCGCTCAGATGACCCAGCTTCAAGCAAGAGGTTGGACTAGAGACCTCCTGAGGTCCCTTCCAACCTGAATTATTCTGTGATTTCGTGCTCTGGGAAATCTCAACACTTTTTGTTTGTGGTTTTTTTTTTTTTTTTTAATTCCAGCTCTTTCTCCTCTTCCTCCACAATTCTTGAGGTTTTTGCCCAGCAGATGCTCCAGATACTGAATAATCCCAAAGTGCCGATATACTCACCATCCACAGCCACGTCCCCCAGTGCCTCCTGGTGATTCTGGTCTGGTAAGTGGGTTTCCACTGGGGCTAGGTGAGACTTCAGCTCTCCAACATTGACCTGCTTCCCTAGAATAAATGGGGAGATGTGTTTCCTTTCAGAAAGTTTCCTAGAGACCTGGAAAACACAGTTCTGGGTTGTGAATGGGACAGAATGCACCTTAAATCATCTCCTAGCTGCATCAGGAAGCGCTTTGCTCATTCTTGGATTTATTAACAGACATCAGTTTACAAAAGGAGTTGAGGTATTAATGGGCTCCAAGAAGAGGGAGCGCTTCAGTGCTTTCAGGAACAAAAGGAGCATTAACAAGAATCCCCTGCTGCAGAGCTGTGTCTGTGGGGTGGGCTACAGGGTGTCCCCACTCTCTGGAAACCTCCATGGGGGAAATTTCCCTGGGGATCCCTGTCCTCAGTGGGAGATGATCAGAAAGCAGCACAGAAAGGTGGAAAGCGTCTGACCGAGCGCGTACAGACATCACCATCTAGTGGTCCCGAACACCAACAGCCTCCACGCAGCCCAAAATTTGCAGGTTCAGCAGGGTTGGAGTTATTACCGCTCGCAAATGGCTTCTCCCAGGGAGCTGAGAGCCACCGCCACCTCCACCGCCTGCCCCAGGAGGTACCTCCGGCTGCTCACACTCCTTTACGCCAGCCAACACAGTGACACAGCCCTGATTTTGGGGGGAAAAAGCCACTCCAGACTCCCAGCAGCTGGTCCTCATGGTCATGGGCCTGATCCTGCAAGCAGCCATGCCCACTGGCATCAAGGGGCAGTGAACTTAGATAAACGGGGTCTTTTCTCATCCCACAGATGAGATCTCAACGGGAGATGGAGATTTTCCGCCCGAATCGCACACATGGCATCGCTCTGGTTTCTCCAGCCTGCTGGAGTCATCATGGTGGGACAGAGGATTTCAGAGGAGCACGATGGAGCAAACGCAGTTGAACTGGATGGGGAAGAGGGGGGTTACCTTCCAGCTCCAGCACAGCCTCATCCTGCTCTTCTCCCTCCTCGTTGTACAGATTCATGCACAGGCTGGACATGCTGTCCTACCAAGGGAGCAGAAGGATGGCGTGAGATGACCATGCCCGGCACCCGTCCCTCTGCTTTGGGGACACCCAGGGGTGGGACTGACCCCAGACGGTCCCTGCGTTACCTGTTCCGGGGTGTGACAGCCGCCTCGGGGGGGCTGGGGGCTCTGTGCTGTGATGCTTGGGAGCACCTCTCTGTGGCACTGCTGGCCCTCGAGGCTCGCCGCTGCGGCTGATCCTGGCCATTGCTCATGTCCTTATTTTTCTTCTTCTTCTTGCCCCGTGGCTGCCATTCCTCCCGCAACACCTCAAAGGAAGAGGGGGTCTGGGGCTGGGAGCACCCCCACCATCAAACACTGTCCAAGCATGGGCTGAGCCCAGGAAGGGGAATGGGAGGGACCCAGCAGCCCCCATCTGGGGGGCTCTGGGAGGGTCCAGTCCTCCATTTCTTGAGGGTCCCCAGCTCCTGTGCAGGAGCTTACCCCAGGCTGGGCCACACCAGGGTGCTCAGCAACGGCCAAATCCATCTCCAGGCCAAATCCTTGCCTGTGCTTCCTGGGAGAATATACGGACACGCAGCCCCTGGCATGACCCAGCTGCATCCCTGGGGATGAGGGTTGCGTGCATGGATGATGGGCACGTAGTTTTGGGGTGTGGGCACGCTTCCAGAAGAACTTGTGTGAATGTGTGCGGGGGCCAGCGCTGCCCAGCCTCACCTGCGTTGCTTTATCTGCCTTCGGCACGTCCTTCCTGCACACTGCCTGCCTGCGTGGATACGTCTTGGCCATCAGCACCATGCAGCACGGGGCAGCCCCCCTGCAATGTTGGCACCATCCTCCATCACCCTCCCCTTCCCGTCCTGCAGCTTTTCTGCCTTGAGGACAAGCAGGAAACATGAGGAGACCGAAACATGAGCAAATGTGGGCTCCCTCCATCCAAGGAGGCATCCCCTCACTCACTTGAAGGTCCTGCTGGATGTGGATTTCTTGCTGGACTTGGCACTCCTGCGGGATGCAGACGTCCTGCTGGACGTGGAGGTCCTGCTGGACGTGGATTTCTTGCTGGACTTAGCACTCCTGCGGGATGCAGAGGTCCTGCTGGACGTGGAGGTCCTGCTGGACGTGGAGGTCCTGCTGGATGTGGATTTCTTGCTGGACTTGGCACTCCTGAGGGATGTAGATGTCCTGCTGGACGTGGAGGTCCTGCTGGATGAGGACACCATCCTCGGGGCTGATGGGGCTCAGGAGCAGGCAGATGTGTCCTGACTTTCTGCTGAGCCACATCGTGGTGGCTGCTGCTGAGCCTCGGTGGCAGCGGGGCCGCAGGGTTTCGGTGGCTTGCTGGGGTCCATCCCCTCCTCGTCCCAGCCCTGCTGCGAACAGGGGCACCCGCGGGGCCCCGCTGACCCCCAGGGCTCTCACACCCAGTGGGGCTGCAGCCGAGGGCACAGCTGGGAAGGATGCAACCCGGGGCTCTGTATCTGTGGCGGGGCAGGAGGTGACTTCAGTGCCAGGGGCCGTCTAGCAAGGGGTGCTGCAGAGCTGGGTCCCCTCACAGCACCCCGCGTCCCCCTGCCCCGCTCCAGGGACCCTGCAGCTGGTTCACCCTCTGAGCGACGTCCCTGGTGGCCCTGGGTGCACTGAGGTGGAGCAGGGCAGTCCCCAAGCTCGCTGCCTGGTGTCACCTCTCTGTCCCCGTTCCGCCTGATGTCACAGAGCACCTGGTGGCACTGGTGGCGTTCCCAGGCTCAGCTCCCCGCCACCAGCAAGCTGGGGCAAGATCCGATGGGGTCCAATGGGATGTCTAAGGCACAGGGTGGCACAGGGATGGGGACAACAGCCAGTGCCTGAGGACAACTGTGCCTCCACCCCTCCGGCTGGGCCCTGCGCCATGCCCGTAGCCCTGAGCAGGATCAGCCCCTGAGCAGGCTGGATGCATCCCGCAGGAAGGACCCTCGCTGGCCGGGCTCAGCGGGGAGAGTGGGGCAGGCTCCCAGGCTGGGTCACCCGGGGTGGGTGGCTGCCCTGCACCCGGGGGTGACACCGCACCCCTGTGGCACCACGAGCTCTGCAGCATCGTGGAGCAGGTACCCAAATCCAGCGCTGCTTCAGGGCAAGCGCAGAGGGATCAGCCGAAACCCCTGCGCCCCAAACTCTCTCTCGGGCTCACTCTGCGCTGGGGGAGCCCCAGCCAGCTCGGGGGTCTCATCCTGCTCCTTCGTGTTGCAGCCAGGCTCTGCCTTGGGCACCCCTTTGCCTTCCCCTCAGCCTGCCCTGCAGCTGAAATGCTCCTCCTGGGGCCAAACCCAGCTGAGCCCAACCCAAACCAACCCCAGAGCCCACCTGGGTGCTGTTAACACCCACCTCGAGCCCCTGCCCGGTGCAGCTGGGAGCACTGAGTGCTGCCCCAGGCGCCTGGACCCGCTGCATGGGCTGGGGGCCCAGGGGGTGCGTGGGGGTGTCGAAGAGCCGGGCAAACAGTTTTTCCAGCACCTTCTGTGGTCCCAAAATGCTGCTTTGAAGGGTGGCCGCTGGGTGTCCCCGCAGCCCTGTGCGATGCGGTGCTGAGCGGGTGCTCGGGCTGGGTGCTGGGGGCACAGGCAGGACCCTGCTCCCAGATTTAGCCCCTTCACCCCCAGGCCCCAGCTGTCCCTGGGACAGTCCTGCAGCGGTCGCAGCCCGCTCCCCTCCTCTGGGGGCTTCTCCACCAGGCTGGAGGCTCACAGGGACCTGTGGGACAGGATGGGGGCACTGCTGGGGTTCACCCCAGTTGCAGTGAAGCAAGGTGGCTGCCAGGAGTACCACAGTCTGCAGTGGACTCTGACCCACCCTGTGCCCCTAAATGTGTTACCCACCCCCAGGAGGGCACCAGTAACACAGCAGAGACCCCCATGGGGGCCCCCAGCCCTGCTTGCACTGGCTCCCCCATCCCTAAACCCACCCCGTCCCAGCCCAGCTCCCCGAGTCATGCTGGGGAGCCAAGGGGCTGCCCACAGGGCAGGAGGCCTGGGCACAGACCGCTGGTGTGGACACCGACACCGTTAGTAATTTGAAGTTTTTTGTATTGTATTTATTTTTATTTCTGTGGCGTGAATCGTTGGGTGCTGCCCATCCACCCCCCGCTCCGGGGCTCAGCCCCAGCTCCCACCCCAGCACCAGCGACTGCTGCCCGCAGCCCCTGCTCCCATGCTGCTGGGGACAGGCCAGCCAGGGAACAGGGACACCACCAGCGGCTTGGCCAACATGCTGCTGGGGCCCTGGGGGCAGCTCCACACCAGGTCTCTGTTGCTTTTTTGGTGCAATCGAGGGGAACAGAGGCACCGGGCTCTGGCTGGGGCACGGACCAGCCAGCAGCACTGTTACAGCCAAACTCTGCTACCAGGACATGTTTTTGTCTTCCCCCAGGGGACAAACCAGAGGTGACATGCCGCCCCAGGCAGCAGGACGTGGCCTGAACCCTGCCTGCTCTTCTGGAACCCTGAGCTACACAGAAAACCAAGCGTGGTGCAGTTACGCAGCCCAAAAAGGCACAAAAGGGAGAGCGGTGGCCAGGCTCAGGGGACAACGGGCAGCACAACCCTCCCCAGGCTGCTGCCTGCACATCCGTGTGCTTTGCGGCATGGGGACGGTGGAGGGGGACACAGGGAGCTCAGCACCATCCCAACGGGCTGAGCCAGGCCACAGCTGGGACCAGCACAGCTGATGCTACATAGGGTTGGCCGGTGGCGCAAACTGAGCGCACGCGGAGGGAATGAGGAAGGGCACCGTGATGCTGGGGCACCGCTTTTCACCATCCCGGGCCACAGCAGCACCAGAAACACGTGGCTGCAAGAAGCAGGGGGCCGCCGGGTTGCTGAAGCGGTGTCTCCTCAACCCACAAAGACCACGCGATGGCTCCTGCCTGCTGGCAGCCAGCGTAGCTGCCCTGTCCCCCAAGGAGACGGCTCCTGTAGCCAGGGGACCGCGTCTGTCCAGTGCACGAGGGGACTCTCCGAGCAGGCAGAACTTCACCAGGACGGGCCATGGAAGAGAGCACAGCTCAGCCTTTAGTTCGAGCAGCCGCTCCCGAAATCCTCTTGGCCCAATGAGCACCTAACAGTTCACAGACTCGCCAGCAGAGAAAGTCCCATTTCTCCGCGTTCAGTGTATGGAGGGGCCGCCGGCTCCCGCGAGGCGACCCGCCGAGGTAAGGACGAGAGGTTTGCTGTGGAAAGCACGTCCCTGCAGTTACAGTGGGGTGACGGACACCAGGGCCTTGGAGGCAGTCGAGGGATTGTTAAATTACACGCAGATACACTCACACACGCAGACACACACAAGCTCTTCTGTAAACCGGACTCCAGAAGATCCCACGGATCCTTGGCTGATCCCACGGCCAGTGCTGGATGCGGCATCCTTACATGTTCCCGCGGTATGTGATGTTGGTGAAGGTAGACGTAGCCTCTTTGTATAAAGGGTTGTTGCCCTGGAAGAACAAGAAGGAAAAAGAGCGTCATGGCTTTGTGCTTGCCACCAGCATTCGCTCTACTTTACAGCTGGGGACACTGAGGCACCATTTCAGCATTGAGTGGTGGATCCACGTCTCCGCTCAAGGCTTCGGCTGCGCAGTTTAACGGCTCCCCGTGAGGTTTCATGGGGAGAGCAGGGAAAAGCTGCCATGGAGGAGAGGAAAGGCAGCAGGAGCTCAGGAGCAGAGAGGCCTCTTGAAAGAGCCACCCCATCCCTTCCCTCTGGGGAGGCGGAGGAGAGGTGGGGAACAGGGGCCAGTGCGGTCCCAGCCCCCTCCCTCGTGCTCCAGGTGCCTCAGCCCTTCCAGCATCCTGTGGCAGGAGGGACCTTCCGCCTCGCTCACGGGATGGAAACACTGGTGTGGGCAGTGAGTAAGAGGGTCACGCTGGTGACAAGTACTTGGGATATGCTGGAGGTGGGAAAATCATCTGGGACATCTGCTATCGCCCGTGCACAGCCCCTGGGACCGCAGCGGGCTACGGGAAGGGGTGTCCAGGCTGGCAGTGCCACCGCGTCCTGCCTGTGACAGTGTGCCATGCTTCAGAGAGGCATGGGGCAAGCTGGTCCCTGACGACCATGCCCTGGGACCACAGACAGCAACGGGGCTCTCGTGCTGGGAGCACTGGGATCTGGATCGAGTCAACCCAGGGGCTGTGGGATTCAGGGACTCCTGCCCTGCACAGCCGACCCGCTGGCCCTCACCGTGTCCCACTTGGCCCTGGCCTTCTCCTCCTCGAAGCGGGCAAACTCCCGGCGGTCATGGATGGTGATGAGGAGTTTCCAGATGAGCAGGGCGGCGAGGCCGATGAGCAGGATGGCACCCGTCACTGAGAGCAGGACCACCAGGATGTCCGGCCCTTTTGGGCAGTCTGGGAGAGGGAAGAGGGCAGAGTTAGGGGGGCTTGGCACCCCCAGGGCAATAAAAAGCAGCTCTGGGGCTGCCTGGCATGGGTACATGGAGCTCCTCTGGTCTCAGGAGGGCTTCACCCTCCCCTGTTAGGGAGCAGGAGCCTCTACTCTTGAGCACAGCAGACTCTAAAAAGGAGGATCCCATCCATGGAGTGCACGTGCCGAGATCCTCAAGCTCCTGTCTATAGGGTGGGGGTCTGCACCCAAGTCTGGACAGTCCAGGTCAGGGGCACCACAGGTCCCACCCACAGCGGGGGATGACACTGGAGACCAAGTCCTTGGGCTGGTGGAAGTTCATCCCCAAACCACCAGCCCAGCTGATGCCCCGCACCGCCCTGGCTCTCCGGCTGTGAGTACACCGTGCCAGCAAACCGGGGCAGCAAGATCCGGGGCGAACCCCAGCAGCCACCCTGCTCCCCCCGCACGCTGCCCGGGGCTGTGCGGCCACCCCGGCCCTCGCCTGCCTCTCCCCTCCGGGTGCGGGGGCCGGGGAGGGTGGGCTGCAGCCCTGCCGATGGCAGGCAGCTGTAATTAGAGCTGGCAGCTGCCTTCGTGGCCCCGCTTTCGAAGGATCTGCGGCCACGCAGCCCCCGGCTCAGCTGGAAGTCAGACCTCGAGGTTGCTGGAGACCCTGGGGCTGCTCTGCGTGGCGGGGGGTTGCCGTATCCCAGCCCTGGGGCACAGACGCAGCATTGCTCCCGCCTGGCTAACGGGAGCCAGCTCTTATCTGCTTCTCGAGAAAAATCACACCCATGGAGTCAGAAACAGGATCAGGACGGTGGGAAGGTTGAGCCCCCATCTTTGGCCTCAATGTGGGGTGAAATAACCGAGCAACACGGTGGGGAAATGTGAGACAGAGGAAATCACGGCACCGGTGGCACGGAGCAGGGAACAAAGCAGCTCTTGAACCTCTCTCACTCCCTGACCGTGGTGCCCCACGAGCCTGGCTGGGGTGAGAGTTACAAAGGGGACTTGAAATCCACACATTGAGCACAGAAACCCAGCGCGGCATGCTCTGCATCCCCCCAGCCCGCCGCAGCTGGTTCCTACCTGGCTCCTCGATAACGTAGAGGATGGATTTGCCGCTGGAGTCCTCGTAGTACTGGAACCGCACCACGCAGTCGTCCTCGTCCTTGTAGGTGCAGTTCACGGCGTCCTTGCCCCTGTCGCCTGCCAGAGCGAGATGCTCAGAGTCCCCACGCCGGGGGATGCACACGCAGGGGGAAAGTGGACGGATGCAGCCCCCCGCATTTCCACGCTTTAGGGCAGGGGTTCGGGTCTCCTCTCTTACCCAGTTCCTGCACCGTCTCGATCTCGTCGCGGCACATACGGCTGCAGGACTGCTGCTTTTCCAGCAGTCCCCGCTCAAACTTCTTGCATTCCACGCAATCCCTGAGGAAGAGGAGGGAGGTACTGTGAGCTCCTCCACGCTCTCCCCAGGGAAACGGTCACACTTTTTGGTCTCAGGCTGCGGAAATCGTCGCAATTCCAACCCAACCGGGCTGCAGCCAGTGAGACCTCCTGCCAGCACCGCTGCCAGCTCCCTGATGGCGCACGGCCCGTCCCACCTCTCTGCCCTCTCTCACTTTTTGATGGTGCAGGCGTCCGGGCACGTGGGACACTTCTCGCAGGTGTCACCGTAGGAGCCGGGCTGGGTGCAGTCGCATTTGCCGCAGACGCAGGAGCCGTGACCGCTGCACACCAGCCCGTTGCTGGACATGCACGTGTCGGTGCGGGTGGTGCAGTTGCAGTAGTCACCGGTCCAGTCCGAGTCGCACAGACAGTCCCCGCAGCTGCACTGCCCGTGGCCTGGGGACAACCCAGAGGGCATCAGGACCCTCAAGTGTCCCGTTGGATCTCGTTAGCATCACCCATACGGGATGCCCATGTACCCAGAGTGGCAGCTCCACCTCCGTGGGCACGGCAAGGCAGACCAGCTGCCCAGGACAACCCCTTTCCACCATCCTTGGGGTGGGACACACGGCAGCTCACACCTTCGTCATGTCCCCACCACTCCCCTTATTCCACCCAGACAAGATGACACTGCCGAATTTCAAGCTGAGCTGCCCCAGCTCTGGCAGGTTGGCAGCAGCAGCTGGAGATGCTCAGTCAGATCTGTCTCTGAGCTAGTCAAGCTTTGGCTTTGGCTTTTAATTTCAGATTGAGTCAGCACATCTGGTCAAACCCCCCAAATCCCAGCCCCAGACCACGCAGGGGAAGCCGACTGCTGGGAAAAGCCCCACAAGCTCCTCACGCTCGCCGAGACTGGTTTAATCAGACAGACAGACGTGCTCAAATCCTGCCAAAGCCTGGAGCTATTTGGATTGCGGTTTGATTTCAGCTCAAAGACAAGACATGGTGAGTGGTGGAAATGCCGCGGAGCCGGCACGCGCCGACCCGTCCCAAGCCCCGAGTGTGCCGGGGCACATCGGCAACGCTGCTCCCGGCAGGGGATCGGCCGGGCACCCTCCCCGCCACGGCCTCGGGGGCACCGGCATGAGAAATAAATGTGTAACCCTGTTAATGAGGAACCAGGACTGAGTCACAGGAAAACAGTGCCACGCTGGGTGACAAGGCATGGAAACAGTCGGGGAGGCTGGAGGGAAGTGGCTCAGTGGGACAGGATCGATGCCGGCAGGGCAGACGGATCGGGTTAATTAACAGCTCGCCCAGTCTGGGGGCAATGTTCCATCGTCACCCTTCACCCGCCGGATCCGGCAGCCGTTGTGCAAACAGGCAGTGGGAGCAGGGACAGGCGCCCGGCTCCCCGAGGGCACCGACTGTTCAGGGTGGGGGAAATCCCCAGCGTTGCCACCTCCGTTATCAGCAGGCTGTTAAGATAAAGGATCAAGCCCAGCAGCACAGAGGCAGCCGTGAGCCATGAAGTTGAGCTGAGGGGCAGGTGGGGTCCGAAAAATTCGATTTGGGGACAGTGGGGAGCAGGAACCGAGTGTCATCTGGCCAGCAGGTTTCATCTCACCCAGGCTGGGCTCCAGCAGAGTGGGATCAGCTTTGGCTACCGATATTTTCCCGAGGATTTTTGAGCTGGCAGCAGTAAAGCGGTGGCTTTTTTGGCACTGTTAGCAGCCACCTCGCCTGGCCTCACGCAGGGAGGCTGGGGAGAGGAAGGAGGTTGGCTACCCCTCTCTCGTTCCCCCCCTTGAATCACTTTTGGGGTGCTCTGCTCCTGGAGGGGACGTGCCACAGCTTCATGCCCCAGCCCTGGACGCTGCCTCTCGCATCCCCTGAAAAACCAGGAGATGGGGCAGAGCTCCGGGGTTCTCTCAGACCTCCAGCTGGAGACGTGGGTGGGATAAACCCTAGATGGGGGTTCCCGATGGGGAACCTGGCACATCAGGACATGTGAAACCGCTCCTGGGACTTGGGACAGGTGTTTTGCAGAAAGGGGCTCCTTCCCTGGTCCCTGGCGTGGGAGGAGCACCCAAGGACCTGGCCCTCTCTCCCCAGTACTGAGAGGAGCAGCAGCCGGGGCTGGAGTCTGGTAGCACATGGAAGAGATGAATATTCAGGAGGGCCATTGCCGTAAGACCAGTGAGGGAGGAGGATTTGCTTCCCCACCTCTTTTGCCAAGAGGGAGTCTTCAAGAGCTGGGTGGAGGATAAAACTTGCCTCTCCCCACCCCTCTCCTCCACCCTGGGGTTTCCTCCTGCAGAACAATACTTCTGATGTGTCAGGGGCTGTGATTCGAGCAAGGTTTGGCCAGTCCCTGCCTTGCGTACCCCAGAGCTGCTTCCCTGGGTGCCCACTGGCCACCCAAATGGGACTCCTGAGTCTAAGCGGGGACTGAGGTCTGCTTTTAACCCTCAGCGCCCATCATTTTGCCATGGCTTTTGGGCACAGAAGGTGATACAAGCTGCCAAAAAGGCAGTAATTCCCCCCAGCATTGCTTCAGACCTACGGCTGGTCCAGGGAGAGCCACGGCTGAGAAAGCCAGAGGTGGGGACAATGCATGGGACAAGCCCCAAAACAGTTGTCTCCCTCATCCATGAGTTTGGTGCAAACACCCTAAGCTGCCTCCCCTCCAAGCCCAGCACTCACCTGAGCACATCTGACCCTTGAAGCGGACGCAGGAGAAGTCGTCGCACTCGCAATACTTGCCCGTCACCTTCCCGAAGTCGCTGCTGTGGCACACGCACTGCCCGCAGATGCACTCGCCGCGCTGGCTGCAGAGGGGCTGGCCCGGCCGGGGGCTGCAGTTGTCCTGCTGCGAGGGGTTGTACTCCTCCTCCGAGCACTCGCAGTGCGAGCCCAGGCGCCCGGGGTTGCAGCGGCACACGCCGCACTCCAGCGTGCCGTTGCCTCGGCTGCAGGACGAGCTGTTGGCCTCGGCTTGGCCCTCGCAGGAGCAGTCGCAGTCAAAGTTCACCACCACCGTCAGGGCGTCCTTGAAGCCCACGGGTTTGATGGTGAAGGATTTCTGCTGCTCCCGTGGGCACCCCCGTACCTTGGCCTCGATGCTGAAGCTCACCTGGAGGGCAGGAGGACACATCTGGGTGTCAGTACCCCTGGCACGGTATCGGGGTACCCGCTCCAGGCTGGGCTTAGCTCCTCATCCATGCCCAAGCTTAAGCAGCCCAGAAACGGGACCCACCAGGTCTCTCTGGGCTTTTCAAAGCTGTCCCAGCACGGTTTGGGTCAGGGCATCTGCCTGCCACAGTAACCAGGCTAAATCAGTCCAAAAGCCCGTGCACTATGGCCAGCAGCCCGGGCTGAGCTAGAGGACCACAGAGTCTGCATCCAGCAGACCCAAAAAAGCATTTTCCTCCTTGCAGCCACCCAGCTGGACCCCTCTCTCCACTGCAAAGAGCTCACAGCGTGCCCTGCAAGGGTCTGTGTCACCCAGGAGGTGGTGGGGCAAGCAGACGGTGCTGCTGGAGAGCATCAGACGAGCTGGCAGCGCTGCTACATAGAGGGGGAGAAAAACCAAGCGCATGAACAGGATCCTCACCGTGTCCCCGATCTTGAGCCCCATGCAAGACTTGAGCCCGGGGATGACCTCGTCGTTGAGGCAGGTGGCATTGAAGGCCAGCGACAGCTCTTCGGGGAGGTCACGTACCTCCAGCTCCACCTTGGAGCGGATTTTCTGGGGGAGGAGAGAGGAACGATGAAGACGACAGCACAGGCTGGGCAGGGCTCAGTCCCGGGGAGGGGTCTCCCCGAGCACCGCGGTGATGCTCCCATGCACTTGGGAAAGGAGCCAAGTGCCCCGAGTCTTTCTCAGGACTCTGCTACGTCGTTCCCCACAGGGAAATGCCTTCGAGGATGGGAAGGGGTTGGCAGCGAACATGGTGACCTCCCTTCCCTGGGGTCCCCGCATGCGGGGGTGGAGGCAGATGCTCACAGCTGGTCCAGGGAGGATGCTCGGAGCTGGGGGAGCTGCCAAATCTGTGTGGGCTGCTTGCAGCGTGAAGCAGTGGCTATTTTGGGAGGGAGAGAGCTGTTGTGGGGCCATTACACTGCACACTCACCCCGTAGGAGTCCACTATGAGCTGCAGGACATTGCTGGAGTCTCTGGACAAGGTGCCCACAGTTGTGCCTGGGATCAGCTCACTGTAGTTCTGGAGAAATATCATAAGCATGGTCTGCTTGCGAAGGGGAAACATGCCACCGCCGAGCCAAACTGTGTCTGGGCACGTGGGAGCTTCCCAAGGAGCTTTGATAGGACAAAAGGCCACTGGGTATGTCTGGCCACCCATGGCCAGCTGCAAAGGGTGCTCCTCGGGACCCACCAGCCCCCCAGCTGGCTTTGCACAGCAGCTGTTACCTGGTAGAGGCCCACGACCGTATCGGTCACAGCAAAGATCAAGTTGATATTCTTCTGTGAGAGTTTCTCAGTCATCAGGCCCAGAGAGGGATAGTCCTGGGGAAGGGGAGAGGCTGTACCCTGGGAACATGTACCCCCAACCACCCTGGTCCCCATCATGCTCTCTAACCAGGGCTGGACCACCTATCCCATCCCATGGGGATCCTCAACAGGAGCTCCAGGCTCCCCAACACCATGTGCGGGTCAGGGTTTACCAGCGTGGTGGAGGCCGAGTAGAAATTATCCTTGTCAATGTGGCACTGGGCGTCGTTGGGCTGCACGATGCCAGCCAGCCTGCCATCCAGCGCGATGTGGGTCTTGGCGTCCGTGGTGAAGACGAGCAGGTGGGAAGCGTCGTTCCTCCAGCCGATCTTCTCCTACCGCGAAAGGCAGCTCCCAGTCGTGCGGCAGCGCGTGCCGAGGGCCGCCCTATGTGCCAGCACCCTGCTGCTGCCTTCGCTGCCACCCCGCGTCACGGCTTGGCCGTAGGGACCAAGCTGTCACTGCAGAGGGAACCGCGGGCAATCGGTCTCCCAGGGGAGTGCTGTGGGGGGGGGGTGGGTGGGCTGTGGAACCTGGCAGGTGGGCATGGGCTGCTTGTACAGGTGAAAGACAGGTTTTAATTTGCTGGAGTGTTAATCAAGGTGCTTAATGACTGGAGGATGCAACCCCTCCCATCTCCAGCAAAATCAAGGTGCAGGCACAGCAGAAGATGTCCCTGCTGGGCTGGTTACTGCAGGGCTGACATGGGATCATCGTCAGTCCCCAAACACCTGCTCTGCTCCTCTCTCCTCCCAGGACCACGCAAGGGTCCTGCTCTTCCCTTGCCTTGGCTACTGGCCTAGAAATGTCCTTGTTGAACATTCACCCTGTCCAGGTCTCAGCCCCACAGCAGCTCCACAGAGCTTATGGCTTTGTCCTGGAGGGCTTGGGTGGTCCCTGCCAACCCACCAGGCCCAACCTGATGACCCTCTCCCAGCCCCAGCCAGGCTTTCTTGTCCCTTACGTCGCACACGGTGGCCTGGATGATGGCATCGAAGCCGCCCTCAGGTGCATCGCGGTTCCGTGAGACACTCTGCTTCTGCACCTCCTCGTTGAAGCGAGTCACCTCGTCCGTGAGCGACAGGACATGTTTGTAGCCAAACATGGGCAGGCAGGTTTCCCCGATCCTGCAGGAGGAGAGCAGTCAGGGCATGAGGCTCACAGGGCTCTTCCAGCTCCCATCCCACATCCCATGGTCCTGTCTGGGATGTGCTGGAGGAACCCAACCACCCCAAGAGCCCAAGGACGCAGCCGGAGGCTGGTGAAGGACCTTTTAAAAAATCAATCACATGTTCTAGTGATGCTGGGCTCAGGTCAGCTCCCAGCCTCTGTCCTGCTGGGATTTTTAGGAGTCACTTTCTTTGAGCCTCAACATCTCTCCTGAAAAATGGTGGAAAATTGTTTCCTTAAGAGCTTTTCAGTGACAATGATACTTCAAAGTTTGGACCTGCTCCTCCTCCCTGTGCCAGCAGAATCACAGAATCATAGAATCATTAAGGTTGGAAAAGACCTCTAAGATCATCCAGTCCAACCATTCAACCCAACACCCCCATGCCCACTACACCATGTCCCTAAGCGCCTCATCTACACGTCTTTTAAATACTTCCAGGGATGGGGACTCCACCACTTCCCTGGGCAGCCTGTTCCGAGGCCTGACCACTCTTTCAGTAAAGAAATTTCTCCTAATGTCCAATCTAAACCTCCCTTGGCGCAACTTGAGGCCATTTCCTCTCGTCCTATCGCTGTTACTTGGGAGAAGAGACCGACCCCCACCTCACTACAACCTCCTTTCAGGTAGTTGTAGAACGCGATGAGGTCTCCCCTCAGCCTCCTCTTCTCCAGACTAAACACCCCCAGTTCCCTCAGCTGCTCCCCATCAGACTTGTGCTCCAGGCCCTTCACCAGCTTCATTGCCCTCCTCTGGGCATGCACATGCAGTGCAGCAAAGTTTAAACCCTGCCCGAAATCAGGCACCCAACTCCCTGCTGAAATCCATTGCTATGGATTTCCAGCCCCGTTCCATTAACTTCTGGCCCTTAAAGGACTCCTTCACCCTGGGACTTACTCATAGCAAGGGTTTGTGATGGCTTGCGGAGGAGAAATATACATGTAGGGGGAAATGGGCTTGTCCACAAAGGCCCCAAAGCCGATGCGCAGGTTGCTGGTGAGCTTGCGCATCTCGCTAGCCAGCTTGGTGCCCAGGTTCTGGATGTTCCTCAGATCGTCCTTCATGGAGTTGGACAAGTCCATCAGGTAGTAGATGTCCACGGGGTAGTCTTCCACTTGACGCACTTGGACACGAAAGATCTGGGAGTCATCTGTAATGTGACAGGGCAGCAGAATGAGAGAGATTCTCTCCCAGGAGGAGCAAAGGGGGCTTATCACAGGACTAGGGAGAAAAATCAACCTACGGGATCACTAGGAACCCAAGGAGATCGGATCGTTTAAAGCTGCTGGGAGGAGAACATTACAGTTAAACAGACACAAAGGGGCAAAGCCCTTAGGGCAGGGTGCTTGCACAGGAGATATCCTGTGCACCCCTTGGAGACGGCAAATGTGGCTTATGGCTCCTGTTCTCCAAACCTCTCACTACCAGGACATGAGCAGATCCTCCTGCTCAGAGCTGACCCCCCAAGCTGTCCTGCACGAACAGTATGACCAACACATGCTGGATGGAGTGAGTGAAACACCCAGCGTGTGGGCAGCAGGTCTTACGGGGATTACCAGGGGGCTGCATGGCTGCTTCGGGCTTCTCTGAGCTCCCAAGGACTCTGAGCATCTCCTGGGGCCTCCCCCAACCCTGTTCCTTCCCTCTCCTCTTGGCTCCTCCCAGCCCCTTCTGGGAAATTTTTAGTGAAATGTTTTCCATTGAAACAAAAACCTCCTTAGACAGAACCTTCTGGGGAACAGGCCAGTTTTGATGACTTTTGAACTTCGGGAGAAAAAAAAAAAGTGCTGAAAACACTTAGGGTTGACCTTTTCTTTCTGCTTTTTAAAGGAGACAAAGGTTCTTTCTTGCTGTTCTTTGAAACGGCTTCTTTGAAATGTAAGCTGGGGCACAGCTGCAGCCTTCTCCGAACACCTCAAATGTTGAAGAAAAAAGCTTTAATTGAGCTTAAGTTGTTGTTGTTTTCATATTTCCTTCTAAATCTGCACATCACATTCTGACTTTCAGGATGGAGAAAGTTTCAAAATCTACGAGAGCCCAAAGAGCTCCATCCCCCCTCCAGCTGCGTTGCTGGAGCACCGCCACGTAGTCAGGGGTCCCAACTTCGTGCTCTGAGAGCATCTGTTTCTCCTTGAGCTAAAACCATGAGGACTCTGAGCTTGTGGGACATGGGCTGTGACCTGCCCTACTAATATCCTTCACCATTTGGTCTTGATTCATGACTCAAGGCAGATGACTCGTGCCAAGCCTTCTTGGTTGGGCAGAGATGGTATCAAGCTGGGGTTTTCTTCTGCTGCTTCCAAGGAACAGGGACTTACGGCACTGCACACCGCCGCTGTTCCTCTCCAGAGCAGCTCACCTACCTGCCTCCGGCCAAATATTTTTAGACCTAAATAGAGCAAGGGCCACTTAGCAGCTACATGTCCCCATTGCATGAGGACACTTCAGAGTGCTGTCATTCAGATGGGTCAGGACTTCTCTTGGCTGTGCACAGCATGCCATGTGCTATCACCCACCGATATCTGGCCCCAGGGCTTTAATGAGCACAAGGAACCAGAATTGTTCCTGATGAGACTGGAAGATGCACCCATGAGCGGATGGCCAGGGGTGGGCGATGTGTGGGGCAGCGCACGGTGGTGGCACCACTCGCTCCACATTCCCCAAACCAGTTTTGTGACCTTGGGCGAGTGACGCCCGTTAGTTTTGCCTCCTGCTTGGCATCGCTTGAAACTCCTTGATGCTGGCAAACGACCATAACAGTTAATTGGCTCCAGTCTGCCTGGCTGAAACGAGCCTGGGAAATTACAGGAACCTGTTGGCAGTCCAACGCTGCCAGCTGCTCTACAGCTTGTTAGACACGAGCTGACTTCCACCGAAGCATTCAGAGTGCAGCAGCAGTGGCTAAGGTCTAAATGGCTTTATAAAATAAGCCCGTGCGTTGTTGAAGTTGCATCCCATCCTGCCCCTTGGGGTACCACAGGATTGAGCCAAGAGACTGAACAGCAGAAATCTGCTTGCAGATAGCCCGGCTGCCCATTAGGGGTTTTCCCGGAGGATTCGGTGCAGCCTGGCCTTGCCCCCGATGGACACGAGACAGCCTTGGCCAGCGAGGCAGAGTGATGGCTCACTCATCGCTTGAGCCCTTTGAGTTATTCTCACTGCGTCTCCCCTTCCCACAGCAGTTTGGGGGCTCTTACCCGGCCGCAGGTTCAGCTGTATTTTTTGAGGCCTCATCTGGGTGGTGGTGGAGCTCCCCGAGCCCTTGGTGCTGAGGGGTCGGTCCTCCAGGAGGGTTACGGTGCTGGTGGGGAACTCAATGTAGTCCTGCCCGCAGCCGTTTTGCAGGAGGTTGGCGCGCAGGTCGCAGCGAGGGGACGACTGCGCCCAGTCCTGCGGGAGAGGGATGTCATCAGGAGCCAGATCCCCCGGGAACCCCCGGGGTTATGCCGGGAGGAAGAGAGAGGGCCCCCTTTTCCCCGGAGAGCCCCTGCTTTATCACACCTAATGCAAGACCAGGATAAGAGGCTATTTGGGGCACACGGTCTCTGCTCGAGGGAGGTGACAGACAGAGGGGATCCAGGATCAGCAAGTCCTGCTGGGGCTCAGAGTGGGTTTGGGTCTGCTGTGCTCCACGGGGGAGCTCAGCAACCCCTGCCAAGGAGCAATGGATAATTTATCCCTGCCAAACTCCCTCCTGACTCCTAGCAGCTGGAGACTCAGGTTGGGTTTGGTTTTTGGCAAAGCTAAAAGGAAAGCCCGTCTACACGGGATGGCTAGAAGAGGGTGAGGTGGGATGTGAACATGGCAGGCTGGGGGTGAGGGGTAGAGTCTAGGACTTTTTTTATTATTTTCTGAAGTTTGGCAAGAGGTGAGCCCCCTTTTCCCTCGATTTTCTTGACATGTGCCCTTAGAAATCCCGCCGTGAGCAAGGAACAGCCCTGCTGCGGGTGAGCCCATCGCACGAAGCGGTGCTCGGTTCCTGTCCGAGAACGGTTCAGGCTTATCTCCAGCTCTCCAGCTTCCTGCCGGATGGAGCCGGCCGGGGGAAAGAACCAAAAAAGGAGTGAAAGAGCGAAAAGGCTGCGGGAGAAGCCGTCAAGTGCTCGTCAGGGGGAGGAAGCACAAAGTGTGGAGTCACGGTGGGGCTCCGGCCCCGTCCCTCCTTTCCTAGAAAGCTCCCGGCTCCTCGCCGTTATCACGGCGCATTCAGAAGGGCTCCCGTCCCTTCGGTTTCTCATGAAGACAAATATGGGAAGAATTTCTTTCCCAGCCCGACACTGCCAGGATCTGCTGTCTCCAGGCAGCAGCCACCCTCCCCTCCGAGGGGTTTCTCCATCTCCCTCCTACAGCCCAAATCTTTCTACACTCGAAGTCCTGCAGCAGACCGGCACGGCCTTTCCCTGCAGCAAAGGAGGGTGGCACAAGTCCCAGTGCGGCTGGTTGAGCTCCCTCCCTGCTGCTGGGAAGCTGGACCCCAACACTGCAGCCTCCCAGCCCTGGAGAGGTTCCCCATCCAGGAACCCCAGGTTCAGGCTGGCTGAACCCAGGAATGAATTTGTGCGTTTTAAGCAAACAAGTGGAAAAGCGCAATCTGGCTGGCTTACAGCCCTCTGGAAACAGTGGCCAAGCGATAGCCAGAAAACACATCAGCAGGCGTGTTCCTCCCCCACGGCCTCCCGCTCCCACCCTCACCGCCTGGACAGCACGCTGTCGGCGAAGAAGACAAGTCATCCCTCTAAATTAGCTCCCTCGCACCCACCCACCCCGCAGGCTCGCCCCACGGGGCTCCCCGCTGTGGGAAGAGGTGCCTGGTTTATTCCAGATCCCATCAATCATCACCTACATTCCTGTCCCGGGCGGGGAAATCACTGGAAAGATATGCAGGTGAAAAGCAGGCTGGGCAGACAGGTTTTTAACTGTGGCACTGGGTGATACCTGGAGATCCAGAGGGACTCCCAGGCCCTCAAAGGACATGTGGCATCTTCTGGGATTAACAGCATCATTCCTACTGTGAGATTTCCATGGAGAAGCTATTTAACCCCAGGGCTGCATCCTTCCCCTTTCCCTGGAGCCCTAAACATCACGATTGACTCAGGACTCACAGGAGCCTCCCCAGCAACAAAATTGCTGCAGAAGGCAAAGGAAAAAGTTACTGCGCCGTCGATGGGGCATTTGGCCACGAGGCCCTCGCAGCCCCCAGGCTATTTTTTCCCCCCAGTCTCCGTAGACTTGCAGACTCGGCGACTTGGACACAGCCCCAGGTGGGAGCGAGCCGGCGGCAGCCCAGGCTTGCTGGTGACAAACTCGCAGCGCAGGGACATCACCCTCTGGGACACACCCTGCAAACCCCACTTTCCCATCAGCATGGCCCTGACGGCATCGGCTCCCCACCACGGAGCTGCTGCGGGGTCCGTGTACGTGTTCCCACCTCCTCCATCACACGCCATCCCGCAGCCCGTGGCTGAGGTGCTCCACCTCCCCTTTGACCACTTCTGTCCTGCTGCAGGGAAGGTTTCAGCTCAGCATCTGCTCAAGCTCCCTCCAGGATGGGAAACCTGATGATTTTATCCCCCGATTGCTGCCTCCAAACCCTGTAAGCGAGGGCAGCTCCATCCCCGAGCTCCCTCTCTGCTGGGTGGGGAGGCTGCGGGAAGTCACACATCCCCAGGGCATCTCCGTTTTCATCTCGAAGGCAACCACACACATCAGCTTCTCTGCAGGAGAGCTCCTGGGAGGACCCAAAGCACAGATGCCTCCACAGATTAAGCTAAAACTTTCCAGCAGCATCTCTAAATCAAACCCTGGTCTAGCCTTGCCTCCACCTTTCCTCCAAGGGAACCAGAGCGAGTGACTTTTTGGGTGGGTGAGACCCTGGAAGATCTGCTGCAATAATGTCCAAAGTGATTTTAGAGCCATGTCTCAGTGTTAAGGCTTGGTTGACTTCTTCCAAAAGGAAAAGTGAGTGGATGGGCATGTCTATTTGTTGGTAAGAGCGGTCAAGGTCTCTGAAAAATAAATGAAACTCAATTCTCCTCTGCATCAGCACTCGGTGGGGTCAATGATCACAAGAAACCGGAATGAAATCCTTCTCCTGTCCAAAGCCAGGATGGAGCAGGAGTAACTGATAACCCCTGGCTCCTTGGGAAGGCAGCAGGGGTGGGAAAGGGCTGCAGTGGGAGCAGGAGGAGCACAAATAAGGGCACTGTCCCTTTAAAAAAAAGGGGGGGGCAGTATCAGAGACCTCCCCCACCCCAGGGAAATTAAACAAACCCACAGAAAAAAACCTCATTTGCTAAATTAAGACAATGTGGTCCAGATGTTGGAGGCAGAGTTGCTGAGCAGAGTTTGCACAGCCTGGCTCTCCGGGGGCTGGTTGCTGGCAGCAGGACGGCTCCCTCGCTGCTTGTCACGTCTGTCCATGAGCACAGCCCTGAGCAGCACTGGAAATATTTCCTTTTTTGGAAACCTTTGCTGATGTGGAGAAAAAAAAACCCAACCCCATCACAGCCCCCGCTGTAGCATCAAGACACCAGCCCGGCCCAGGAAGGCGGCTGGGAAGGAGCAAGCCCAGCCCAGCCGGATCGTTCCCCCTCCGGAGAGGGGAGCGAGGCCCCTTATCACGCTGCAAAATTCAGCCACTCCTTGCAGGAGATAAGAATAATCTGTGATTATTCACACCGCACACCGAGATCCTGGCGGTACCTGATGGTACCCCTCCAGATACGCACTGACCCCAAAGCATCGGGCCACGCAGGCACGATCCAACAGCATTCTCCAGCTTGGATCACTTTTTCCCAGGTCTTTTCCCAGTCCCAGTGGGCACCACGGGCACAGCCGCAGGGTTTCACCGATGGAGAAGCAGAAAGCAAGAAAAGCCTTGCCAGAGGGGGAACTGCTGTGAAGCCCTGAAGGAGGTTTCATCACTTCTCCCCATCCCAGCCTCACCTCCCCTTGTCTCTGCCCTGGGGCTGCTCTCCCATCCTGTTGGGAAAGTCCTTCTTTTTATGGCCCCATGGACTGACCCCCAGGGCAGCAGTTTTGGAGGGGAGCCTGGCAGATCTTCCAGGCTCTCACCCACCCAGACAGGGTGATTTTAAAGCCACAGCTCAGCTCTCGCATCTTTTTTAGCTCAGTAACCAAAACCAGGCACCTTGTCTTCCTTCCCCCCGCTCTTTCCAATGAAAAAAAGGTTTTTCAACCCAAACCCTGACTTCTAATCAGTATTTTTTCTTCCTCCCACCAGGCCCCCTTCCCTTTCCAGCCCTTCCAGCAATTAAACTCCTTTAGCCAGAGCTTTACAATGGGTTTTGAAGAATCAAACCAAAAGTAAACTAGGTTTTCAAATGTACATTTTTTGAGAGACAAAGTGAATTCCCAGTGGAAACATCAACATTTCCCAGCCAGCTCAACGTAGCTCCCGCCGACGCACCCAGATAAGGGGCAGATTTTTGGAGCGTGGCAGGAACGGGCAGCCCGAGCCCCGTGATGTGCATCTCGAGCTGCGGTCAGAGCCAGATGCCACCGAGGAATGTGTTTAGACACGGTGGGAACAGATGGAGACCAAGCTTGTGGCTGTAACGCAGGGACCAGCACCCGTCCCACAGCCCACAGGCTCGTCCCTTCCTGCACGTCCCTGTCCTGCTCGGGGACGTGCTTCAGCCCGACTCAGCCTCCCCCCAGCTCTTACCTCTGCAGAGCACCAGGCGCAGAGGGGGCTCACGGCCAGGCACTGCTTGCAGGAGTTCACCCCGCGGGTGGTGCAGATGTTACCCCCTGGAACAGCAACACAGAGAGCGGTTACAGCCTGCAGAGCCCAAAATCCACACGTGTGCTGAAATCTTAGTGCTCGGCCAACAGCTTCATGAGCAGACACAGCCCCCATCCCCCCAGGGCTCTGCTCTAACCCCTTTCCCAGCACCAAACCCCAGGTGCTGCCTCCTTGCCCCTTTTATAACCACCTCCCCAGCTTGGTACCAGCTGGGCTTCATCCTGCCCAGGACCGAGCGTCATTTCCCACCTGCCAGCTCCTTAAAGGGTCCCCCCATCCCTGCAACGTCGCAGATGTGTTGGAGGGGGGGGAGGACACGTCCCCTTGTGCCTCCCTGCAGACGTGTTGGGGCCGCAGGGAGGGGGAAGGGGTGAATTCCCAGGGGCGCAGTGTGGTACCCACAGCCCTGCCAGCGGCCGGGGAACTGCTGCCCCTTCCCACTGTCCCTGACCCAGAGTGGTCGGTGCCTTCTTGTGCAGACACTAAACTCAGCAGCTGGTCTTGGCTCAGGTTCAAACCCGGGGAAAGGAGGGGAGGGAAAGGGCATGAGTCCAGAAACACGCTGGTGACGGTTTGCGCCGATGCCCTGGGCAAAGTTTGGACTCTGTCGGTGGAAGTGGCAGTGGGGACTTTGGAAGAGGCACGCCAGTCGTGAAGGTCAGAGGCCAATGGGTCCCTGTGGGGGATTAAAGGGCCCCAAAATGCCCACAGGGACCCCGGGGCAGCGCCAGCGCCTGCCGGGGCAGGAGGAGCTCCTCCGGCAGAGGCAGGGCCGTGCAGCTCTGCGGTTCCCACTGCCGATGGCCGATGCGGCGAGCGGCTGGGGGCACGGCTGCGGTGGCGTCACCCTCGGCTCTTCCTCCCTCCCGGGGCACAAGCATCTCGGCAGAGCTTTAGGATTGCCCAGGCAGAGCAGACCGCAGCCATGCGCCTGCTTGGCTGGAGAGCCCAGGGGATGCTGGCATGGAGCAGCGGGTGCTGGGGTCTCCCCTTTGCCCTGTGTCCCCCTTGTCCCTGCCCAGGGCTTTCCCCGGCAGCTGCAGGCAGAAAAAGCAGCGTTTTCTGTAGCCGCAGGAAATGCAACACAAAGCAGAAAGAGGAAACGGTGAAACGATGTCATCAGGTCTTTGGGCAGAACAACGGCGACGGCACCGAGCGCTCGTGTCCGCTGGCACACAGTCTGGGAGCACGAGTGTGCATGTGTGTGCATGTGTGTGTGCACAGTGGCTGCGTGTGTAGCGTGTCATGGATGTGTGTGCCTGTACGAGGGTGCTGTCACATGCTGTGGCTGTCTCGAAGGCCAGCGGCTGCTGGGGACGTGCCCCGGGGCACCGGGGCTGCTGTGCCCCATCGGACCTCTGCCATCCGCACCCCCTGCTCGTCCCACGCAGGGGGACTAAAGGCTAAATCCCAACTGCCTGGCTCAGCACCAGTTTTGGGGTTGCATCCGCTCCCAGAGCTCTCGCCATACACCAAAATACCCGGCTGCAGTGCGTGAGGATGGGAAAGACTTTAAATTTAGCATTGCCCAAAAGAGCGACAGGTTGAGCTCCGGTGCTTCCTGCACCAAGGCCACGTAGCCATGCGTTAACAGCAGTATTGCCTCCCGGGGTGGACGGGTCTGGACAGCGGGGGCTGACCGGGGAGAAGGCAAAGGGCTCTCAGAAAGCAGCAGCGGCACCAACAGTGCCGGCTCCCGCTTCTCACGCCTGCTCCTGCCGTGTCCGTGCGAAATCCCTCCCGCCTTGCCAAGCGCCGGCGCGTGCCTTGGATTTGTGTTGTGCCGTGCAGCTGGGAGCCAGTTCCGGCGCGGCTGGCAGCGGCTCAGCCCTCCGGGGACGGCAGGGGAGGCATTACCCTGGCAGCCGACAGGGACGGCCCTGGCAGCTCGAGGTGCTCGGGATTAAACTCTCAGAGCTGCTAACCCTGGGGCCACATGCCCGAACACGGGAACAGCTCCCGAAACTGCAGGTCCCTGGGGAGCCCCGATGCTTTGATACCTGGCCCAGCGCCACGGCCCCTGGGTCAGGGTCGGGGGGAGAGGTGCCAGGTAGCCGCCTGCCCCATGCAAAGAGTTTCATTGCTTTCTGCTCTCACGTCCGACTCACGGCCGCGGTGGCTGCAGCGCTGGCTGGGGCTGGGTTGCAGCACACAGTACCACCAGCAACGCTCCTGGCCCAGACTCCTATTTAATGCCAGTGTGGGGTTTGTTCCCCCAGGGGTGGGTTTTAGCTCGCCATAGGATGGTTTGGTCACCCGGCTCTGCCCCAGCAGCCAGCTGGCCGGGGAAGTGCAGAGCTGGTAGGGGCCCCTGCCACCCATGGGTGCCACAGCCATGCTCCCAGCCTGGGGACAGGACCCAGGGCTCACACCAGCATCTGGGATGTGAGACACATTGGTCCAAATCCTATCTCAAACAGGTTTCCCCTGTGACTTGAACCAAGTCCCTCAGCTGCTCCCTGCCTCAGTTTCCCCTGTGCAGCGTGATGTTCCAGGGAAACAAGCACCACGCGGCTACAGCACCCACCCGAGCAGAGCCATGTGATGAGACCGGGATTTCTGCTGCTTTGAGATTGGGCAGAGACCCCAGAGCCACCAGCTCTGCCCGTACAACCCCTGGGGTAAAACCAGTCCCTGGGGACCAGCATTGACCCTGGTCCCGGCAAGACCCGGCTGCACTGAAACACGACGTGGAGGATTTCCGAGCTTGTGCCTGCGGGCTGAGCCCCCGGCTGCCTCTGCTTTGCCTGGTCATGCCACGAAACCTGAGCTCTGGGGCTGATGAGCCCCAGGACCGTCCCTCTGGGCTGGAGAGCTCATCTGCTCCCCAGCATTTGGTACTCATTACCTCCTGCCTGTGCACAGCCTTTCCGCCCCGGTGGTTTCCTCCTCTCCCCTCCTGCCGGCACCCCACAGTCCAGGGGGGCCTTGATCTGCCCCCCACACCATGCTGGAGATGTGAACCCAATTTTCTGGCTGATTTTGGCACAAGGGCCATGAGCTGGGCTCTGCCCGGACAGAGCAACGGCCCCATGGCCAGGGAGCAGCACACGGGGTTAGAGGGGGCTGCAGCACGGAGGGTCGCTGTGGAAGGGATGCTGCCATGCCGGAGGCTGCCCTGGGGTCTGCCCTCACAGCGTGTCACCATGCCATTGCTGGCAGTGGTGGCTTTGCCCAGAGTGTCCCCGCAGGCCGGTACCTGCCCCCTCGGGCTGCCTGAAGCCCCAGCCCAGGGGTGTCTCTGCCCCAGACTCACGCAGCCCTGTGGTCCCCATGGTCTCCATCGCTCCATGACCAAGACACGTACCTGGGGATGGAGGACCCTTCCCCAACCTCCAGCACCATTCTTGGCTGCATTTAACCCAGGGTTGGATGGAGCAGGGCCATCCCTTCCCCCTGGGAAGGGGCCAAAATCCCCTGGGCGCCAGCGGGGATTAACACAGGGCAGTTATCGCCATCCAAACACGCAGCTCGTCCTGCTGCGAGCAGGCAGCCTCACCCCCCCACTGCGGGGAAATGTCTCTATTTTGGCATTTCCAGCACTGCTTGCGTGGCTGGACGCAGGATGCTGTGTCGGGAGGGCTTTGCGGGGACCCTGGGGAGCAGGGTGGGTAGGAGCAAAAGCACAGGCGGAGGAGAGCAGAGGATGCTGCAGCCTGAGCCCCCTCAGGTTTTGGCCCTGTGAGTGCCCAGCAGCGCTTCCCAGGCTCAGGACGCTGCCTGCCTGTGAGCAGGTTAACAAGATCCCAGCACAGCCTAAACTAATAAATTCTGTGGTGTTTTGGTTTTTTTTTTTTCATTTTTGGGACTTGTTTTTCCAGCCATAAAAACTAATAAACCCAAGTACAAAAGCTGCATTTTTTCACTACGAAAGCAGCTGGTCTCATATAATGATCTGATTCTAAAGACTCAGGCTTCAAAAAACAAGAAATCCTAGCACATGAAATAGAGGGAAACTGGAGATAAACTGGGCAGAATGGCAACCACCCGCCTGGGACCGGGCAGCGCTGCGGCCCCGAGCGAGGTGAAACGATGCACTTGAAATACCCCAGACGTCTGTGGCTGAGCATCACCCTTCCCTGGCTGGAGAAAATTACTCAGTCCCCAATCTGCACTCCAAATAACCTCCTCTACGCACCGCCTGAGCCAGCCACACACTTTGTTTTTTCCTCCTCTGCTAATTTGAGCAAGAATGTGCACGCAGAAAACTTGATAAAGATATTTTAGAAAACTTGATAAAGGCACAAACCATACTTACATCCTCTCTGACCTTTCTGCTTGACTCAGCGATAAGGATTTGGGCTTTTCTGGCTGATCTGCCCACGCCGTCCCGGGACTGTGTCTTTTCCCTGAACCTCTCCCTGTCTGCCAGCATCTTCCCAGAGACGGGATGCCCCAAACTGAGCTCAGCTGATTACAGGCACCGACACACAGGACCAGAGAAATCACCTGCACAGCCCCAAACTGCAGCTCTATAAACTCAAACTCTTCCAGGGTTTATCCTATGTCCTGTACTGATGACAGCTCGCTCCGGCAGCAGATCGGAGCCTCAGGCTGTTCCTGGAAATGCACCAAAGTCTGGAATTCTTTAGACAGAACAATGTTGCCCCAAACCCCCTCGAGTCTGGCCTCAAAAACAATGGGACTGATTTATAAATCAGGAGCTGAACACACCACACCATTTTGCAGTTGCAGAATTTACTTTGAGCCCCAGAAACACACCTGGGGAGGAGATAACGCTTTTCTAGGCTTCTTCTCCATGCTTCACACATTGGATTTTTTTTTTTAAATACAAACTACATTTGTCCTGAAATCACCTAATGCCAGAAATCAGAGTTTTTAAAGAAAAGCACCAAAATAGCATAAGAAAAAATAACACAAGACAGCAACGCTGACATAAATACACCCCATCCCCTTAAAATGACACGAATACAGTGACTACCTGCCCTGCAAACTCCCCCAGCGTATTTTCTGTTTATAAAGGAAGGAGCCCAAGTCACACCCCAGTGCTTCCATTACAAACCAGTACCCGGAGCCAAACACAGCGTAGGTAGAGAATATAAACCTGCCGCACCCAGTGCGAGAATAATGCACCAAACCATGGCTTGACCCTATAACATCTTTGAGAAACCCTCCTGGCCCCGACCCAGCCGAAGCTCAACCGGCTTGAGCGGTGCTTTGTATTTGGGAACCATGCCGAGGTTTCAGGCTGCCAGCTCCCCCTCCGAGCGATTTTCCTGGGAAATCCCAGATCCTGGGAATGCAGAAAATCCTGGGATTTTGGGGAAATAACTGTAAACTAAATGACGCGGCTTTAAGCAAGCGACAGCGCTACAGGCTGTAAACCTACCCCAGCCGCCAGCAGCGCAGAGCACGAGGATCCCGAGAGCCACGCAGAGTTTTCCCATCTTCTCCTCCGAGCCCCGAGCGTGGGGGGCTGCTTGGACCGGCCCCGCCGTGAGCGATGGAGAGCAGCTCTGGGCCGGCTGGAGGTTTTGAGCAGTTCAGGAGATGAATCATAAGTCTGGGTGTATGACACACATGGCGAGCGGGGCCGGCCGGAGGAAACTGTGCTGGCTCGTCACTCAGTTTTGAGTCAGGGAGTGCCCCCGCCTGCTCTGCCTGCAGCTCTCATGCTTTTTTTTGCTCTCTCAGCTCAGACAAGGACCTAATAAACCCTGGCAGCAAGTACACGGCACTGGTGACCCACAGCCCTGGGGCTGGTAACAGACTCTTTCCCATAGGCTCTTTCGCCTGGGTTTAATTCCTTGCAAAATCTTGCTCACTCCCTCCTTTTATTAACTCTTGCATGAAAGGCAGCCTGGGTTTTAAACCCAGTCTGAGCTGCCTCTGACTTCAAGGATTTAAGGGGAGATAGCGCAAATAAATACAGATATGAAAGTGTGGGTTCTCAGCTCCCCTCCCCAGAGCACTGGTGCAAAGGGGAATATCTGCTGAAACGGAGCTGGGAGCTGAGTGAGACCCAGCCAAGAACTGGACCTGGTGAAACCAGCAGTTTGGGTATAAACCTGGACGTCGCAAGGGGAGGGAAGTTCAGCTTTGGGTCAGATAATTTGGACTTGATTTTCTTCTCACTTGTATTGTTTTTTCCCCTCTGTGTCCTCAGAAATTGCTTCTGTACTGAGCAAGTACAGGGAGTCGGATCTGCACAAGAATTCCCCCTGCTGAAATGCTGGAGCTGCTTGTGGGTGCCTCCCGAAGGGGTTTAATAAACCTCTTGTTCCCCTGTGATACCAAGGGGCTTCTCAGAGATGGGGAAACTGAGGCACTCAAAATACAGGCTGGGGGACAAAAGGGAGAGAAGGGCTGTTTCCCTGGAGCCCTGGGCTGCTCACTTACCGGGTGACAGGGGTTGGGGACAGTAATGGCCGGGGTGATCCAACACACAGAAACGCCAGGCAGCAGAAAACAAGCTCGTGTGGGTGCCGAGAGCTGCAGCGGTGCCGGAAGCTGCGGGGCGATGTGCAAGGCGCTGTACAAGAACCACAGCCCCATGCCGGGAGAGATGGGGCTAACAGCATCTGCCCCGGAGCTGTGCAGCTCTCATTGAGAATTTACGGTGTTTGCGAGGGTGAGATGGAGATGGGGACTCAGCCCCAGGAGCCGGAGACTTTTCTTGGCTTTAAAAGAA
This sequence comes from Calonectris borealis, assembly GCF_964195595.1. Classification (NCBI taxonomy): domain Eukaryota; kingdom Metazoa; phylum Chordata; class Aves; order Procellariiformes; family Procellariidae; genus Calonectris; species Calonectris borealis. The sequence goes on along the minus strand of NC_134333.1, from coordinate 6,577,530 downwards.
GATGTTTTGATGCCTTTTTGCTTCCCCACTCAGCCCCACCTTCCCTGCGGGGTGCTGCTGCCCTCCCGCGGCTGCGTGGGCTCCGCTCAGCGGGGGATCATTTTCCTCCTGGGAGCCAGCTCCCTCCCTGAGATTTGTTAACAAGGATTTGGTAAAGGGGCCTAGGAGAAGCCCATCGACCCTCATGCAGTGTCAAAAAGGGCTGCACCTTGGCTGGGACATCAATGCAAACCCCAAACCTGCTTTATGAGGGCTCTAGGTCTCGCCCTGCTCCAGATCCCAGAGCCATCTCCCACTGCAGACCCCATTAGCCAGTTTTAGGGCATCCAAATTCCTGCTTTTCCCTCACTGGTCCTTCTCTCCCTACCTGGAAGTGCCGCCTGCGTGGCCTTTCCCTGTTGTGCAGGGTTTTCTGGCCATGCGGCAGCCTGGCAGTCCCTGTACTACCCCGTGAGCACGTCTGATGCTCCATGGAAGGGACGATGAATTTGTCTAAGTTTCTATAGAGAGAAATGTAGGAGCCCTGCTTGGCTCTGCACACCCCAGATCCGACCTGCCATTGATCTCGCAGGCCCTCTTCGCTGGGGGGCTCATCCTGCCAAGCAGCTGGTTGCTCGAACCAGCAAGTGCTGCAGGCTCCAAAGGGACACACAGCCCTGTGTGTCCTGAAACTCCCTGCCCAGCATAAACTGGGATACTCCAGCCCTTGCTTCCAGCATGGTGCAAAAACTTTGAAGAAGAAGGAAAAAGTCACAAAGTGAAGAATTTTACCTGCCTGCACCTGCCTGAGGACAAGAATGGCACGAACTTAATTCAATGCACTTGGACTGAATTTCCCTGCTGACTGCAAGAAGGTGCTGCTCGTCCTGAAACCATTGCCGTGATGTTAACTCCGGGCACCGAGTAACAGATAAGGGGATGCTCTGGGTATTGAAATCCCTGTTTGGATTAAGACAAGAAGCAGGCAGGGGTGTTTGAGAGCTGAGCAGCCCCAGGGCTCCGGCTGCCCCATCACCGCAGGCTGTGACCCAGGAGCGATGGGTGCAGCAGCCCGAATCCATGCTCGGGCGTGCGGGGAGAGGAGAGGCTGGAGCTGGAGCCACCAGAGGGAGCAGAAACTCCTTCAGTCGGGGAGCGAGCCGGGGAGAGGAGGATGAAACCGGGGATGCTCTGGTTTCCCGTGGGGATTTTTCCTGGCCCTCAGGTTAAACACGAGCAGATGCTCTTGTTCGATCAGGGCTTTCCACCTCCCTCCTGCAAGTGCTTCTGCTGCAAACTGCACTCGCAGACCGGGCAGCCCTTCTTGTGCAAAACAAGGAGGAAAAAGCAACAAGTAAAACCTAATCCAAACAGCTTTTGAGCCCCTGAAGTCACAGCAGCAGAACAGGGACACAGATCCCAGCAGCCTAAAAGGAAAATCAATTGACACTCTCTACCAAGCCACCCTCCAGCCTCACGCTCCTGCCTTTAGCTGCAACTTATCAATTCTCATTTAGGTTTATTAAAATCCCCTTCGGGGGCTGGGCAAAGAAAGCGAGTCAAGATGTACACAGATAAATCATGGCTCGAGGGTGATCTCCTGTTTTATGCCATCCAGACACGTTTCCAGGCAAACACCAACGGGCAAAGCCAGGACATGGCAGTTCCACAGGCACAGTCCTGGGACGGGCAGGGTCAGGACTAAGCCAGACACGGCTGGACACCCCGACTTGTGCTTTCCCTTTGGGAGCTTAGGCAGACAAGGAGAGGGGAGCGACGATGAAACTTCCCCTGGGATTCCCTTGGTGGGGTTGAGGGGCCCAAGGGGCCCGAGGGGGAGGGTCTGCGGTGCTCCAGCCCTGGGTGCAGCAGGGATGCTGCTGTAGGACCCAGAGCAGGGGACAGGGCAGGGAAGGGGCATCGGGCAGAGATCAGGGTGCAGCATCGCAGCGCTCCCCTTCGAAGGGGCTAAAGGAGCAGGAGGGGGAGAAGAGGGAGACAAAGATGCCCGGGGAGGAAACCCCCAACCCAAAGAAGACAAGGATGCAGAGAGGGGGATGGATCCAGCTCTCGTCTGGAAGCACAGGGCAGGCATCACTGAGCAGAGCCGGGGGTGGACCAGGCTGGATTGGGCCAGCGCTGCTCTAAGAAGGAGTGGGTGGCACAGAGCAGCAACCGGGGATCGGCGAGAGCAGCACTGACCTGAGGCTCACGGGGACCTGCGTGGGAGGGGACAGGGACCTGCCAGCAGTCCAGGGCAAACACCGACCTTGCGGGCTGGTTTTGGGAGCAGGTGGGGGGGCTGGGAGCAAGGATGAGTTAGGTGCAGCTCCGCAGGGCCTTAGGGGTCAGCCCCCGCCTGGGGGTGGCACGGGGGTGGGTGCGGGCACCCGTGGCAGGGCAGAGGGGGGGTGCACACGCGTGGGGAAGGGGTGGGCAGCCTGGGTGAGCGTGGAGGGGGAGGAAGGCGGTCCTGGGGGGAGGCTGGAAGGGGGTGGAGTTGCTGTTTTTACTTTGAACACAGTGAAGACTTCAGCTTGGAACTTGCATTTGTGGAGCTCCCCGCCGGCAGGAATCAGGTCTCCCTCCTGCGGGAGAGCCCCGGGGGAACGGGCTGCGTCGTTCCGCTGCCCTGCGCTTCGGGGTGGCAGCTTCGGGGCAGTGGCGAGGGCAGGAGGCATGGGGCGATCTTCGGCTGTCTTCCTCTCCTCCGCGCCCCCTTCGCCTTTTCTCTCTCTCTCTTTTTGCTTGTTTGGGGGTTTGTGCTAGCGCTGCCTGCGCCAGGAGGGATCCGGGAGCGAGCCATCCCTCGGCTGCACGAATTGGCTTCCCACCTGCTCACAGCCTCGAGGAAGTTTCCCCTCCATCCGAGGTGTTGTGAGAAGAAGAAAGGCAGGAGGTGGCTCGGAGCCCGCCGGCCCGTGGCGCCGAGCCCTGGCATGTGAGGGGTGGGCAGGGGGACAGCAAGCTTTCCTCTTGCCTTCCCTGGAGATTTGGGATCACGCGTAGACCATGAATGGATCCCTTTTCAACCAGACTCTCCTAGAGCAGGGAGCTTACCCCAACAGGACCCAGGGCTTGGGGATGCTCATGGCCTGCTGCAATGGGACCGGCTCGGTGCTGGCGACTGACGGCGGCTCCTCGGTCCTGGCGCCCGATGAGAGGAGCCTTTACATCACGCGGGTGGTGCAGATCGCTGTCCTCTGTGTCCTCTCCTTGACTGTCATGTTCGGCATCTTCTTTTTGGGCTGCAACTTGCTCATCAAGTCGGAAAGCATGATTAACTTTCTGGTAAAGGACCGAAGACCTTCCAAGGATGTGGGAGCTGCAATCATGGGACTTTACTGAAGCCACCGGGCTTTTGTAGGCAAGTGAACTGTCTGGACCTGGTGCTGAGATGCAGATTCCCATGTGTTTGGGGCAGCTGGGGGGGGACTGGAAAGGGGGGAGGGTCCTTTTAATGTGTCTGTGTCCATGGGAAAGCAAACCTGCGCTTCCCAGTCAACAAACTCTGTCGTGATGCATGGGGAAATCTCCCCAGAGTTGTATGAAGCACAGTAAATGACCAGCATCGTGTTGCATGCAGAAATGGCTTAAGTTTTGCATGAAACTTGCAGAAACAGTGATAATGTGCAGATCTGGACTCTTTTCTGCTGTTACCTTGGATACCGCTACCTGGGATTTAGGGCTAAAAAAAAAAAAAAGGCAAAAAAAAAAGGCAAATAACTCACTACTAAAAGAAAACAAAAAAACAAGCTAAAGGGAAAGCAAAATGCATGGCATGGACCACATCTTTGACCATGGGGCAGGGGAAGGGAAGTGCCGTGTGGGTCTTACAACAAAGTCTGCATGCTACAAAATGTGTCAGTCTGTTTGTATTTCGGACCTCAAGCATGCATCTTCTGGTAGAGTTTTGTAATGGGGAAAGCATGTTCTTCCTTATTTTTCTGAGCTATCCTGTTAAATAAACTGGTACTTTCTTCTTTCACGCTATACTGAAGGAAGAAAAGAACCTAGATAAATACAAAAAACCACTCCAACCCCAAAACAAAAGCATGCTTGTTTTTGTACACAACAGCCCTTTTTTCAAGTGCTATATTGTTACAGTCCTTGAGGTTTTTGTAGTTTTTTGAAAACTGGTGAACATTCAGGAAGAAAAGAACCTGTTTCAAAAGAATTTTGTGTTGCCTTCATTTTCTTTCTCTGTGTGTGCGGAGTTCAGGTATTTCAATCCTAGTTCCAGATATAATCATATCACCTTCCATTTGAACTCTAATTAGAGATATTTCTTTAAAGCAGAAGCTACCATACATTTTTCACAGGCAAGTATCAGTTAGCACTAGCAAATAAATTCATCAGGCTTGTGTTAAATAAATACCTGCACAGTACTGAGGCAGATTCATAAAGATGAACCGAGCACCTCTTGCAAAGCAAGATTTCAGCCTCCGAGTTAAAATCTCCAGCTCCTCTGATCCTGATGAGCTGTCAAAATTAAATTATGTGAGAGGAGGAGGACTCCTGACCTTTGTTCTGTGATGGAATTACAGCTCTGTCTGTGGGTGTGAGATGGAAATAATTTGAGTTTTGTTGCGCCAACAATATTCCTGCTGGGTCCACTTCTGTAGTGGGAAAGCAATCCTGGATACTGGAGGAGCTGATGATCTGGTCTGCTTAGATGTAAATCCAGAAGAACAGCTCTCTGCCTTTCCCAGAAGGAGGAACAAGATTAGAATACGTTTTGTAATTAATCAATATTTGCTGAGCACCTTCTTCAAGGTTCCCACAGGGTATCGGTGGACTAAACCCGATGCAGAGCAAGATTAGTGCAGCGCTGTCACTGGTTGCTCCCACTAACCTGTTGTCTGTAACACCTTAAAAGCACAAAGACAACATGGCAGCAGGACCAGAATTTGGAATTCAAAGCTCTGAAATGTCCTGTTGGTGCCAGTGAAATGGCTGAACAGGCAGGGCTCTGATTTTTATGAGCAGCTTGTAGGTCTGCATACCTGAGCAGCCTTCTCAGCACGAAAGGTTTGCTGCCCTGCTGGCAGATGTAAAAGTGGCTTCACACAGCAGCGTGAAAGGGGGTTTTGGTCCCTGCTGCCAAAGGGGGTGTCATGGCCATTGATCTCTTTGCATATGAGTGCAAACCGTTCCCACTGTGGGAGCACAGCCTGGTCACGACATCAGGGTGAGATGCAAATAACCCCAATGATAACCCAGCTCTGCAAACACTTAGGAGTGTACTTGCATGTAAACCTGAATGTGCAACTGCATCTTCAGGTCGCTGTGCTATCACAGGACAGCCCAGATGTACTCGCTGAACTCCCATCCAGCTTCTGCTTTAAGCTGGCATTTGGTCCCTCTTGCCAATCCATCCACCAGCCGTGGCCCCAGCACAAGGGAGAATTCCGAGATGACGGAAGAAACCTTCCAGTGTTAGCAATGCAGGCACAGGAAAAGTTGCTAATCCAAAAAAAGTATCAAAATCACCTTAACTCTGACCTGCAGCAATGCCCTGAGTGAAGAAGCTGATCAAATTATCATCTCAGCTGTCCCTACCTGCCTTGCTCTGCTAGGGGCCATGAGAGCTGCTGTGTGTGTTGAGGGGTCCTGCTGCCCAGGGGAAACATGGCTTTGCAATCCCACATAGCTACCAACTCACCAAGTGTCCTTGGAGGCCACATCCAGGAGTGGGGTGTGGGGGTCTTCGTCCCTTTTGTGCTGTGGAGTCTTCCAGAGGAAAGGAGAAAAGTCAACCACAGTAGGGTCATGTATACATGAGGTGGAGGAGCAATGTAATACCCCAGAAAGCAGAACTGGGCACCTGATGAGACAGATGGAGCTTGCTCAGGAGTCAATTAGAGAGGGAAGACTTTCCACATGGCCCTTTGGGGCAAGAGCCCAACTTTACATTGGCTTATTCATCCTCTAGTTGTGCTGTGTCTCTTTCCTGACCATAAGGGCTATGTCTTCATTACCAGGTCGTGTGGACCAACAGAAGAGGGTCTGCAGAGTGAAGCAGTTGGTGGGCACCATCCACATTTGCCATACTACAGGGCATGTGTCCTCATGGGGTACTGGGCTTCTGTCTTGCTTGCAGTGGGTTTAAGACACTTGCACACAAATCCCCATCTCGTTAGGTTCCCAATAAAAGGCTGATTACCCCACTGAGAGGAGGAATTTGGGGAAAAGAAGATCTCTGGAGGATTGATGCCAGCACTGAGACAGCAAGGGAGACCAGAAGGAAGGTAACGGAGGGCTGGTATGGTGAGGGAACCCCTTGGGTTAGAGATTTGGGGTCTAAAGACCCGCTTGAGGTGAAGTCATGGTTGCTGCTTTAATTGCTCTGATTCCTTCCCATCCTGTTTGCACAGAGCAGATGCCAGTGCAGGTCATGCCTGGTGGAAGGGAGGGTGCTGAGGGCACCATGATGCTCCCCAGATCTCAGGGGAAGAGCTGCCATTTCAGACCCTGAAAACCCAGCTGCCCTGCCCCAGAGGCATAAGTCCTGCAGCCAGAGGATGAGGTGGTTACTCCAGGGCTTGTGTAAGGAAAGCAGACCATAATGGCTCTTTCTGCTGCCTTTCCCCACAAATAGCTGTGATTTTCATCTCACGCCTACTCATTTAGCTTAAGCTTGCAAGTGGGTACTGGCTCCTAAGAAAATTTAAGCAGGTTTTTTTTTAACGAGGCTGGTTTAATGTTATTTTGATTTAATTTTTTTAATGTTGCTTGTAGCATGTTAGCTTTCAGAACGTCACTGGGGTGCCAGGAGCTGTACGAGTATGACTGAGAGACACTGCTGGCTATAAAGTACAGCAGAGAGACAGGGAGAGAAGGAACATGCTTAGGTGGATCATCACATCAGTGGTAGAGCGAGGATCAGCCGTGGAGTCTCATTTAAAATCATCTTCTAGCAGTGGAATACAAGATACCAATGCAATCCTGTGGGACGGGGCACATTGGTCTGAGCCACTGGTCCATCTAGTCTGCATACCTTCTCTGAAAACAATCATGATTTTAGGCAGCACATGGTCAGCCAAGTTATCCTGCTAATGGGGAACTGCTTCTTGACCCTCACCAAGAGCAACCTGCACTGGACCTTCACAATCCTTCAGGAACAGCTCTCTGTCTCTGGGCTGGTCGCCAATTGCTGCAACTCCGTTCCAGCTAGAATTTCTTATTTCTAGACAAGGAGCAGGGAAGCAGCAGAGAAAGGCAAGTGTGAGAGCATTTCCCCCTCCTGAGCAGCCTGCCTGCAAACAGAAATCCTCTACCTCTGTAATCACTGATTTTACAATTGGAGAAATAAAGAGGTGGCTTGACCCACCTGAGAAAACCCAGCAACCCTGGTCATACAGTCCTGCCTGCAGAGGCGAAAAACCCAAACCAAGACCCAAACGATACCCACCTCCTTCTCCCTGCCCTGGCAGTCTTGGCTGAGGACAATGAAAGAGTTAAACAAGATGAGACAAACAGATTAGCGGGGAGGGAGGATCCCAACCTGAGCCTGGCACCAGATGTACTGGAGCGCGTGCACCAAACATACACAGTATTTAATAATTCCTGAGAATTGCCATGGTAATGAAGCGCAGAGTCAGGTTGTTATGGTAACAGCTTTTTTTTTTAGGCAGGGAGGCATTACCCAGGTTGTAACCTCAATCCAGACTGAACACGTTTCTGAGAGCCCAAAAAATAAAAAAGAAGTAAAATAAAATCAAATTAGATAAGTAGCAGTTTCCTGTCTCTCGTCTGGCAGTTCTGGGCTTGTTCTGTAGGTAGGTGGAGGGAACCAGGTTGTTCCAGACACACATTGCCCTGAAAAGCCTGGGGAATAGCTGGAGCAGTTCTCTGCAGGTCCAAAACCGACTGCTGATGGGGGTGAGGGGCTGGACCCCTCTCACGGGTGGGTCTGGGATGCTCCGCCACCACCTGGTTTCCCTGCCAGACCTCTGGCCTGGCTTCAGGCGAGTCCCCAGCTGGCTAACGGGAAGGACACGTGTCTCTCCAAGTGTATATGCACAAGAGAGCAGTCATGGACAAGCCCTCATCCCAGCCGAGCCCACAGAAGGATGCTGTGATCCCAGTTCACAGCCTGCCTACCGTTACCTGCATCCCAAGCGATGAAGGTCCCAAAGCTGGTCTCCAAGATAAGGCAGGCAGTTTAGGGTTGGAAAGGAGGTAACAGATGACTTTTCCTGAAGCCGCATGACAGATCTAAGAAGAAAACACAGGTTTCCTGAGCTCTGGCAAGGCCTCCAGGCTGCTGTGCTCCCCAAAGGGGCACCTATCAAGCAAGAATGGAAACCTCCTGTGTCCCCCTCCTGTCCTCCCATCAATGGACAAAAAGCCACTTCCATCTCCCCTCCCAAGCCATCCCCTCCAGCAAGTGTATCAGGTTTGTCCAGCTGATCCTCATATTGAATTTTAATTTAATGCTGGTTAAATCAGCAGCTTTGTGAGCCCGTTTTCTAGTAAGGAAGCTGAGGCAGTGCATGTAGGGGCTCACTTAGCAGAGAGATGGCTTGAAATATGCAGTGCAATTACTCAGGAACCTGGGTCCATAAATCCCCACTGCAGCTCCGCGTGGTTCTCTTGTATCGGCTGTGTGAGAGCCATTAGCCTCCAGACGAAGCCTCTGTAGTCCATTAGCTCTGCCAGAGAGGGACAAGTTGATCCCATGAGAGTCAGGTACTCAAGGGAGAACTGAGGCCGAACGATGACAGAATTAAAGAGCCAGCATTGCCTCACAGCTTCGGAGACTTTGCCTACCAGTTTCTCTGTTTGAAAGGGAAACGTCTCCCAGTTTCTGTGTCTTCCCAGCTGCTTTGCTGCTGTGGCTGCCGATGGCATTTTGGCCTGGAATTCCTCAGATCCCCCGTCCTGCCCTGGCCCCGTGCTTGAGCCTGCTGGAGTGGCTAGCCTGGCACAGGGCTTGCTCCCTACTGAGGTGTGCAGAGCACCTGGCACCCACCACAAAACCTGGGGCACAGAAAGCTCCTCACTTCCAAATAAGTGTGGGTTGTTCCTCTCGCTCTTTGCCAAATCAGAGCTGTTATGGGATTGTGTGAGCATTTAGAGTCCTCGGTATAAAACATGGATCTTACAGCTCCATCTGTACTAGGAAAATGAACAGCGCCAGGAATGTTCCTGGGCACTGGAACTTGACTGATGATCCTGTTAACTTGTGAGAATGGTTCTTGGTATGGTTCAGACCTGTGCCAACAACCTGACCCAAACTGTCCCTGGGCAGTGGCAAAATGACAGAGTTAACAGACCACATTCAGGGCATTGCTTTGGACTGTGCTGACTGTGCGGGGTGAGTATCTCATTAGATTTGATGGATTTACACACAAGTGTAGATGTCTTTAAAGCATGTTTGGCTTTCTGAATCCAACTTGGTTTTCTCAAGTATGAATGAGGGATTGGAAACCCCTGGTTTTAGTCCTGGAGAATACATCTTTGCAAAAACAGTGAACACAGGGAAGCACAAAACATCCCCAACAGCCTTGACAACTGCCTGTTCCATGGTGTTGGATACATCTTTGGGTTCACACTAGTTCCCCCATTAAGATGACAGCCAAGCAATTTCCCAGCAGCCTGGTCAAGTTTGCTTTCCTCTGATTTTAGAGACAGGCAATTTCTTGGACTTGTTTGTTCCATGAGCACATGATTATGGAAAATTCAGCTAAGAGAAAATCAGAATGTTGCCAACAATCAGTATGGTTTGGCACATCCCCGAAGATATCACTGTCAACGTGCTGGGAAGTGGTGGGGGCACTGGCAACGCTCACAGACATGAACACGTATCTAAAGTGACTGTCTCGGATCTGAAAAACACTGCTCATCTACATGTATTTCAGGTTGTAAGTATAACAGAAGTCTAGCTTCAGAGATGCCTTTGCAGCTCTCATCCTTCCTACAAGCTCATTAGTGTGGATGACATTTTCACATCATTAATTTAAGGCAGGTTAATAAACAACAAAGCAAAAATGTCTTTTTAATGACAAAGATTTTAGCACAGTAGTGCAAGAAGCTGAGAGATGGGTCTGCGTGGTAATCTTGGCTGCAGGTCACAGATGACTTCAAGGTGAAGGCAACAGTTTTGGCACTCTTTGTCAGGCTATGGTATTCAGCTGGTCAGGATCATGAGTCCTGGCCATGGCAAAGTGCTCTCTGTTGGGGTGCAGTCAGGGAGCAGCTATTAAATCAAACAAGTTTCCTATTTTTGAGTTAATGAGACCTGTCTGAACATTGCTTCTCAGATGAATAGGGTTCTCCTGTCCCAGTGACAACCTTTGAAGATATCACCTCTGCAGGTGGATTTACTCTCCTAGCAAGGAGCTGTGAGAGTAGAGGACACAGCACCAGAACCTCTTGTCAGATTTGCCTTTTCTTTCCATGTGGGCTCACTGGCTGTTTATGATTTATGAAGCACAAGCTGTGCCTTGCTGATGTGTGCCTTTGGTGAACGCCACCACTTTTGGTTTTGCTCCGAGTGACTCTAGGGAGAAAGGAGACAAGATCCATCCTTCCTGTGATGCTCCAGTTCTTTTGAAAGGGTCCAATACTGCGAGAACATGAATTATCACCTCATTCTAACTGTGGATATGACACTGGGAGTGGAGATGATCAAGCAATAATCAACAAAAGGCAGGAGAAACATCTACCCTGTGGCAGCAGGCAACTAGAGTGACCTTTCTGGAAAAGGGGCTGGAACTGCAGAGCTATACAACTCTGCTTCTTCATTGAAGAGCCAGTTTTGTTACCTTAGTGTGTCTGTTGGTATTTTTCGAGGCTGGTACACAAGCGTGGGTGTGAGGATGGATGCAGGTGCTTGTGCAGAACATTGCATCTTTCAGGAAAACAAGATGTGCATGAAAGCAAGCTCAGGGCACTGTTCCCTTTCCATGACAGCTGCCTGGCTGGTGCTGGATGCTGGCTCTCTGCCCTGGCATGGCTCAAGCTTTCATGCATGGGGAGTTAAATCCAGAGCCATCCTTTCTGGCAGGCCCCACAAATGTTCACATCTTACAGGTTTCTGTGCAGCTGTGAGTACTCCCCTCTTGCCTCACTGAGTCCCCAAATGCAGGTTTAATAGGACAAGACAGCTGAAGAAGCAGGCAAAATGTAATTAGGCTTTAATTAGCTAAGTTCATTCTCTCAAATAATTGAAAATCGGACTAATTGGTTGCAATGAATTCCCAGTACAGCCAGCCATCCAGCTTGGTGTGTGCTATGCCAGCTGCCTCACCACTGCACAAGGACCAGCCTGGAAACTGAACATTACTACCCGCTGACCTGCAAGACTCTGCAGGGCCCAGTTCCTCATCTCCAGAGGGACCTTAAAACCCCTAAACTGCCCAGGCTGCAGTGAGGGTGGTTTAGCGACCCATGTACACAGCAAGGCTCCTTGTTCTTCATCCCACACTTCACAAACCGGGGAGCCAGTGGGTCACTAAACCTCACACACCCAGGCAGGAGAATGCCAGCAATCCTCGTGTGATGGGACCTACTCTGGGCCACCTGCAGCATGCCAGAGGATTTCAGCTGTTAAGGACAATAGGTTTAATCTTCACTTGCCTCCATCATGATTACAGCATGCAGGCAGCTGGCTGGCCTCAAAGACTGGCTGCATATGGTCAGTGCTGAATCAACTGTGCTGGTTGCCCCTTCTCCTGTCTCTGCTGCTCAGTCTGTCTCAGCTGGTGGGTTTCCAGAAGCTTTGTTTCATGATCAGGGCTGCCCTGGGCTGACGGAAATCTCGAGGGTACATGTTGGAGTTGGCAGTGACACTTCTAGATCTGCCTTGGCAATGCTTTCTGGTAGAAAACCATAGATTTAGTAGCCTCTGGCTGTAGTGGAGCTACCTTCTACGGGACGAAACTGAACATCTCCACCATGAACGTGACAAGGCAAAGCGAAGCAATCATTCTGGCTGAGGAGCTTCAGGAAATAGGTTGCTTTGCCCAGGTGCACACAATTTTTCTAGCAAGTCCCTTGTGAGACTCCAAATCCCTGTGGAATGCATCCACATTCATGGAGCGAAGACTTGGTATTTGGTACAGACAGCAGTTTCCCAGTGGCCAGGGATGGTTCAAAGAGGTTACACAGGTAGGACCAAACATGAAGTTCCTTTCACCGCAGTGCTTGGAGGATCAGGCCTAAAAAAATGCTGGACTTATTCTGCATCCTTGGCTCAAGTTTCCCTTCTCTCCCACTGCTAGGCAGCATGCTGTGTGCCAGGTGGCTGCATTTCATTACGGAGTTTATAAAGTGCCTGGGGAAACAAGGCATGGGGGGATGAAAAATTACGCACACATTTCACTCAGCGCTGACTGTTCGTCATCTCGTTGTACAGAAATGTAATAATCACTGGGGTGGGCAGGGGGTGCAGAAGGGAGGTACTAATCACATTTGCACCATTCCTGTAGTTTGTGGCTTTTTTTCACACTTCCATCTGCCTGGGCTGTATCACTAGGGATATTTCTTTTGTTTTGGGCTAAAACCATTTCCAGCTTTATGTGCTTCCCAAACGAATGGGAAGAAAAGAGAAAGAAGGCAGCTCTGCGGTGGCTGGGTGCTCTGGATGTTGCTACAGTTTCAAGTCAAGACCTGATATCTCTTTTTTCCCTTGGGCTGCAAAGCAATTCCAAAGTACTCCTCTGCACTGACCACATTTCGTGATGGTATGAATGGCTCTGCCCACTCCCATCCTCTTGTGTTTGAGGTGCTGATTTCAAAGCACTTTGCACTAGAGATGAAGTCTCCAGCGCTGCTGGATGAACCACAACAAACCCAGCTCCTTCTTCTTGGCTCTAGGAGGAGCAGCAAAGGCTGACGGGAGAGAGAAGTTAGCAAGAACCTCGGCTGCTTAGGAATGTGCCACATGCACAGTTACTTTAAATGGCTCAGGCCTGCTGCCTGCAGGTGTCTTATTTCAGGGCTTTAGGATGACTAATAGCTCCATTATTCTCTGCAAGGTATATACCAGCTTACCCTTTAACAGACAGGAGGGAACAACACCTGGCAACAAAACACAAAGAAACGCAGCTGGCCATTTGGATGCACTGGGCCAAAGTCCCTTTTTATAGCTCCCTCCTCATGGGCAGGGGGTTGTGGGATGAAGAAATCGAAGAACAGCAATGCCAAAGCTCAGCATCGACACTCCCCTCTTTATTATGGTGGAAATGCCCAGCTGAGCCTCGCAGTTATGGCCATTTCTGGAGGAGGGGATCATTTAGGACTGTGCTTTCATGCGCTAAAGCTTGTGGCAGCTACAGCTTAGAGCTTCCCCAGCTCCTTGCATCCTTGCTGTCTCTTCATGCCTCCCCACTTCACACATAGGGGAGTCATGCTATGAACCAGAGCAGGGAACCTCAAAAAAACCCGTAGTAAACTAACACTAAAGATAGGTTTCCATGTTGGTCAGTTCATTCTCTGGTTTACCATGCAGCCCCCAGGCGCACAACTAACAGGAACCATGTCCTGCTACAGGAAAGAGGAGGGAAAGGCTGTCACATTGTGAAAGGTATTTCTCAAGCTCCCCAAAAAACAGCTTCCCTCAGCTTTGGATCCACTAAAACCCCAGGACCTTTCCTGTATAGCTGCTGCCTAGCTCATTGTCCCCATCCACAATTTGTATAGCTGATGATCAATGCAGGTTTGCAGAACTCTGCAACTGTTCCTAGTGAACCCCATCACAGGGGCTATTTCAGCGCCATTTCTCTGTTTTACTGGGCTTCTTTCAAACTCTCATCTTGTCTTGCATTATTCACACCTCTCCTCCCAGCGTGGGGTGTCTGCAAATGTATTGCACATCCTGTTCTCCTTTGTTCAAGCCACCAAACAGTCGCTTGTGCAGAAGCCCCTTTTTTCCTGGTAGCTTCTCCCTTGCTTTTCTTTTCTGGGTGTGGTGAGGCATTTTTGGGAAACACAGGTAGCACGCCACCAAGTCTGCCATCTGCAACAGGAATAAATGCCTTGCCCAAAGCAACTTACATGGGACCTGTTGCTCCCTACTCAACGTCAAGTCTTCAGTGCAGATCAGTTCACTGCAGTGGAGCCGGGAAGTTTTACTCCTGCTCTGAATTTGGATCACAATGCAGAGATGGTGGGAGTATGTGGTATTGGTTTCCTGCTGATGGGTAATTTTGGAGCTTGGGAAATAAACAGAAAGAGACAAAACATTAAAATCTCTTGATAAAACTTGGCTTGCTTTGCCTTAGTCCAGCTGCCACACGTCGTTTCCATATCTCAGGCTTTTCCTCCCTTCTTTTAGTCCCCATTTATTGCAATGTGACAAGAAAACAACTTTTTATTACAAAATTGGCCCTTGTCACTTTGCCTATGTCAAAATGTCTAACCTCCGTTTCTTGCCCCTCCCCCATTTCTTTTCCCCATTTTCCTTCAAATTTGCTCACTTTGCCCAGCTGGGACAATCTTCCTGTGAATCCAGGCTACTCCAAGGAACTGCTTCCACTTAAAAAAATCTTAGGGCAACCAATTCTAAGCCATTCTTGTCATGGTTTGCTTTGTGTGGGTCTCCTGCAAGTTATTTCCTCCTGAAATCCCAAGCTCAATGTAAAAGAATTACCTGTCTTTTTAATCAAGGAATAATTTCAGCTGGGTAATGAATTGCCTGAGAAATGAATACGGAAGGAGCCGAAGCCCTCCAACAGAACTGCCTCCAGTGTTGCGCTATTAATGCTCCTTATGAAATGTGTCAAAACTCTGCCAGCCTTCGCTGTGTCTGCTCTGGGGACTCTGCCTCGTGACTAGGAAAATGAGAAGACAGTGGGGGAAGTGTGCCCAGAGCAGGGCTTGAGGAAAACATCTCCTGAAGGCCAGAGAGCTCTGGCATGGCTGCTACATTCAAGCTGAACACAGGGAGCCCATTGTGCTGTGCTGGGGTTGAAACTGGCCCCGAGCACCTCACTGTTTTGTCTGCAGGCAGCCAGAAACCCGCTGAGCTGCTGAGAACAGGCTCTGAGTATGCACAGTTCCTTGTGCGAAGCCCTGCTTAGCTAAATCAGGTCCTGCGCTGACTGCACACTTACACCAGCTGAAATCACAACTTCATGATCGCACACCAGGGGAGGTGCAGGCAGCCACCAGAGAAGGGGGTTCCCTCCTCCCATCCCTTCTCCTGCGCCCGTCAGTGAGGCAGATCAGGGAGCTGATCTGGCAGAATATTGGGGCTTTTTGTCCTCAGTTCTCTGGATCAGCTCCCTGACCTGATTCACAGCGAGGATCCATTTGCTGCCAGTGCCATCACAGGGAAGAGAAGTGGGAACGTGGGATCCTCCACCTGGCAGTGGCCTGCATCTCCCTGTCCACAGCCTCAAGATTGCAGGCGAATCTTCAGACGAATCAACTCTCCATCGTGGAGGTCAGTGAGGCAGAGCGAGGAGCCCTGCAGCTGGAGACATTTAACACGGAGCAGCAAAGATGCTGGTGGACACTGCTGCAGTGACTGAACCCCACCAGTGGCTTGGGGTGCACAGGGTGCTGTGTCCTATGCCAGCAATGAAGCCAGCAGTCCCGACGCTGAACACTGCCTGCCTGCTTGCTACGTGGGATCTATCGTCCCGCTCCTGCTGGATGCTGATGAACCAAAATAACTCCCTGTTTTTCCCAGCCAGCCCTGAGCTGGGATGTGTTTGGGAAGGCGACTGCGACGCTGTGACAGATGGCCAAGAAAGCAAATGCTGTTTTTTATGTCACCTCCATGTTTCCTCCTCTGCTGTCTCCTGCGCTGGAGGCGGTGTTTGGAGATGGTGTGTGCTGCCAGCACGCGGCTGGCGCCAGAGCTGAGACTGCAGAAGGTTAGAGCAAGGTGCTGGCCACCTCGCGCACATTTCTCCCCCGGCTCTCTCATGCTTTATGACCGACATCAAGGCCTTCTCCTACAGGGATTTGGTCTAAAGATGGGGCTTGGAAGTGGGCCGGTGCTTGAGGTGGAGTGTTTGCTTTAGCAGAGCCACTGAACAGCCCCCCACAACCTGCCTGCAATGACTGCTGGCCCAGTCTGTTTTCTTTTGCGCTGAAGAGCCAGACAGGCCAAGAAAACTAGGCCAGGGTCTCCTTCTGCCCGCTAGTGTCCAATAGTGGCTTTTCTTCTTACAGACCCAACGCCAACTGCACATACAGGACCCTGGGCAAGCCAAAGCTTTGATAAAAGCCAGTTTCTGAAACTCCGTGATGTGCCACTGCCTCTTCTCTGTCTTTGCGCATGTCACTCTATCTTTGGGCAAGGGACCACTCGCCTCCCCTCCCGAGGCACAAACATAGTGAGAGATGGAGCCCTCGATCCCTGACGTACAGGGAGAGAGGCACACTTCACCAAGAGAAGGCGAGCGCAGAGAAGCCGGTGACTGTAAACCGCTGCCACTTGGGTTACACCTTGGAGGAAGCAGGAATGGCCCTGCGCAGGGACACAGGCACGAACCACACCAGCCGGTGCAGGTGGCTGCTGCTCCACGCTGCGGGCTCCGTTTCCACATGGCAGGAGAGAGCCGCTTCTGCCGCACTGCTTGGCTGCCAGGACGCCAGCTCCTTTTGCAGCCTGCCTGGTGCGGAAGGAGTGACTGACATCTCTGTTTGGCACAGCGTCTATCTGCCTCCTGCTTCTGCCTTGTTGCGCTTGGCAATTCTCCCCCTTCTCCCTCTGTTTTTCCACTAGGAGATCTCACACTCCTCTGCCTTGGCAGCGGGTAGACAGACAAGAAGGGGTGGACAGATATATGGACTCAGAACAGCTCAGCAATGACTCTCCTGTCTCTCCCTGCCTGCAATGGAGGAAGAATCTCCCTGAATTCAAGGATCCCTGAATTCAAGGATCTGGCATTGAGCAGTGGGGATCACTGGTGTTTAAGGCAGCCAGGGCTTCTTTTCCTAAGATAGGGGAAACTGAATTCAGAGAGTTGGTGAAAAACCAATGTCACACTACGTGACAGAGCTAATAACTGGACTCATTTCCATTGTGAGCTGGGAGCCCTCGTGGGCCTGGGGAGCCCCAAAGGGCTCTGCACAGCAGCTTCCAGCCTCACGGCCCTGAGGACCAGGAGACTGCAAGCGAAAGATGAGCAGCTGGCTGCAACTCTGCTTTGGGCTAGTGTTGCGCTGGGCGCTCTGGCTCACTGACCTCAAAGCCCTGCGGGGGGCAACTCAAGCCCCATCTGAAGATGGTTCAGGAAAATAAAGCAAAAGAGATAGTGGTGGGCAGATAGGAAGGTGAGGGAGCAGGACAGATACGGTGACAGAAAAATTCTGCAGAGAAGCAGCACAAGGTAGGGAGAGGCAGAGAGGAGCTGGTCTGCACCCACACACCCAGGCCCAGCCCTTCCCCGCAAGCAGGAGCACTGAAATGGAAATGACTGGCAGGGAGGGCCCCACTCTGGCTCCGTTGGGGGAGCAGGAAGGATGCTGGCACTCTGTGCCACAGACGTGTGTGTGTGTGTGTGGGGAATAGGGATGCTGTGAGGCTAAAGAATGCAGTGGGGAGCAGGCTCAGCTCCCTCATCGTCTCTGAGGACAAAACCTCTAACGGTGAAGAGGAGCAACATGCTCATGATTAAACACTTCCTGCCCTCACCATCTCC
This sequence comes from Calonectris borealis, assembly GCF_964195595.1. NCBI lineage: Eukaryota > Metazoa > Chordata > Aves > Procellariiformes > Procellariidae > Calonectris > Calonectris borealis. The sequence continues at coordinate 6,559,945 of NC_134333.1, read as the reverse complement.
CTGTGCCACTCCAGAGTCATCCAGGGGCTTAGGAACAAGGCAAGGTGGGAGACACAGGGGCTGGGCAGAGCCATGGTTTCCTCCAAGTGGCAGAACAAGCCAGGAGGTATTTCAGACCTCCCTAGAAGGCCCTGGCCATTATTCTGCAGCATTATTCTGCTATGCAGAGAGACACATGGGGGAGTGCGTAAAAGCAATGCCAGCCCATGACCTGGCTTCATTTACCCATAGAGGTAGCACTGGCAGCAGAAAAGAAACTTGATCCCATGCTGCTCACTGCTGTGGCTGCACCCGCCTGGCCCCAGGGGAATTACTCAGTGTTGTAAGAGTCAGGCACCAGGCCAGTTCCTCGGGGCCAGCATCTGCCAACAGCTGCCAGCGAGCAAGAGCTGAAGCTGAGCTGTGCCTGGAGCCAGCACCCTCCCTCTGAGCTGCTGAGCAGCGGCTCCTGGTTGTGGAGACCTCCCACCTCTCAGTGGGCCCCTGGAGCTCAGCCTCCTGGGCCCACGCTTTCCCGGAGTGTGGAGCAATGTCAAGGTCAGACCTGCCACAGGGATGTGCCCCCAGTGCTCGGCAGAGAGCAGATAACGGGTCCTTTGAGAGCACGGCTGTGAGGACACAGAGCTTCAGGACAGCACCCAGGTGTTCCTCTCTCTCCACACTGCCACACACCGAGGACAACTGCCCCAGACCTGGAAAAGGGTCTGTAAAGACACAGAGAAAGTCTATGAGGGCTGGCCTGTGACTCTGGTGGCCTGTGGGATGGTGGGATTAAGTCCACCTTGCAGAGCTCTGACCTGCAGAGGTCCTTGACATTTCCCATTCTTTGCCTTCATCAGGTCTACTCTGAGTAGCACTTCCACAGCACAGGTTTTTGATGTGGCACTCTGCAGACTGGATGATGAAAGAGCTAACTGTCCCCTGGGGATGGGGCTGAGGCTGGCAGCAAAGCAACTGTGAAATCAATTAAGCAGAAAGCTCCTCCAACTACTCCCTCTCTGCTCTTTCCCACTGGAAACAGGGCTGGAGGATGGAGGCAGAAGGAAGGAAGCTAATGACTCTAACACTGGCATTGCCTCCCTGGGCAAAGCACAAGAGCAGCCTCATACAAGTCCATTTGGAAAAAACAATAGAAGCGGTGAAGCTACAGTCCTGGGAAGTATGAGGTTTTTCAGCCAGGTATTTGGTTCCCTACATGGCACAGTCCAACCATCTCCCCCTCTTATTCTTCCTTTCCTACATGCTCCCAAGCATTCACACCAAACCAAATGGCTCGTACCAGTGCTAGCCTGGTTCCCAGCCTGGAGACCTGCGGGTTGTTCTCTAATTGGGCTGTCTCAGGCCAGATGGCCAGAGGTCAGAGGCTGGCTGTTAGGAGTGGCTGTACTCAGCACGATAGCTGGTGGGGCTGGCCAGATGGAGCACGTCTGGGCTCGGATGACAGCAGGGCAACAATCTTTCACACAGCTGCCTCCTGCTTCAGCAGAGCTGGCTGGGAGGGTTCCCAGTGGGTGGCCTCCTGGCTGCCCCAGAAGAGCTAGACCTGCTCAATCCTCCCCTGCCCTCCTGCATGGTACCCACGTTCATTAAGATGCAACAGTCCGGCAGGAGTGAAGCTCAAATAAGATCAGTCAGGCACTTGTCTATTTTCCAGCCCTCCTCGGCCCTTCTGAAAGAGCTGCCACCTACACGGCTCCCGCGCTGCAGCACGGCTCACTCCGCAGAGCTGACCTCATGAAGAGTGCAAGCCTCCGCAGGAAGGGAACTGCCAATCACTTGGCCAAGGTCAGCATCTCAGGGCCTGATCCTGCAGCACCTTGAATGAAACAGACCCAGTTTGTTACACAAGAGAAAAGACTGTGTAAAAAGGAAGTCATGTTTTGAAGCAATGCAGCTGTCCATCGTTGTAAGGTTCTTTCATCTTTTCCTGGGGAAGCTGGAGCCCAGTCATGGTTAAACAATACGAGAACCCAGGGCAGAAAGAGCTCAGGATCATTTCCACCTGGCTCTGGGCTGCTTGATAACTAAGTTGTTTCAGGCAGGCAGCGGTGCCTCAGTTTCCCCATCGATAACGTCAGTGATGCTCAGCTTCTGCAGAAGTACTGCAGTTTGCAGTTTACTGTGCTGTAGTCCTGGGTCTGATCCTGGCTGTTTCTCCATTCGCCTCATCAGTCTCTGGCCCTCATCAGACTTCCTTCCCGTTTGTACCATTACAAGGACACAAAAGCCAGGATCTTTGCTGACAACAATATACACTGCCCTCTTCCCATGGCAAAGAAGGGGCTGCCTGTTTCCCCGTGAAAGGCTCCTGAGAAGTTAGACTTGTAACTGGTCTATCAAACTGCGTTTGGGATGAAGATACTGGGAATGAGCCACCACTGGCCAGCCAGCAGCTCCGTTAACGCAACAAAGTGCAGGGAGGAAGGGCATAAGATGGTCCCTGTGGTCCCTGAGACTTCCCACAGGAAAACAAGAGCATACGATGGATATTGATCTGTGCACACAGAAGATCTGATGCTTCTGGGCTATCACAGGTCTTGTTGGGCTCAAGCAGCCACTGTCCTGTGCATGAAACATCCTAGAACCCTCTGTGCAGCACAGTTGTAATCCCTGTTTAAGATTACTGCTGCCTCCTCCTTCCTGTCCTATGGATTGGGCCCACAGGCCATAGCAGATGCTCTGGCTTTGCTGGCAGAGGAATGTTATGGTTTCAGCCTTTCTCTCCCATGGCAGTGCAAGAAGGGATGGGGGACTGATGTGGTGTCTGTGTTGCAGCTTCTAACAGAATTAAAAGGAATCAAAGGTCAGAAGTGTGGAACAGCTCCTCTACAGGGATGGACTAACCTAGAAATCTTCAGTCTGGAAGAGAGTTCAGTGACAGGAGAGAAAAGGCTGAGGTTTGTAACATCTTCAGATTGTGATCAGGGAGCAAATACCGCTCGTTCTTCACTCTTCAAGAACTAGAAAGGCAGAACTCAAAAGAAATGAAAAATCAGCAGGTGCAAAAGAAATATATGACAGTGCTTTTTCGCACTGCAGGATTCACCTTTGTTTGCAGGAGCCAAAGCCACTGACAGGTTTAGTGTGTGGTAAGATGCACTCACTGAAATCTCCTCACGAGGACCTTAAGCCGTAAAACAATCCCTAATCTGCTCTTGGTGAGGGAACATGTACAAGCAGAGCCAGACCATCTATCTCTGCCCTGTTACTTCCGTGCTTCAAGAAGCAGCGCTGACTGCAGGCAGCTAGCAAGCCACATGCCCTTTGGTCTGACCCAGCATGCCTGTTCTCACCCCCTGCGTGCTGCTCGGCCACAGGGCTGGGAAGAACAGACAAATTCCGTGTGTGCCTGCCTGCCTGCCTTGACTGACGCAGGGCAGGCTCAGTGTTATTTCGGGACAAGATTTCCATGAATAACTCCCCTCATCTGCCAAAACCAAATTAAAATTTGCTTCCAACAGTCATGAGCCCTCCCCCCCATTCCTCCCTCTCTTCTTTTCTTTTTTTTTTTTGGACAATTTCCTGCATTAAGATAAACAAGTGATAAATCCAGATTGTGCATTAAACACTGGCCCACGCGGTCTGGGAAACAAAGAGCATGAAGGAACACTGCGATTCAAACTGTTGCTAGCCGAAATGCATTTGGGCATGTCAGCTTTTAAAGGATTTTCTCAGAACAATTCTTTCACTAATGAGTCTGCAACACGAAATTTTGTGAAAGAGTACTATAGCCTGCAAGCATGTGAGCCCCAGACCCAGAGATTGCCTGGAAGGCCTGGTATTGATGCCTTTCCGTGTGCAGGGAAGAAGTCTGGTTAAGGACTGGGAAAAACTATGCGAGGCCTGCAGCTCTGCATAAAGCTGAAGGTTTCCTGCAGTCTGCTCACCAATTTTTGGCCAGCTTGAGGAGGCTCCTAGCCTACTTTCCAGGGTAAAAGGTGCTTGCTTTCTCTAGCCATATCTGGCACATCCTTCAGAGAGCTGGGGAGCCCAGGCAGAATACTCCTTGCAAAAGAGTCTGGTGTTTTATCCGACAGAGATTTCTCTCTTTTCCTGTTCCCTGGAAATCTGCAGGTGTCCTGGGTGCTGTGAAACAAATCCCCCTTCTTCTGCCAATGAAGGCGTTCTACAGCCTTGGAAAAGTGAAAGGAATGGCTCAATGAGTGGCTTCTGAAGAATTAGGGTGGGCTCTCATCCACATGCTCACAAAGGCAAACAGTCCCCCCTCTTCCTCACAGAAGCAGTCACAGAGCAGAGTAGCACGAAACTTCCCAGCAGCCAGGTTCAATGTAGCTCAGGCAACCCCTTCACTCACTGAAGCACTGGTAGTAGCTTTGCGTGTGAATACGAGTGTCTGCAAACCAAAGGAGTGATGGAGAGGGCACCACTGAGGGCGTGCAAGTGGAGGAAGAAACCCGTTGGAGGAGGGCAGACCAAGGCACTTGTGTGCATCACGCTCATCCCAACCCCTGGCAGCTCAGCCTGGAGGGGAGGGCCGATGCATCTCCACAGCATTCATTTCCCTTCACCTCCACCTGGTCTATTCTAGGAAAGCCTGCCTAGAATTCATCCACCCAAAGCGTCACACTTCACAGCTCCCTTCCCACGCAGAGCTCACCCAGCAGCTTGTTTCCTTGCTCTGAATAAACACTGCTTCCCTGCCTGCCTCCCCACAGCCAGGCTGCACTGCAGATGGGCCCTGCCCCAAAGGCAAGCCAGGGTTACCTTCCCCCCACACCCAAGGGAGGATGTGGCAGGCCTAATCCATACCATGCTGGTCTTGGGCAGCTGTGTCCTGCTTCCCACCAAGGGCAGGAAGAAGGGGTAGGGATAAAAGCTACACCAGGGCCTTCACTCCTTGGTTTCTGTTTTCAGCCAAGGCAAGCAGAGGCAGATGCTCCCAGGTGGTAATACCAGAGGGTTCAGTGCTCAGGACCAACCTGGTGATCTGGTCCCAGGCAGATCCCAACCCACCTCTCAGAATCACTCTGGTGTTAGGCCATGGGCAAATGCCTGTTTTGAGGACAGCAGAAGGTTTGTGGCTCCCTGGAGAAGAGTCCCAAGTCCTTTCTGGCTCCTTGATGCAAAGAAGGCTGGCAGTGCCCAAATGCCCTTGGTTGCTGTGGATTTTGACCCAGTCCTTCCTACAGTAGAAACAACTAATTTTCCTGAAAGCTCCCCATCAGCAGTACAACACAGCACAAGGGCTGTGAACCAGTGAGACTCAGTGAACCACCGCTCTCCTGAGACATCTCAGAGGCAACCACAGCCATAAACTAAGAGCAACTTCAGAATCTCACCTGCTTTCAGGGCTCAGGCCAATGCTCATTAACGAAGGAAACGTGCTGATCCAGAACACCATCCTACTCTGAAAGGACACATTCAAGTAAGCAAAGACTTGGCAACAGTACTTCGACTGTGAAATATGCAGAACAAGTTTTTCAGACTGCTTCTGTGGGGACTGATAACCTGAGATGTGAAAATCCAGAGAAAGGGAGAGAACTGGCCATTTGGGGAATGCACACATGGAGAGCCCAGCAAGCCCAGATACAGAAGATACAGACTTTGGTATTACCATCACTAGAACAGACTTAGATGGTGAGATTTTGAATGCTTCTATCCCATTTCAATTTCTCGCAGGAGTAGTTGGCAATACATGGAAACTCCAACGAGCCCTATGTTCAAGCCTCACAAATGGAAACATCCAACACACTGACTCCTCCCAGGACTTCATTTATGAAAAATTCATAGAGAACCAAATTCAGCATTTCACCCGCTTGTAGCGATCAGCTCAATGTCAGACTGACAGCAGGGCAGACAATGGCTTGTATCCTATAAATCTGTTATTTTTATGTCATTTAGTCCCTGTCATTTTAACCCTCTCTGGCCTGAGTATTGTCTTTCACAAAGGTCACAGGCAGATACTTGTATAACCAAGAACGACACTTTCCTTGTCTCTCTTCTCCCAATTATTTTCAGACTTCCTGAGCTGGCTGTGGTTTCACTGAATAATTCTCCGTGGATTTTCCTTCCATGAATTTGCCTAGTTTCTTTTTGACTTCATCTAAACTTCTACCACCCTAACACGACAAAGATTTCCACAGACCTACTCCTCTCATATGTAAAATTTCCCAAAATGTAAGTCCTCCTGTTGCCCCTCAGGCTTTGGCTCCAAAGGACACTCTGCCACTGTTGCAATTTAAAAAAAAAACCAAACACGCCATACGCTGGTAGACGGTCTGGCCCAGGGTTTTTGGCAGGTACTCCTTGAGGCAGCCGTAATCACTCATTTAAATCTCATTTATTTTTATTTTAGAAAGCTCCCTAACAACACAAAGGATTTCTTTCCTGCATCTCACTGGAATTGTGTGCATATTGCCATGGCAACCATGCCAGAGATTTTTGTGGTCCCAGACCCATTTTATTGGTTATTAGATATCTATGCAATAAAAAAAAAAATATATATAGCTTTGTTCTCCCATCTGTCTGTTCCATCTGCTTATTTCCAAGTGAAATACAACCATTTGGCTCAGCCACAGCTTTCTCTCCTTCCTCATGGGATTGGCTGAAGGAAACAGAGATGCATCTGCTGGTGGTCATGGAAGTGGTGAAGGGAAGGAGGAGGAATGAAAGACATTGCTGTGGACATGAACCTGACCAAGCCTATCAACTGTGATGACAACACCTGCAGGGTTAAACCAATTCTTCCTCCAAGTCCCTGGCCACGATAGCTGGCCTGCCCATTACCAATTATCTCCCAGGTGTGAAGGTGAAGAGAAGCTCAAGAGGACTCTGGCCAACACAAACCTTATTTGCTCCTGGTGGAACTGCTGTGGCCCGGCTGCAGCTCAACCCCAGCCTGTTGGTTTCCTGTCACCGGGGAAGTAGAGTCAAATGTTATGTCACCGGTCAGCAAACAGGAAAGTCATCACAGCTCAGCTGCATCCATTAAGAGTCCTTTCTACCTTCCCAAAAAAGAAGGAGAAAAGTATCACCTCAACCCAGCACACACTGTTCCATGGCATGGGAAAACACCAGTAACGAGACCTCTGTGCCAAACTGACCATGTTCCTCCCTACAGTCATCTGCCTCAGAGCTGAACACGCGCCGAAAGCTATTTGACATGCCCCCATCTGTGGGACTAATTCCTTCTGGCAATGTTTGCCTTGCCTGCCCACTCCCACAGCCTCCGCTAGGAGAGAGGATGTGTTTCCAGCCTCCCAGCTCCCTTACATTATTTAAGCTGTCGGTTGTTAATTATAGCGCTGCATTTCAACTTGATGCTTCCCAGGGGGCTAAACCACACTAACAGACTAAAAGCGGTTCCCAACTGAATAATTTGGGAGCCTCTGCTAGAACTGAGCCTAAGTCTCCATCAGCCAGGGTGAGACATTCCCTACTGCCCTGCTCTTGGGAGATTGGAACTGCACCTTCTGCTGTAAGACCCATATCTGCACTTTCTTACACCACAGAACGAACATTCCCGCTCACCAATGGGAGCCATGGCTTTCTGGGAAGGGATGTCAAGTTGGCCTTCAGCTTTCTCCAAGTAAACGTCTCCTCGCCTGCCTCCCCGTCAGCTCTGAATCTCTCAGTGCAGGGGGAAGGGACAGGGAGGATGCACAGCCTTGTCTAGTTGGGGATGCCTCAGAGTTCGAAGCAGAGAGGAACCCTCTCCCACTGCTCCACCCTGCTTCCACCTGACCTGTAGAGCAAGGCCAGGATGACTCATCCCATCAGTCGAGCTTCCCGTTTTTCATAGGCTGGAAAAACTCTGCTGCCCTTATACAGAAGCAAATCAAGTCTCTCAATCACACAACCATGACCACCAAGCTTAGGGGACCCACACATCCCTCACAATGAGGAAGGTGTTGCTAAGCAAGCAGTCAGGTCAAGTGAGAATAAGCAAATGTGAAACTGCTATGATGTTGATGCTTTCTAACTTGTAGCAACATCCTCCAGCCAGGCTGCCCCTTTACCTCGTGTGACCACGGAAACATCTGCTTCAAACGCAGAAACAAGTGCAGCGGTCAAACTGTCAACTCACTCAGGGCAAGAGCATGAAAAAAAAAGGTGGGGTTAGACAGTAGCATGGGGAAAGGCTTGAGGATCCTAGCCTGCCAGCTCCTGACACAAAAGCATCCATTTTCCTCAACTGTGTTAAGGGAGATGTTGCTTTGTGGGGATTTGTTTCCAGAATTATCAGACCTAATGGCTCAAATGTGCCAGAGCAAACTCAAAAGCTGGTTGAAGAGTGCTTCAGAAAGCACCTGCTGCTGGCATCACCATTCAGTTGTGGTCACCTGAGTCCGTGTCCTGCTAGCTGAGCACCATGAAAAGCAGCATAGCCCAGCGACTAAAGCCAAGGGAGATCCAGCTACGCGTGCCCTCTGCCACTCTCGACTGGTTCAAAGTGTTTTCTCAACACCTACAGAGTAATCACGATAAGAGAGTTCACAGCATGCTTAGCAGGATGCAACTCTTCCTAAAAACAAGAAAAAGCAGAAAAGAGGCAATAAATGAAAAAGAAGAAAAACAGAACAGTGAAGATCTTATTGCATTGGGCCATAACTATGGTTGAGAACAGCCTTTAGACCAGGAGATTCAGGGCAGCTGTTCAGCCCCTATGTGCTTTGCCAAATTTGCATAAACAACCCACAGTAATTATAACTTCATCTTGAATAGGTATTATTTTAATTGTGACTGTTTTTCCTGCTCAGCACTAATTGGAGAAATCACAAAAGAACAGCGAAACAGGAAGGCTGTTGATGACTTTGGCCTTTCCTTCCACCAGCCAGCTCACATGCCCCATCAGACTCCCTTTCTGGTTGACCCCCCTAAAGCTTTGTGCAGTGCAAAACAAACCACGCAGTGCTGAAATAATTACAGCCCCTAAGTGGCCATGCAAAGAAACCAAGCACCTTCCTGCCCGGGACGACTATAGCTCTCAGCAAAGCTGCCTCAGAACATGCTCCCAACCACAGACCTGCTTTGGCACTTGCTGGTGGGATCAGCAACTTGAGCTCCAGGCAGTTTCCCCTTAAAATCGGCTGCTCAGACAAACTGCTGCGGTTCTCAGAGAGCCTAACCCCGCAGCAACCCCTCAGAGAAACCCCCTTCAGGTAACAATCGCCCTCAGCTAAAGCCCCCTCAGAGAAACCCCTTCTCCTACCCCAAACCCCCCCTCACCGCCGCCAGCACGGACGGACCTAACGGTCACGGGAGGAGCCTTATATACCCTCGGTGAGGCGCGGCCGAAGGGGATTGGCCAGGAGCCCCGGCCGCGGCGCTGGATTGGTCAGCGCACAGCCCCGGCCTCGCGCTTCTCTGAGGGGAGGCTCCGGGAGTGCGGCGAGGGGCTGAAGGGGGAGCGGAGGGGCTGGGGGGCACCCCGGCCGCTGCTGCCGCCCCTCGAAGGCTGCGGATCTGGGAGTCTGCTGCAGCATAACAAGAGGGAGATTGTTTCCCTGAGGGGGGTGGAGGTACTGGAGGAAAGTTGGAAACACCAGGACCGGGGTGAAAAGGCGTGAGTGGGACTTACGAGGGGGAGGGTGGGTGCCTGAGGCACTCAGGAGGTGAAGTGCCTTCTGCAGAATGGGGCTTCTGCAGCTGCGAGTGGGTGTTGGTGGCTCCCATGGGATCTGCAGGACATACAAACAGCCACCAGGCTGTGGGAATGAGCATCAGGGCCTTGGGTAGGGTCCACCCCCGCTCCGTGGTTCAGAGCTGTGGCCCCGCTGGAGGACATACCACTGCTGTACCAGGGCCCTTCCCCAGCGCTGGGCTCAGCTGGGCTGGGCTCTGGCCTGGGCTGTCCCCTGGATCCCTTCTCCCCCAGCTGATACAATGGAAGAGGGTCTGGGGGTAATACATAGCTGCTTGGTTTCTAGTGAAAGCAACTGTACCTCTTTCTTGTTGTTTGATAGTCTCATATTCAGCCTAAAGCCTTTGGGCTGCAAATTACGCTGATTTGCTTGCTTGCCTTTCAGTGGATGCAGACAGCCATTTCTCAATACTGTTTCAGGGACTGGTAGCCTGGTCCTGCCCCTTAGCCTTCTCTGACCTGAACTGAATATGCTTGACCACTCGGTTCTCTAGAGGGAGTGGTTCAGGCTTTCCAGATGTCATCTGCCCTCTCTAATTTGTCATCTTTTAAGGCATGATGCTCAAAAGTGGACAGTCTCCAGCTGAGAACTCATCAGCAGTGAGCAAAGTGCACTAATTATGATTGTAAGTATATATCTTTGGAGGAGAAAGACCAAGTTGATAATGGTCTTTTTGGACTTGAAAGAAAAGATGCAAAATTACACAGGAACACTTTTAATTAATTGCTGCATACTGACAGCAGCTGGCAAGACATCCCTTTGCCCATCAGCATTCAGACAATTATTTAACTCTGTACTCCACCTGAGAGGGTGGAGCAGCTCTGTATTTATTCATATTTTGGATAAGATCAAAGTGAATCACTTCCGTGATTTCTTGTCTGCAGAGAAAAATCTCTACATCTCATTTCTTCAAAGAGTGCAGTCTCCAGCTCAGGGATCCAAGTACTGTCAGGGAGACCTTCTCCTGTGGGGAGGGTTCATGACTGAGCTGCTCATTTCCTTGGTACCTTTTGGCAGGAGCTGTCTGTGACAGGGAGCCTGTTCTTTGCTTGTGTCACCAAGGGCCTTCAGCCCAAAGCCAGCTTGCTCACAGTGGCAGGTGCTACCACGACAATTTATCCTTGGCCTTGCCACCTAGGCAGCCCTTTTTCCTGGAAATCACAGCTGGTTTGTGGTCAGGTGGGAGTCGTCCTCAGCTGCAGCTGGACTGGGGACTGTAAGGGAAACCAAGCAAGAGAGCACAGGCTGCCGAAGACAGACCCGACAGCAGGGTCCTGCTGCCAGCACTGATCCTGGAGCTACTGCCGCCGTTGGAGTTCATCTCCGAGACAACAGCATGAGCAGCCCCACAATGCAGCTCCCTGGGGGCTCCCATGTTCTCCCTCAGCACCTAAGCTAACCAATGTGCATCTCCCTGTAGGTGCTGGGTGAGAAGCAATGGTCTGGGCGGACTGTGTTTTCATGGTTTGTGGTGGAACATGCTGTGTGAGGCATGGGGACATGCTCTTTCCTAGCCCCAGGTCCCTGGAGAGTTGTGATGAAGTCCATCTCACACCGCATAAGCAGAAGAAACAACTTGATTTTCCTGCTAGATCCCTGTCTGTAGGCTGTTTGCCACACGTGCAGGGGTACTGCTGTGCGGTGGATAGTCGGGATCCAAGATACTCCTGGAGTTGCAGTGAATTAATACAAGGCTGTCATCAAGGCGTTTATACTTCCATCGGCTTAGGCAGCTTTAACAAGTAAGAAACAATCCCAGATGCTCAAACTCCAAGCAGGTCTTGCTTAAGGCTGAGGTTACACAAGCAGGCACTGGAACTGCAAATTGTAAACTGAACTCGCAGTTACCTTGAGGTAGGAAGTACATCATAAACTGTCACAAACAACAGCAATCACGGTATTTGCTCATAATTATCTTGGGTTTTTTTCATTAAAAAGCTCCAGTTGTGTATCAAATAGTTGGTGATCAGATATGTTTTAGAAGTGGTTTTATTCAGCAGTCCCAGAATCCACAGGGAGAAGGTGTAGTCTGTCACCTGCAGCACCTGTCAGACCGGCAGGGCCACGTTCACCTGGCTTAGCCTGCTGCTGGGAGGCCCCGAGTTTCAGGGGGCACCAGGAGCAAAGCAGCAGCAAAGCCTGAGGAAGAGGAGGAGAGAAAATGAGCATAAAAGAGGCAGAGCTCTTCCTTAGCAGAGGAAATTCCTCCTCCTGGCATTCCACCTGACTTGCAAAGAAAGACGGACCTCTCAGCACAGAGAGCCTTGCAGACGGGGACAGCCTCATGGCACAAGCCTCCCACCCCAGGAGCTTGGAGGGGCTTTTCCCTGGGATGCCTATGGAGGAGGACAGGTGGAGTGCAACCACTGGAGACCTGTGGGCTTGCTCAGATGCAGATAGCCTCAGTGAGGGCACACCTGGAGGCTGCTCTCCTGAATTGGTGCTGCAGGCCATGCAGGAGGCTGTCCTCCAGCACAGGGAGAACTAGGGGGCCAGGAGGAGGATGTCTGGATGGAGTTCACCCATTCAGGAATGTTGGTGCCCCTTGCCCTGCCTGTGCCAGACTTAGGATAGCTCATTCTTTGCTGCCAGAAGCGCTGCTCTGTGGATGTGGGTGGCAAGGGGCTGGGAACAGCAACCCCAGCACTACCATCTCCTTGACCCCCAGCAGCAAGAACAGCAAACTCCTCACACTGAAGATCACACGAATCTGGCCACAGTCATCCTTCATAGGATGGCAAAATTTGGTGTTGCTTGTGGCACTGAGAAGTCCTCAGTTGGCTCCAGGCCTTTCCCTGGCCTAGTTCTACGGTTTGGTGACAACCCTTTGCTCAAGCCTGGCAGCCTGCAAGAAAAGCTGAGAAAAGCTCTGCTTGCAATCCTGCAAAACCCCCTTTCCTCTCTCGGGGTCCTCTGTGCAACTGGAGAACAGTGAGCTTGTCGCAGACAGCTACAGACACACCAAACACGCTGCCCTTCACTCCTACACCCACCCATCATGCCTTTGCTTTTCCAGGCAGCACCACGTGCTAATCAAAAGCCAGACCTTCATTTTCTGCCTTCAAATTGACCTCATCCCAGGGAAGGAGGGCTGTGAGCCAGATGGGGGGTCTTTAATGTTTCTCAGCAAGCTTGGTCCTGCTGGCACAAGCGGCCGCTTCAAAGGGGTTTGGGTTGCAATTTGCCTCATTATTGGAGCCGACGTGCAGCCTCCCCAGGTCACATCCTGTACCCAGGAGAGCTACCTAATGAGACATCACATGAGCCCAGTGGTCCTGCTGGAGTTGACTGGGGATGGGAACTGGGCTTCAAAGGACCCCACTCGCTTCCGTTGTGCGGACAAAATTTCCCCATGTCATTAAAACCAGCAGACCTGTGAGTCTGCAGACCTCGGTGTGGGAAAACAGCACAGCATTAGGACTGCAGCGCAGGGTGGCCCTCCCGAGAGGGATTCACTGGGGGGTTGGTGCTGTTCGACACCAGGGTGGCTCCTGCTGCACTGCGGAATTGTGCTGTGCTTGCAAGGGCAGCTATGAGCTCATGATTTTACAATGCATGGGGGACACGACTGCTTGCTGAGGGCAAGCTCAACTGGGAGCTGTCATGTCCATGCCTGCTGGCTGCTCTGCACTTGGGGTTCAGGGGCACTGGGGGTGCCTCCGACGCCCAAGGCAGATGCAGGGACAGAGTGACTCACCCTCTGGAGGGTCTGTCCGTCACCACTGATGCCAGAGCGCTGAGGACAGTGACGCTCACGACCTTGGCACTACATGGATAGTTTCTTGTCATTGTGAGCATCGCACCTCTGTGCCATCCCCGACTCCTCACATGTGCATTCACTACAGACAATTTGCAGTCCCTTGGCTCCATTAGACACCCAGCAAGGGGTGCTCTGGTGCAGGAGGATAGTTTCAGCAATTACTGTGAGCAAGTAGAAATGAGAGGTTGTCATGGATACCAATATGCAATTGAGGGCCCAATTCAGCACTGCTCTGCTCCTCCTGTCCTCCCTTGCCCTGTCATGTGGGAATCTGTGGAGGCCCCATTTCATATCATGGAGCTAAAGGCAATTGAAAATTAAAATCTGCTATGAATGTGGCTTTGGTTCCTAACTCTTATTCACCCAGCTGTACCTCCCAGCTCCCATTTCACTGGGATGAGTCTGGACTCAAAGTCTGCAGGAGGGCAAAAATGGGACAACAGTTTGAGTGCAGAGCCCCCAGCCTCTCAAACCAGCACGGATATTCCCAAACGCACAAAGCCAGCATGTATTTTGGGCTACCCAGTCGCTGATGGTGGAAAGGAAGATGAGGGAAGAGGTACGTGCAAGGAAAGGTGTTTGGCAGCTTGGGGAGAAGACCCTAATCCTGAATTTACCAGGGAGATTAAACCTCTTCTGGGCTGGATTCAAGCCCCCGCAGAGAACGTGGGCAGCAGCTTTACTCAGCATTTCCCCTTGGGCTGTGTAGGACTGACTTTGTGACATCCAGAAGTTTTACAAATGCAGACAAGTTTCACCATGTTTTCATTTTCAGAGGAAAACATCTCCCTAAATATAAAATGGAGAGGTCTGATTATTTCATGCTGAAATGTTTTGGATTTCTCATTTGAAATTAGTGTTTCTATTTATACAATACTTTTTTTGTTTATCGTCCTGGCCAATCAAAATTTCCCATTACTTTTTCCCCCATAGAGTTGATCACAGTGTTCTAGTTGGATTTTAGGCATAAAATAAATTCTGGACCAGAACATTTTTTAAAAAATGGCAATTACTGAGGGACCTTGGGAAGATGAAACTTTCGTTCCTGAGTTACTTCTGAAAAGGTTCTATTACATGCACACACATGCACAGAATTGCCTTGATTTAACAGAAGACCTTTTCGGATCCAACCAGACTGAAATCTGACATAAGTAAGAATATTTTCAAGAGGCTTGCTTGCAAACATAAGCATCAATTAGTTATCTCAGTCTGGTTAAATAGCAGTGTAGGCAGATGATTACAAAGGATTCTGTTGCTCCCACTTACTGCCTTATCACCCCACACCAAAAATCCCTTTGGTTTTCCAAAAACCCAATGACCTTGGTCTTTCTCTTAGGTCCCAGTCCGGGGAAGCTCCTAAACACATGCTGACACAAACATCCCCAGATGCTGAAAATAACATGGGTGCTTAAGAGACTTTTGAATTAAACCCAGAATGGGAGCAGCCTTTTTTTTCTTCATGTTCATGTGGACCAGCAGCACCAGGAAGGCAGTGGGGTATTAAACTCTGACATGTTGTAGGAAAGAACCAGGAACCTGCAAAACATGATGAACTGAAAGAGGCTTTTGACCAACCCTGTGACAGAGCCTTCAGAGACATGTGCGCTAGACACATGCTTGTTTGCAGCCATGCCATCAGCTGGACATCATCTCCTATCTCCAGGCTACCTACCCTGCTCTGCCCAAAGCCCTTCCATGGCCCAGTTCTTCGAACCCTCCTGGAGGGGACTGACTTGGGTATGGGGAATTTCACTGCCAGGCTTTTTGCTCGGCCCTTGATTGCAGGGGCAAAACAGCCTGTATTGAGAGCCAGCTCTCCCCACCCTTTCCCCACCAACTCACAGTACAGCCCACGCAGCCAGGGAGAGGGGACAACAATGACTCCCGCCCACAGTCCCCGCCACAGACCTGCTAATTACACTTGTCTCAAGATTAGTCAGAAGGAATCTATTCCCTCCAAGCTGGGCTGCAGAGCTAAGTTGGGCAGCAGCTGCCACTGCCTCCTCATCCCAGCCTATGCCAAGCGAGCAGTCTCATTACACATTGCTGGGTCTCTCTGGCATGTACACAACCTCCTCAAGGCAGTGGGTGGGCATTAGCTTTGCCTCATTAGCATGATTGTGGTTTGGGCTGCAGCCCTGCTGGCATGCAGGTTCATTCAAAAGGAGGTTTGCAGCCCCCTTTAGGATTTTGCAGAGGGGAGAAGCTGAGAGCGACTGAGGAGGTTGAGCACATTCAGACTCCACAGCAGAGGGGTAGAGCTCCAGTGCTCCTCAGTCCCCACATTCAGTCCCTGTGTCTCAGGAAACTATGCACAATCTTCCCCCAGGGACTTCACCTCTAGCCTGGCAGAGCAACTTTAAGATGACAGACCCAGAACTGACCTGCCCGTTCCCACCATCTCCTTTCCTCTGGCTTTACTCCAGGTCTCCACTCTCCCTGCTTCAGAGACCCTGGAAGCCAGCACTCCCATCACTGGCTTTTTCCCTACCTTCAGCTTGCTGATGCCAAAGCTGTGTTTAATCACCTGCTGCAGTCCCACAGAGGAGCCTTGCAAGCTGGAGAAGAACTATGAGGAGCAGAAGAACCATGGAACTTTACAGCTAACCAGTGGCCCTGTTGTAGTCTCCTGCCTGCACCTCCCACCTGAAGACTCACAGCCCCCTCCCCTCAGACATCACATACGCCTGTCCCCTACTCTGCCTCTTCTCCACTTCGCTCTTCTCCCTCCTCTCGTTTCCAAGGCGGTTTCTGGCATTCCTGCCCGGGGACTGGCCGTTGTTGGGTTGACTGGTCTGCAGGCAACGGATGAATAGCACCATTTCTTCCTTCATTGGGCCTCAGCAAACAGCTGCCAGCACACGCTTTCTGCTGAGTTTCTTGGGACAGCTTAGTGCCCCTGAAACTACCATACTGAACACAAGACCTGGAGCTGGACCAATGCCTCTGCTCCGAGTTTACTTCTTCTACGCCAAGAAGCAGAGCAAGCCCCTTCTCTTGCTTGCATTTTGGATCCAGAACCTATTTCTGCTAAAAATCACCCACTCCCTGCCCAGACTGTTCTGTGCTGGAGCGGTGCCTCCCGCACTGCATTGCTGCCCTCTCCTGGACTCTCCAACAGCCGCTGGGCTCAGGGAAGTTTCAGCTACAGATGCTAATCTCTTCTTTGAGACCAGGGAGGGAGGAATCCTTCCCGAAGCCCTGTGTCCCTTGCATGGCAAGGCCTGGCTCTGAAAATGAAGAGATTTGAGGCTGAGCTTTCTCCTGCCCTGTCCTATATAACCTTGACCCCAGCAAATGCTCTGGCTTAAGCTCTTCCCAGCGGCTGCTTCTTCAGGGGTGTATAAAAAAGTGGTATAGGAAGGAAACTGTGTCATTCCTTAGTGCAGGACTTCCACGACTAAAGACAAAGACTTGGTTCAACCTGTATGATAGGTCCCCGCCTTGTAACCCCTCAAGTCCCGCTGTGTCTGGAGCATCGAGTATTGCAGAGAGATGCAAATAGAAGCCAAACTGTAGTAACAGAAGTAATGGTTGTAGTCAGAGCTATTTGGGAAGAAAAATTCAGAGAGGAGAAGAAGGGTATCCCTCTTCTCCGTTGCTGGATATTTCAGCCAGTGTGAGGTGGCTGCGGACACAAACAAAATGGACAGTGGTAGCTGGAGGGATGCTGTCCCTCAATGTTGTTGTGCACATGGAGGGAACCTCAAAAAGTGTCCTTTCTGTCCTCCAGTATCAGCACAGGAGTTGTCTCATCAGTCACAGTAGCAAGGTCCTTCTTCTGGGGACCATCTGGGCAGGATGCACTAGAGGAAATATAGCTGGGGACATCCTAGTAGAAGAGACATGGTAGGAGAGATGATCAGAGGGAAGGAGGAGGAGATAGACGATGAAAGTGGTATGCAAGGCTTTTTTGGTGGAAATCCTAGCAGACCAAGAGGCAGGGAAAACCTAGAAAGCCTAAGCTGAAGGTGAGTTTGCCCCCATAACTCAAGAGAGGGAGACTCCAGGGTCTCCAGCTATGGAGAGGGTGCCTAGAACTGGCTGTGGAGGATATCTGAAAAAATAAGAACATGTTGAAGAAAATAGGAAATTGGTTTTGAGGTTTTGAGGGGAAATAGGAAGTGGTTTTGAGGGGAAATTACACACCGAAAGTCTCAGAGGGAGAAATAACATAAATTGCTGGGCAAAGCAGAGCAAGATGTGGCCACATACCAGGGAAGACTTTCTTTCAAGTCCTTCTCCCAGCTTGGATGCATCCTGAGCAAGAGCTCAGCCCACAGCTTCCAGCAGGAAGTTTGGATTCAAGCCTGGGACGCTTCAGGCAATCTCTCGGTTCAGATCAGAATCTCTTAAAAAGGGTGTGTTTTCTTACCGTTCCTGTTTGTCCTGGAAATGAGATTTAGGTTCCTATGATTGTCCATTGAGAACTAAAAGCGAGCAGTTAAAATATACGGTCAGCCAGAAACTTGGGAAGAGTAAGGCTAAAAACTCCTTCTCACTTGTACCAGGGTTTCTGGAGGCGAGGTGTAGGGAGAAGTGCTTTTAGGGTAAATGTGTTCAATCATCCTACCGGCTTGTGAAAAAAATGTATACATGAAAAAACAGCACAAGTTAAAAAAACCCAAGAGAAATCAGAAAACACCCACCCCTTCATTTAAGATACAACAGAAATACAGAGCACACAACAACTTAAGAGGCAGTAGAAAGCACCAACAATTATTCTTGGGGAAAATCACGACCAGCGAAGGCGGCCCTCCCTCCCTGTCCTCCCAGAATGACGAAATCATGAGAAAATCAGTGAAAAACTTTACACTTCCCAGCCCCGTGGCCGGGAGGGGTGGGGGCCAGATCCAGTGAGGGCAGCCTCACCCCTCTGTCCCGGCGAGGGCCGGAGGAAAGGGCAGGGCTGAGCAAGCGTCTCTGGAGGCTGTTTGTTTTCAGGCTGTGCCTATGGAGAAAGCTTCGCCCTGGTGAATAATGGGATGAATGAATCCTTAGTGTTTCTTTAAAAAGAAAAAAAAATCCCCCTACACCCCAGCTCTCAAGTTTTTCTAACAGTTTTTGCATAAATAAACCAAGTCTGGCCTGAAATCGCTTGGGATAAAAACACAGACTTGTGCGAGCTGCAGAACAAGGAAGGTTTCCTTTTGATTTATGGTATGGGGCTATACGTTGCCTCCTGCCCGATGCTGGCTGAGTCATGGCACAGCTGTGGCTTTTCTCCCTGATCACCTCTTCTTACTAAACGTGTAGGAGCTTGATAGTATCTTTGAGATCTCCACTCTGTCAAATCTGAGTGAAACTCGTGTTCAAAAGTCATTACGAAGAGGGCAGCCAGCAAGGCTAGATTCTGAATGACTCCATGGATCTCATTTCCTGAGGGAATGAAGCTAAAAATATATATGATCTGAGGCAGGTGTGACGTTTCTGAAATTTCCTATTTTTGCATTCATTTTAACTCATCAGCTCATTAAGAGTTTTGTTTGTGAGTTCTCAGAAAATGCGTTTAGCAGTGCTGTGGCGTCAGGAGAAGGGATACCCTTCTTACATAGCAAAGAGCTTGGATGCCTGCTTGAAATGCAAAATTCAGGCTCACGTATGAAGCTGAACTTGGGTCATCCATAGTAAAATGCCAAGAATACAGATTCACTTTCTTACCATCTTGTAGCATTTGTTATTCCTTTGCTTATCTTGGAGAGAGCGCAACCACTGCTTCAGTGAGTACGTAGAAAGATCATTCCCTGTGTTGTTCTGACTAGGAATTAACCTTCCTCCCTCCCTCCAAAAAAGCGATGCAAGTTACACTCAGATGCAAACTCCATTTATAAATAAGAATTGATACAGGAGCATTTCAGTTTCTGCATCCCTACGTGGCTGGCAGGGAGGGACTCTGAGTTTGTGGGTGTTTTGCATCATTTCCTTTTCCCTTGGCTTATCCTGCAGCAGTGCCCAGGGATGGAGGAGCATCCTATTGTGCTGTACAAACACAGACCCACTTGCTGCCTCTGGCACTGTTCCTGCTGTCCCTCCCTGTCCCCTGCTGGCAGATCTCACAGGATCTCACAGTCTGTATGTCCCCACCTCGGTCCCCTAAAATTGGCTTTGTTTGGCTGGGGAGACCTGGATTGCCAAAAATTAAGTTAAATCTGGCTAAGGCTGGGGTACATCTAAGTCCAGATTCACAAGGAGGCAGAGGTGCCCAAGTTTGATCTCTGGTGGAGATTAAACTTGTCAAAAAAAAACAGTCACCAGCTTCAGCACTGAATGAGAAGGTGCCCCAGTCCCTTGGGGACTCCCCAAGGGCATCCAGGAAAATACTGCAGGGCTACAAGAGGAACAAGTCCTTTATGACCGTGGCTGGCTCCTAGCCATGAGGATCTGATCCCTCTGTGCTGTTTAGCACAAAGGGAACATGCCTCTTTCTGCAGCCCTTGAGGGCCCGTGGAAGCCAGAGCTGGATCTCTGGAGATCGTGATGCCTCCTAAAGGGATCCTTTGGGCTCCCACTGTTCCAGAGCAACACGTAGACTGGATCCAAGGAGCAGCACCTAGAAATGTCACCATAGCTGCTAGGTCTCTTGGTTTCAGACCGGCACTGATGATTTGGTGACTATATTCTGCTCCAGGAGCACTCTCTGCTGAAGACAGCAGTGCTGGTTGTCATAAGCAATCAACAAGTTCTGTTAGCAGTGCAGGATCACATTCATCTCCCCGTGAAACCCCCAGCCCTTGGGACAGGCAGCGGCGTGCAGCTTCCCGGGGGAGAGCGGCACAGCTCGGCAGCCGCGGTAAACAACCGATTTCAGAGAAAGGGACTCCACTCTTCAGATCCTATCAGGAGTCAGTTGAACATGGCTCATTAGGAAGGAATTATGCCGTGATCTCTCTTCCTGTGATAAATAATGTTTGCGGTGATAAATATTCAACGTAGGCACCAAAGCAACAAGGCTGGCATTTATCTCTTGGCTTGTTTTCCTCTGTGAAGGGTCAAGGGTTGTTAATAAAGGCAGGAGCCGTGCTGATAGCACCTCAAAATTAACCCTGGTGATGCCAGGCTGTTCTCTGAGACCTGCAGAAGGGCTTTCAGTGCTTGGCAGGTCCAAGTCCAGCTCTCCCGTGAGCCGTTCCATATTTGTGAGCGATGCAGAGGGAGGAGCAGCACCAGGGGTAGGGTTTGGGGCAGGGGGATCAGCTGTGAAAAAGCAGGCTGGGGGATGGAGGGAAGCACAGCTACTCTGCGTATGGAGATGATAATATTTGGGAGACGGGCCTGGGTGTTTTGGGGAGCAGATGGTTAAGGGGGGGCAGCAGGCTCAGTCCAAAGGCACCTGGAAAGGCTCAGTGTCTTCTGATGTGAAGGATGATGATGCCTCTATGGCAGGTGACATAGGGACATAAAGGAGAGAGGAAAATAGCAGTGGCCTCTGCTAGAGAGAGGTGAAATAGCAGGAGGAGGACAGCAGAGGGTAGCAAATGCCTGAATTCCTCTCCTGGCCTTGCGGGGCTGGTGTGAGCCACAGGCACGGCTGGGTGATGCAGCCTGGTACAGATTCACAGAGCACATCTGGGCAGATTTTGTTTAAAAATAAAACAGGGAACAAGGCGTTTTGATAAGATGGATATGTTCTTACCACAAAAGCTTGTTCTGAAAGACATTTCCTTTAGAAATTTCCTGCTGAGATATCCTCAATGACCCCATCACCGCCAGAGAGAAGGCGAGGCAGAATCTGATGCTTTGATTGTAATCAGAGTAGAAGGTTTTGACCAAATGAAAAGAAACTTCTCTGTGTGGGGATTTAATTTCTCAGGAACGGTAGCAACATTGCATCTTGGTTGCTATTTGTGCAGATTCTTCCTAACTTTTAAGGTCTGAGCTTTGCCCAGCTCTGCTGTGGTGTCGTGCCTGTGGATTGCAAGGATGGAGATCCCCTGTTCCCTTCCCTGGGTATCCTCCAAAGGCCACATCTGGTCTCACTGGTTCAGAGGGGAAGCAGGTTTCCTGCATGTTTACAGCCAGCCAAGTACAAATCAAAAGCGCAGCAGTACTTTGCACTCATATTGGAGGACCTAAAGCCATCCCCTCTGCCTAAATCCCACTCACAATCTTGCCACTGCAAACCAGCGAGCTGGTCCTGCTGAGACGTCACCTCTGGCATGTCAAGGTCTCCTGCTGCCCTTTGCATGCTGCCGCTTCCCCATTTAATGCAGGGGACTGGGCAGGGGAATGATTGTAAATGCTGTAAGTGTCATTAGCACCCCAGGGCTAATTATTGGGCAATCTGTCTCCCTCCTTCCCTGCAGATGCAGACGATCCATGTCAGACTCAATGCTTTGCTTTGCCCTTAAAGCGGCTGGGAGATGGCCCCAGCTACTGGCTCATGTCATCACATCAAATAGGATCATTCATCTTCGTGAGAGAGCTGGCCGAGCGGGGCTGTGTGTGCCAGGCCATTCCCAGGCTCTGGCTGCGGCGGGGAGTTATGATTTTTAAGTGATGGAGAAGGACACAGAGCCCTGGGTGCTGGTGGGAACAGCTGCAGCGGCTGATCCTGGTGTGGTGGCACCTGTGGTATCCCAGGGCAAAGTTAAGGCTGTTCCCTCCTCTTCACAGAAAATCTTTTAAATCCTCGCTGAGTTATTTTTATGACGACTGTAGATGACTCTGCCAAGTATACAAGAGCAGAGCTTTCTCATTGAGGCATCTTTGGTTTGGTGAAATCAGTTTTCAGGCTTGTGTCATCTGCCGAAGAGGTTCTTGCAGACATACAAGAGTGTTCATAGGTGGCACTTAATAAGATCCCCATTGCTTATTGCTATGACGAGTCTTTAACACAGTAAGGGGGTTACAGACGGTAGAGGAGCATTTGGGAGGAAACCTCTTACATGCTGCTTGCATGACTACAAGGCTCTGCTTAAATTTTGGCCCATGGCCATGGGGTCTGGCGTGTGGAGCAGGAGAGAAGTCACAAACCAGAAAGCAAGTGGGAGATGCATTTTTGAGCTTATAGGGTCCATATTCCCCATTTAGGCTCGAGACTTATCATCCTCCCCTCCTTGCAGAGGAACCCACAAGCCAAACACAGTCCCCTGGCCATGGGATACAGTGCTTTCTGCCCGACTGGAAAAGTGGCAGCTTGAAACATCACTTGATGGAGGAAAATAACAGTGTGCAGGTGATTTTCAGAGTTGTTTTATCTGGCTCTTTACTGATCTACACACCACATTTTACACCCCTCTGTTGTGAATAACAGGACCAAGTATTAACAGTTAGAGGGAGGCAGTGATAGGATTGGGACCAGATACTCAGGAGTATTTTCTCTGCAGTTTTTGCTCTGAATTCAACCTAATATTGCAGAGCTTTCAGTTGTGTTTTAAAGAAGGATACATCTCTTTTTCCTCTTGAACAAAGAAAGAGATTTCCCCCCTGGTTTTGTATTTCTGAGTCATTCCACATTATAGCAAATTGCTGGCAAAGTTGCAGTTATGGCTAAATGGTCACTTCAAATTTAAGTCTCTTTTCCAGCAGCTTTATACCTTTTAAAAGCAAACAATTGCTCTTCTGGGATGAAAATTTCTCCTCATTTGGTCTCACTCTGATGTCAAAATATTCTACATGGGAAGAAAAATTGATCTGAATCCCTGACATAGCTGATAACACCTTTTCCTTCCAGCTGGTTTTCTCCGTGCTAATGGCTGAAGAAGCCATGGTTCCTCTAATTTGAATTGTAATTAGGGGTAATTTAACCTCTCTCTGAAAGCGAGCGCAAACAAAAATATAGTGGTTGGCAAACAGGGTGGGATGTTGGATCTGTGGACTGGGTTATTTGTTCAGAGCGTGGTTTTCCATCTCTGCTCTGCTTGAGATGACTTGGATGAATCCAGCCAAGTCACTTTTCTGTATCTCAGTTCCTCCCTCTATAAGATGGGGATAAGGGTCCTACCTTCTGCCAAAGTCATGTACCAAATACCGGCCTCAATGCCAGTACACTGTGTAGCATTCCCTAGGGAATGTGGAGAGGGGAAGACTTTGGCCCAGGAGACCAGACGGGTGCAGATGGCCGTGGCATGGATGCGATCAGTTCTCTTAACAGAAAGTGTTGCGATCCTCCCACATTACCGCCCACCCGGCAGCACCCAAAACACTGGGTCCAGCTACAGCAGGGAGGTGATGCAGCCGTCCCAGCCGCAGGAGAGCACCTGGAAGGTGCAGAGAATGTGGTGCAGCCCAGGGACATCAAGTTAGAGGTGGGCAGGAGTCACACCAAAGTGGCAGCAGGCGTTTATAGCACAGAGATGGCGAGCAGTCTCTGCTTTTCGTAGGAGAGGGCTGCTGGGTGGATCTGGGAGCGCTGACCTCTACCCCAGCAGTGTTGCAGTGAACCTTTCTTCCTTTTGTTGCTTTTTCTGGAGAAAAACTGGCAGCAAAAGCAAAGGGCACCTTCTCCTCCGCTGCTCACTGCAGACACATCAGTCAAGAGCTGAGGCTCTTATTTCCTTCTCTGGATGGTGAGGCTTTTCCTCTACAAAGATTTTTCACATCTGGCAGCATCCAACCTTTGCCAGCCTTCATGCTGCCTGCCCCAGGACACGTGTTTTAATCCTTGAGCTGTTCAGGGAGAGCCTTTGGATTTATTTTCTGGCTCTTGACAGGCATCTTGCCAAGCTCCTCTGGGAACCTCTGGCTCTCCCTTTCCTTTCCTGCTCTTTTTTATCCGTTCCCCTGATAACACGGTGCAGAGGCCGGTGGTGCCAGGGCAGGGGTGGTGCCAAACTGCTTCACTTGTCCTCAAACAGTTGGTGTTGGAGATGGTTGCAGTCAACGGCAGTGTTGTGATAATTGTGCCCCAGGGACATGACGTGGGGCAGCCCTCGTGCTGGGAGCCTGGCGAGGGATGCAGAGGCTGTGCATCCAATTTCCCTTCTTGCAGAGGTCAAACAGCCCTGGGGAAACAAATCCCACCTGACTGGCAGGGCCATCTCACAGCCTGTTGGCAGGAGGGTGTAGGAACTTGTAGCTCCGATTGAGGGGATCATGGGACCGCTGGGGACATGGATCTGATAATTTCCTTACTGACACCTGCAGTTATATGAGAAATGCAGAGGTGAGGAGGCAAGAGAGATCTGTCTCAGCTGGTGCATCATTGCTCCCTGGAGGGAACTCACTCAGATCTTGTTCGGTGTAATTCTGAGCATCCCAAATGATGAAGTTTCTAACTCTTCCACACTCAGGAGGCTAATTTCACAGGCTAATACTTTTCCTTACTGCTCAGCCTGGATCATCCCACCTCTGTTTTCACACAAGCAGCTCAACCATGCTGCCTTTGAACTCTCTTCCACCATAAATATTTCCTTTCCTTCCCTGGCAGCAACATCCCTTGATATTTGGAGATTGCAATTATCTCCGTGAAGCTGAGTCATCACAAAGCCAGCTGGATCTGCCTCGCTGCGGCTTGCTGTGGCTCCCTCCTAGAGATTTTCCCTACTCTCAATTTCAAGCTTCAAGCTCCCCCCACTGTGTCCGTAACTGAGACTAAAACTCTCGCGGTCCTGCAGCAGCGCTGCCGGTGTCCGTTCATTGCCTCCCAGGATGGAGGAGTTAAATCACCTAACGCTTGTTCCTCCTCTACGTAATGGTTGAGTAAGACACTGTAGCTGTAGTAGAAACCATGGCGCATTACAGCAATGGACTAATTCCAAGGCTGGATGGAAAATAGTCGACTGGTCTGGATGTTCGAAGTGTGTTAATGCTCCAAATCAGGATGAGAAGGCAGAACTTTTCTCAAACTGGGAAGAAAAAAAAAAAAAAATCAAATCAGGCCAAACAGTTCAGTGATTCATGACATCTCATTTTGCTTTGGACCATTTGCATCTAAATACTTATTTTATTTTACCGTCATTAGCCATTAGTGCCGAGACATCTTTTGAACCAGAAAACTAGCTTTTCACCTCAAAGCAGCTGAAACCAAATAGTTGGATGATTTTAAAGCTTTGCCAAATGTCTCCTTGAGGTGAGAAATACATGGAGGAGCCTTCCGCTCCTGTGAAAAGCTTCAATTTAGAGGGAGAAACATCACTCACTGGAAGAACAGGAAATAATAGATTTCCTGTGGAGCCACTGGTCTGAAATGAATCACGTCCATCCGGGCAGGGAGGGCTGGGGACACAAGCTGTTGCTGCTGGGCCACTGGAGAAGGATTTTGCAGCTGCTCCGGTATTACAATGGGGACATCCTTCAGCATCAGAGGAAGAAGAATAGCTACAGGTAAAGAGATAAAGATGAAGAAGGGAGATGTGGGGATCAGTCCCAGCAGGTGTCTGAACCCTAGGTGAGTGCCATGGCATTTCTCTGGGATTTACTGGCTCTGAGCTCGTGGCAGAAGTGCTGCTAATTTTCTTTGCTATTTCATTATCAACTGAAGGGATGTTTATTACTGATGCCCAGGAAAGCATAAAGTGCAAGGTGAGTAACACTGCTGTTCAGAAAAGCCAGATGGGATTGTTCAGTGAGTCAAAGCAAAGCAGAGAAGAAAAACAAGCCAAGATATCCAGTCCAGAGTGTTTTGGTTTCCAGCCTCTCCCTACTCATCTCGGCAACTGTGATGTCCACCTCCAGGGTGGGCTGAGAACTGGACAAGCAGGTGACGGTGGCAGTCTGGACCTTGAAGCTTTTCTTACATGCTCCGCTGTGACATTTGGAACCAGGTAAGCTCACAGCAGATGCCAGGCATGTTGCTTCTGTTGCAGATTCTCTCTGGCAGAGGTTTTCTTAGCATTTTTGGCAAGAGTTTTCAGATGACCAACTCCAAAGCTGTTCAACCCACAGAGGTACTCCTACATGTTACACCTTACAAGGGAGCATCGGTTCTTTCAATTGACTTTGTGATGAACACAGAGCAGGGAATGTGAGCTGGTCCATGGTGTATTGCGTGAAACCATCATTGCCAAGACCACTGCTGGCTTCCATCTGATGACAGCAAAAAGGGATGAGTCCAGCACTGCTCCAGTTAACGAGTCCCTGGAGGGCAGCAGGGCCCGGTTTGGGCCCCTGCAGACCCCAGCCAAGCCCCTGGGTGTCTCTGGGGGGCAGCAGGTCTCTTTACAGGTTGCTGCCAGGCCTGGCAAAGCCCCTGATGGTAACCTCTTCAAACTCATGCTGGTTTCTAATGTCAGTGTGTCTGCCTACCTTCCAGCCATTTGACATCTTGCTATGCCTTTTCTCTACTGGATGAAAAAGCTTTTCAGAATCTGGTATTTTCACCTTTGAAGGTGCTCCTCCGCTGTATGCAAGTCACCTCTTTATCTTCTGTGACAACTAAATTGTCTAAATCACAATGCCTGGAACCAAAGCACTTCTGTTCACAACAACACTTACGGACCCATTGCTCTCCCGTACCTGATGAGCTCTCACAGGGACAATTGCGTGACAACAGATTCATGATGTGCTGCGTCTCATCTGTAGCTTATTCCACAGCCCTGGTTTGATGATCTTCCTTGACTGCCTCCTCACTGGGGTCTGGGAGGTTTGTCAGCCCAGGCAGAGCTGGCAAGAGTTGGGGCAGATCTGCCCTCGGGGGTTTGCAGATATTCTGGGCAGTTTGTAAGACACTTGTCTGCTAATAAAGTAAAAGCCGAGCAAAATACAGTATTTTGTGAACTTTGAGCATCTCTTGTTTTCAGTAGTTGCTACTGTTTTGAGTGGGTGACAACAGGAGCGACTGTGACATGGAAACTGGTGCCAGGCCATCATTACACAGTGAGCAGCTTTTGCTGGCTGCCATAGTCAGCTCCTCTGTCCAGCAACATGGATTTGAAAGACTCCTTTTTTTTCCCCTGGAAAAGGAAAAATCCCAATGGGTGACTGCTGGTACTCTGGGTGGGATGGGATTCATCTGCCCCATGCTGGCAGCCACAGACAACCTGGTGTCCCCAACTCTGCTGCCAGAGCAGATCCAGTTAATGGAGCACTCTCATTCCCCCAAGATTTTACCTCCACCCCAACAGCCACCTAAAATAGGTCAGAGGAGCACAAAAGTGCTATGGACCTGTTGTAAAGGGATTCTCAGGATGTGGGGACCCTGCCATTGCCCTTGGTGCTGATAACTTCGAGGATCAGGGACATGGAATCTCCCTGAATCACCCTCATTTTGCTACAAGAAGTGTTATATGCAAAAAGCTGTGCTCACCGTGATCATCCGTGGGCTCCTGTGCACAGAGCAGAGCCAGCCCTCAAGGTTGAGCAGCACAAGTAAATCCAAGTCCTGCACTGGAGAAGAGCCCAGCACCAGCCCTCTACCAGTGCACCCCACTCTGCGTGACATTTGTTCTCTTGGCATTAACTTCCCAGGTGCTTCGAAAGCCCTTCCTTGCCCACCGTGGAGGAGTTTCGCAGTGCAGCGCAGCGAGACATCTGAAATCTCACTCGTTTTTGTTTGTGGAGCTCTCATTTAAGTTGCTGCAGCTCGTGAGCACCTGTCAGTCCCATCGCCGGGGGCTAACGGGTGGCAGGTTGGTTGTACACGGGGTATTTTTAGCTTGTAGACACCAGAGGATGGCAGAACTGGCAGCTGAGCCGGCTTCCAGTGGGATAGAGAGACAAACTCCCCCAGGGATATTTTCTCCCCGGAGAACAGTGGCAGAATAAAACTCCCCTCCTTGGAGGATTTGTTTGCTAAAAAAAAGTTTAAATAAGCTTCAGCTGAAAGTTTGCACGGAAAATCTCATCCCCAAGCTGCAATCACTGGTGGTGGAGCAGCAGGACTCCTGGGTTCTCTGCTGGGCTCCTGGTCCGATAACGAGTTAGTCTCCAATGCTGGAGTCAGTACAGAAAAAAAAACCCTCTAAGATCCTCCTTCTCGTGTCTCTTGTCGGTGAGATGAGCTATACACCACCCCCTCCATAAGGGCTGGTCCAAGTCACGGTCCTGGTTTAGCCCTGCAGAGCAGTTGTTGCTGGCCAAGGGTGGTCAGGGCAGTGTAACACCTCCCGCATCGCTGGGGGGTTGTGGTTGAGCAGCCGCTGGACGGGCAAGGAGTTGGGACCGTGGGGCATCGTTATGCAGCTTTGCCAGGACCCATACTCACATCAGCAGCCCCATTTGCTTTTCAAGCTGTGGCTCACATCTCTTGCCTCCCTGGAGCTGAAGTTTTCAGAAGCTTGAGAAAAAAACAGCTGAAAACTTTTTGTAAACTTTGTGTTTATTTTTTTTACTGAAGAATCAATAGAGGCAGAGAAAGAGAGCCCCTGTTATTGAAGAAAGCCTCACCTAATCTCAAGTCATTTTAGTACATTTTTGTAACCTTTTCCTGTAAATAATTGAATCATCTTCGGTTGGGGAGGTAGGGAAAGGCTATCCTCGGGCAACCTGCTTGTGCTGTTGAATCACTGCACCCTGGGTGATATTAGCGGTGGTGGGGAGGAGAGATGTGCATTCACGCTCTGCTCTTGCATAAAGCACTGAATCTATGAGAACACCAATTTTGTAACATTATAACAGGAACAGGGTCTGCCTTAAAATCTCTTTTGGAGGTGGGTGAAAGACGAGGACATGGGGAATTACAAGGATGGATGGCTGGGACCAGCGTCTGCTCATCGCAAGCCTCTGAGCCACCTCGAACGGGGACATGGGGTCTTTGGTCTTCTTAATGGTGGCAATTTCTGTCTTCAAGTCCAAGCTGTGGCATGAGGAATGGGGTGGGAGTCCAGATTCAACCCCATCTAGACCAACAGTGACAGTGACAAAGTTATTGCCACCTGCAAATGCCTTCTAACTTGCACGAAATGAGTTTGTTGGAGCTCAGTCCCCTTTTAAATAAGCTCCTGGGCAGTACGCGAAGAGCCAGTGCAGCATTTAGCCATGCACAGCACAGGGTGATGGCCAGCGGGGACTATCTGGGGATACCAGGGTGTGCCCCGTGTGTCAGGTGCTGTATGCTCAGACCTGCTCCACAGCACCTGGAAATGGTTCAACAAACCATCAGCGAGAGAAAAATATACCCACAAACACCGAAGGAGAGAAACTGAGGACTGGAGGACACAGAGAGCCAATAAACCATCATCGCACATACGAGCGATCCATCCTTGTGCCTACACATATGTGGAGATTCCCCAGTCGTGGTGGTTTTTGTGTTCCTGATCCCTCCTTGGGGAGCGGAGCTGGTGGTTGGGGGCAACTCTCCATCTCTCTGTCCCTTCACCCTTCTCCATGGCTGTGCGGGGTCATGTCAAACTTCTCCTTTTTGCTGCAGCATTTCTGACATGCGCTGGTTTGCAGGTGCTGTGCGTTAGCGTCGGATGCTTGAGAGCATCAAGCTGCAAACGATGGTTCTTTGTGCTCTTTGCGCTGGTGGGTGTTTGGCCACTCATCCTAATTGTCGCCCGGTGGCGCAGTGGCAGTGAAATCTAGGTGAAGGTTTATGATCACAACATTACTTAGGAGGACTTGATTGCATCAGTGGATTTGTTACTGAAGAGGTACTTCGACACTCTGCGTGTGTGGTTTTTCGTAATGGAAAGCGATGAACTGAAATGTTCCTGTTAGATGTACGCTCCCTTGCTGCATACGGCTGCAGAGACCTCTGCAACCAAACGTAAAGAGGAGAGGTCCCTGATCTGGGTTTGATTTGGTGACCTTGGCAGTGACCTTGCACTGAGGAAGTTAGAGAGGTCATTCTTCATGTGCATCACAAAAATCCCCTTGTTTTGTAAAAAATTCTGCCCTCATTCGATAACTGCTTTCTTCAGAAGTTGTAAGTCTGATTGTTTTGTGCCAGGAAGCCAAATGCATGAGGCAGGACAGATCCGTAGCTGATGTGAATCAGCCTTGCACCATTGACATCACCTGGGAAACACTGATTTATTGCATCCGACCTGGTGGCTTTACAGGAGTGCGGGGAGGAAAGCACGCGCACAAAAAAATAAAATTAAAGGTGAGTGCGGCAGTTTTAACGAGAAACTGCTGCTGAACTGTTGCTGCTGAACAACCTCCAGACTTTATTGCCAAGGCAGGTAAATAAAACACAGCCTTATGCCATAAGGAGCCCAATCCCCGTCAACTAACTGTCTCTTCTAAGCAGCTCTGGATCCACAGGAGGGTATTTACATCTAAATGACTATTCGAGGGAGATTGAAGTTTTTGCAACCGCAAGATTTCGGTGAACCTTTGCAATTTTTTCTCTTGCTAATCAGAAGGAAAACGTTCATTTTGAGTAGAGTCCCAGCAGCAGGACTGCAGATGAACTGGAGCAGAGTCAGTTCAGGGCTGTGGGTGCCAGTTTTGCTGGGGAGCAGCCTGATGGAGGGACCCAGAATTGCTTCCTACCAACAGAAGATCTTATTTCAAATCCCTGTTAACCCACTTGGTTTATTAAGGAGTTGTCACTGGTGCACGCTCTCGTGAAGACTTCTCCACCAGCTCCTGGTCCTGCAGTTCCTCTGCAGCTGCACGTAGGAGCAGATAGAGAGCAGAAAGCACATGGACATGCAGCGATGCCACAACCCATGTGCAAAGTGCTGGCAGAGCTGGAGGGAGAAGCTATGGTGTGAAACTAATGTGAGAGAAGCTAGGGAGAGCATGGAGGTTATGCATGGCTGGAGATCGATAGGGCCAGAGTAGGAAAGGCTGGAAGGAGACTTGTCCGTGCTGGGCTGGTTTGGTTGACCTGTTTTTCTGCCTCCGTTCCTGGTGTCACGCTGGAGCAGCTCCTGAAGTCACCCGTGCAGACTGGCCATGCGGAGCTTGAGGATGAGGATGGTGCTGCCAAGCTCTTCACGTTCAGAGCCTGCCCAGAGAGTTTCAGGATTAAATCAGGTGCATTTTCTCACTTCATCCACAGCGTCTGCTCACTCCCTTGGAGTGTCCGACATGGTTCCCTCTTAGCTCAGGCACAACCCGTTAGGCAGGTGGGAGGAGGTGCTCATTACTGCCCATTAGCATGTTGTCTACCTCCAGGCTTCCCACCCTGCTTGCGCAGCACTCGGGTTTAGGCTGGCAGAGCAACGCTGGGCAGGATGCTCGGACTCTGTGGGCAATAGCCCGGCCCCATGCCCGTCCCCAGGGCTGAGTGGGGAGCGGGTTTCAGGCCGATGCTTTCAGCCGCACAGCCAACCACCCCCCTCTCACGCTTGGCTTGTGATTCACGAGCACCTCCCTGCTCTCCTCCTCCCTGCTGCTTTGTTACCGCCACCAAACTATTTCCATGCATATTTGATTGATGTCAAATGCAGGCTCAGGATCTTTCTGTTCCTGCTCCTCACCATTTCCAGCAAGAGAAGAAAGATTGATCCTGTCTGTCTGAGTTATTACCCTGATGCCTGAAGGCCTATTAACACCGGGAGGGGGATGCTGCTGTCATCTGTGAGTCTCTACATTGCCGTCAGAGATGCTCCTGCATCGCCTTCCTCCAGCAAACAGGCGACAGCGACTCCCGCAGCCACGCAGGCAGCTCGAGCTTGGCCCTGGGATGGAGCAGATGGCTGAGCCAGGAGCTCAGGTCCCCACGTCGCAGTCGTGCTCCTGCCCAGCATAAGAGCAGCCTCATGGGTCGCAGTAGAGGTCCTTCTCACCACGTAGCACATCGTCAGTGGCCAAACGCAAGTGCTAGGGGAAGAGCAGGAGAAGCACACAAAGGTGTGTTCCTGGCCTCCAGCTATTTGTGGAGGGAGTTTGTGAGACAGGGATGGTTTCTCTGTGTAATAACTCTCTGAATTTCCCTTCCACGTGGTTATCTGGTCCCCCTTACACTCCCGCAGATGTAGCTGGATCTTCTTGCCACAAGCTCTTGGGGACACCAAGTACCTTCCCGACCTCCCCCACATCGACAGACTGCACAAGCTATGACACAGTTTTTGTTAGATAAGACTGGGCTTAACCTCTATGCAAGCCTTGGCTTTGGCCCCAGGGGCACCAGTGTTCCTATTTGGGAAAACTCTGGTTTTCCATCAGAGGCAACGAGCCAAACCCCAGTCCCTCCTGGCCGCTCTCTGCGCCCATCTCTTGGCAGCAGAATCTGTTTGCTAAAGCAGACAGCAACGGGCTCCTGTCAATTAGCCTGTAAGGCAATAAAATCAGGTAGGAGCCAGGCTAGGCAGGGATTTAGCCAAGATTAGCTGTGTTAACAAAATACTTAAATCAGACCTGCAGCAAATTCTCTCTGGCTGCGATTGCCGGGAGGCAGCCAGCACCGAGTGGGAGCACCGGCTGGCTGAGCCCGGCCAGGGCTGACTCTGGTTTTTGGACCTGGCTGGCAGTTTTGAGAGGCTTTTGAGCAAAGACAGCTCCCTTCAATGCTGCTTCCCCCTGCTAATGTTGTTTTGGGTAAAGGAGGGTCGAGCCCACAGATTAAGCCTTAAGCAGGGTGGACTAACTGTTCCCTGTGCAGAGTAACAGGAGACTGGAAAGCCCCAGAGGGACAGATAAGAAGGTGACTGCCAGGGTTGGCAGGTGATCCAACCTCAAAACAGCAAATTCTTACTGGTTAGGGAAAGGCAGGAGGTTTTCAGAAGCACTCAGTTGATTTTGGAGCTGAGCACCAGGAACTGGAGCCCTTCTCAGAGGCAAATCCCACAGCTTTGAAATCAGTTCCCACTGAAATTCCCAGAATATTGGGAAGCCAAGGCAGCTGTTTGGAGTCAAACACCTGCACGTGTGACTCTTTCAACGTAGCTTGTCTGTAGGAAGGTTTTTGGAGCAATTGTTTAAAAACAGCCCCTGCAAGCTCAGCCCGCACCCATCCAGGTGCTGGGCTCCGATGCCTCATCCCATGGACCAGGGGATGGCTCTGTGCCATCGCACAAGGGTTCAACACCCCAAGTACTGTCCTGGTGGCAAAGGCATCCCTGTCTCCTTCCCACCACAGCTTCCGTATGGATTCTAAATACATTTTTTTTCTGAAGTTATACCTGTCCCATGTATGGGCGCAGAAGAGCAGCAACCCCATTTGGTGGCACGACTGGAGCACTGTCTTCCAGCAGCAGCTTCCTCTAGCCATGGGAAAATGCTGGTTAAAGTGGGACAGTACTGGACACCTTAACCTAAGAAGCATCACGGGTCTTACAGAGCATCAGCATGGATGTGTACCCCATCCTATGAACTACCGGGTATTTACTGCGGCGGGATTCCTTGATAGATCTTTGGGAGTTTCTTATATTTCTGATTACACTTGTGGAATCAATTCCAGTTCAATCCAATTTGTTAGCAGCTGGTGGGCTCTTTGTAGCCCCAGTGAAAAATAGATAATAGGGCAAAAATTAGGTAGGAGCGGTTATTGTAATTAACACATAAAGTATACCCAGTGAAGCACATTCATAACAGAGAGGTAGATAAAGGTAAATGAAATCTCTGCAACCTGCTGCTGCTGATCACCTGCTGAAAAAGGCACTGCATTCGACACATTTTTGGGGGTTGCAGCAGATGACCTTTTTTTCTGGGTTTATAACTATGAACAAAGAACCAAAGGGCAAAAAAAATCCCGTGGAAGAGTGTAAATCAGAAAAAAGCTCAAGCCTGGGTCTAAATCATTTGCTTCCCAGGCAGAAAAGGGGGAGCAGCCTTGGGAAGAGCGTTCCTCTGGCCACACTGCGATGGCCAGTGTTCCTGCTGCTTCTCCTTTCTGCATTAACGTCTGCCTGAACGGTCCGGTTTAGGATGTTTTAAAGATAAACTTAATCTGTAAGAAATGGAGAACGGGGAATTGAAAATGAGCAGGGGTAATAAGTTAATAAATTCAGTAATTACTAGAGGAAGCTAAAGGTAGCAGTAAAATGTCCTTAGGATCACACTACGCGTGCTGAATCTGGCTTTCTGCTCCCACTCCTATTTATCACCCGTCTAAGAGGTGTTTTAATGCTCTGTCACGCTCACCCATATCTCTATGCAGGCTGAGGAATTCTCCACCCATGTAACATAAATTCCCAAATGGATTTTCGCAGGTTTTGGTTTCAAGCGATGGCATGGCTTGATTTGAAGATCCCTGCAATTTGTTATATTTAACCTGCTGTTAAAGACCCTGCAGCATCTTTGCATCGCTGGCATTCTCCTGCCTGAAGGAAGGGGAGAAGCCAACAAAAACCAGCCCGACAATAAACACTCTGTTGTCCCTCTGCAAACAACAGGACGACTGACTGCAGCAGCAATTTTTCTCAGCTGTCAGCAAAGTTGTCACAGATTCCCCTGCTGAACCCCTTACTGGCAGAGCAACCAGGTAATTTCTCTCTCCCTCTCCCTGCTCACAGCCCTGCATCCCAGAGCATCCCCAGCATCCTGGGAATGCAGGGGGGATAAGGATGGCTCTGGGTGTGCCTGCATGTTTGACACAGCAGCATTCAGCAGCCACCAGGTTCGGCAGAGAGGTGCAAGCTCACACGCGGAGGTTTGAACACAGCACCCGTGGCCGGTCCGAGCCGGGAGGAAGCATCGCAGGGCTTTTCCCACAGCTTGGAGATTTGTTGCGGCAGCTTCAGCCTGGAAGTACCAAGAAACCCAAAGCCAAAGCCCTGCTTTTCTTGCTCTGAAATAACCTTGACGCCTTTGCCGGTGACAACCATGCCACGTGGCTGGGGTGGCAAGGCTCCAGCTGCAGCCCCCACCCCATCCCACTTGGGACCACGCTGGGCTTCCTCGGAGGCATCATCCTCAGAGGGCCACCAGTAAGAGCAAATGAAGTTGCCCTGAACTGGTGTTGCTGTGCGATGCGGAGGCTCTGCGTTAGGCTGGACGCGGGTGCAGGCATCCGCACGCCCTCCCCAGCACTTGGGATGCCGAGTTAATGTGATGCCTTTAATTTCGCAGGTGTGCAAGCACGGCTCCCCCAGGAGCTTGCTGCAGAGCAGGAGTGCGTTCATGGAGATCGTCTTTGCATGTTAATGAACCTAGAAAAGCTGATTATTCCACACACAGTTAATGGGTTACCCGCGTAGGCAGCAGGAGCTGGATAAAATCACGGCTGGTAGCAATCCTAGGGGGAATTTCCATCTGATGCCACCTCCAGCTCTCCACAAGTCTCCTTTTCGGCTCCTTTTCGGCTCCTTTTCCTATGCAGCTTCTGTCAGCCGTAGCCGCCTCTCGGCTTTGCTGCCGCCCCTTCTAAGCTTAGATCCCATCTCCAGGCCTCTCTCTCTTCGCTCGGCTGTTTACTCTGTTAATCAGCCAGGCGTTTCTGAGCACTGCGTTGGGAGGAAAGATGCTCCGCGCAGGTACATCTGGCTCGGGCAGCAATAAATATACCGGGCGTCCACCTCCAACCGATTAATGCTCGTCCTGTCTGCGTCACAAAATTACAGCGTGGGGAAAGCCTCCAGGGTCAGGAGTCCACTTTACCTCTGCTCTTCTCCCTCCAAAAAATGGAGAGGAGAACTGTCGGAGCTGCCTGAACTCACTGAGACGTGTCGATCTCTCCAGTGCTTTAAAAAATGAGCAGTCTCTGTCTCCTTTGGCAGGAGCCCTGCTGCTTGTGTTTAGCTGCTGCGGGTCAGCAGCCTGCCTGGCCTCTTGTTTTTCATTTTGAGCCAGCCACCGCTTTCGTGGCTCTCAGAGGCAGCCGGTCCCCAGGTGTGGGAGTCCCAGCAGGCATCAGAGGCTCTGCCCTGGGGATAAAAGGGTCACGGTGCTGTTGTTTTTCTGTGTATCTGTCTCCCTGGAGCTGTCACGGCCAGGAGAGCCTGGCAGCACGGGCGCTTTGACCCAGGTTGCACCAGGAAGGTGTTTTCTCCTATTTATTCTTGTCCTGGATCCTCAAGCAGTGGCCTGTGAAGGTACACATCATCCATGTGTTGTTCTGGCTGCTGCTATTTCAACAGGAGCTTTGACTTCAGATGACATTCGAGGACCAGCCAGGAGCTGCAGGACCCTTCCCACCGCACAGCAGGAGCTGCCGCAGAGCAGCGCAGGTCCCAGTGGGGGAGAGCGGCTCCACCAGCTCAGCAGACCTTCTTTGCAACAGGAGGTGGAGATGCATGGCATGGAAGTGCCCCAGAGAAGACCATGGGGTGCTTTGGGTCTGCCCCCAGCCTTTCCTCCATCGATGTGAGGCTTTGCCAGCAATTTCCCTTCAGGTGAAAGGAGCAGAAGGGAGTTCTCCAGGTGAATTAAAAAGAACTAATTTTGTAAGAATTGCACTGGGAGGTGAAAGCAATTTAATAGAGAAAAAGGGAATGGGGTCACACCCACACAACCTTTCCAGCATCCAATATTTGCTGAAGAAACCCCTTTTAGGGAGTGTGACACAGTGAAGAGAAGCCCTTTGTTCTCCGGTTTCGTCAAGGACCTGTGCAAGTGAAGCTCACCTTGCTTCTCATTTTTGTTTTTGAGTAAAGGAGGAGAAAACCTCTCCAGCACCGAGACACTGACGCTCAGTCATTAGTTTTCAATTTGAAGGCAATCAAGCCTCCCAGCGCTGCCATGACCCCTTGCTCCGTGCCGTGCCGTGCATGCCAAAGCTGGTGCCAGCAGTGCCACCCGTGTGATTTCCAGCTATTGCTTTCTTTTTACAGGAGGAGGATTGGAGGGATGGGGAGGATTGGGGGACAAAGGTGCTTAAATCAAATAATTCTTCAAAGGGAAACCAGCAACTCCACAGGTTAAATCCATTCTTGGGCAGTGAATGAGGTAAAGAAAGAGAGAAAGATGATCCAGATGTGGCAGGGAGGGTCCGGGACTTCAAAGCATCCTCAGGAGCCATGGGGGAAAGGCAGGTCCGGCTCAGCCACAGGCAGAAGGCACTCAAGTCTCTGGATTTCTCTCTTCCCATTTCATTTTTTTTGGATTATTTTTCACTGCTGCTGTGGAGAGATGCCAAGTTAGAAACCTGCCTGTTCTAGCGCATTGCTACCCAAAGCGGATGCCTTGCCAAGATGTCCCATCTTGGGATCCCTGCTTGGGCTTAGGGGAGGTGAAACCAGCTCAGAGCTCCGAATTAACCCAGAAGTGACTGTGCAGGAGGATCTGGGATGGGAAGGGATGTGCCAGGGCATCCTCAGCCCTCGTCCTGCCATGGCCGTGAGCGTGGTGGAAGATGCGACCTGTATAGACTCATAGAATCATAGAATCAAGGTTGGAAAAGACCTCTAAGATCATCGAGGCCAACTGTCAACCCAACACCCCCGTGCCCACTACACCATGTCCCTAAGTGCCTCATCTGCACGTCTTTTAAATACCTCCAGGGATGGTGACTCCACCACTTCCCTGGGCAGCCTGTTCCAAGGCCTGACCACTCTTTCAGTAAAGAAATTTCTCCTGATGTCCAATCTAAACCTCCCCTGGCGCAACTTGAGGCCATTTCCTCTCGTCCCATCGCTGTTACTTGGGAGAAGAGACCAACCCCCACCTCGCTACAACCTCCTGTCAGGGAGTTGTAGAGCGAGATGAGGTCTCCCCTCAGCCTCCTCTTCTCCAGGCTAAACAACCCCAGTTCCCTCAGCCGCTCCCCATCAGACTTGTTCTCCAAAGAGAGAACCTCTGTAGACAGAGGTGATGAATGCACAACCCCTCCCAGACCACATCTGTTCCACGACTTGTTAAAAATAAATCTTAACTGAAAACTTACAAAACTAAGAAGAGTTTCGAGGTTTTAAAATGTTCCTTGGAAAGACTTCCATTATTTTGTTTCCAGGCCAAAACATCTTAGGTTTTCAGCAACTGAAAGCTGAAAGCTTTCCCAATAAAATAATGCTTGGGGTTTTGATCTTCCGGTGGGAAAGAAAAACAAGAAAGAAATAGGTACTTTATTAAAGAAGAAAACAGTAATCAATTCCCAAATGCTTCTCAAGGAAAAAAAACATTTTCAATGGAGAGCATTTGATGAGCCCTGACTAATTTTTTCCCTTTACTGTAGGAAAGAGATGATGGAGAAAAGAGAGGAACATCATCAACCTGGCCGGGGCATCAAAGGATATTGTATTCATTTATATTGTACATGAATATTATTGAACTGCTGAAAAAATCCAACTCCTTTGGGTAAAGTAAGCGGTGCAGATGCTTTTTAAAGTACATCTCTTCGGAAACAGGAATGGCTATTGACTGGAGCGGGGAGAGCACGCGGAGCAGGGGTATTAGGGACAGATACAGAGAACATCGGCCAGACTCCGAAGTCCACATTAATAAAAGCTCATACATAAATACAGATGACAGGTATTGATTTTCCTTTGCAAGCTGCATGCTTTCCCCTGGCTAATGAAATGCAGCCCCTTCTTTAGAGAGAGATCGGCAGCGTGGTGTAGCCACAAAGCTTTAACCGGGTGGGAAAATAAATAATGTTCCTCCGAGAGGAAAATGCAGCTGGTCTGCCCAGGTCTGTACCCACTGGAAAATGTCTGTTCAGGGCTGGAAATATGAGTTCAGGCAAAAGTATTTTGTGTTATGAGCAGTGCTGGCACACAGCAGGGTGTGTAGGGCTTCTGGTGGAATTTGTCAGACTCCCCTAAAATCCAGAATGACTTTTTTTCTCCTTCAAGCTAGAAATATTTTGCTGTGATATTTCAAAATTACATGATGTGGATCTCTCCCAGGATCCTGGTTTGAGTGGAAATTTGCAAATTTGCTTCCAAACCCTTTTTTTAGTTCTTTTTTTTTTTTTTTTTGGACAGCTGCTCTCATCCACTGAGGAATTCCTAACCCCAAAACAAAGTCAGTGCTGGGGAAGAGGGGAAAGAAATGCTTTACTTGACTTCCACCCCTCTTCTAAATCTCAGGTGTGTTCTTGACTTGTGCAAGTGTGCAGCTCCAGAGGGTGGCTTGGGTGGCCAGTTTTGCCAGATCAACGCGGGGCGGCACTGGACTATCCTTTTGCAGCAAAAACCAGGAACCCAGCATCTTCCCTGCTCGATTTAAGGAGCCCATGACATTATTCATGCGCTGAGCATCGCAATGAAAAAAAAAGACTCTCTGAGCCATCCATGCCCCGAGAGCACCCTGCAGTGCCCGGAACGCCTTCAGTGCCAGTGCAGTCCTGTGCTGCCTGGGAGGGACTGCTGAGATGACAAACGCTGCCGCAGCCGCCTGCTGTCCTATTAGGATTCCTCTCACGCCGTGCAATCGCTCTCTCCGAACGTGGTGAGAGCCCAGCCGGGGTTTTCTCTGCAATTGCTTTGCAGCACGGGAGCGCTTGCAGCGAGTGGCACTGGTGTGCTCTGCTTGCAGTGGCGCAGAGCTGCTTGCTCAGGCTGGGCTGTGGGAAGACTGCAAAGAACAATATATGTTTGATGGAAAAACCGCCTCTCCTGTTTGTAACGGCGTGGGTGATTATGCTCCTCCTGCTCATGGTTTGCCAGGGCACATCCCAACCTTAATTATGCCATGTGCCCTGGGAAGAGCCTTGTTCAGTCTCTTCCTTGATGCATCTTTGCCTTGGCCCAACAGCCCCAGTAGATTTTAGCCCACCTGCTAAACAGGCTGTCCAGTTATCTGAAAATGTTACCTCTAAATCCACTTTTGCCCTCCTTCCCAAATACGTTTTACTTTCTAGAACACTTTGGTTCCTGCACAGCATCACAGGGGCAGAGTTAAGGGTATTAGGAGGACCGCACTCCTTTGGTGGGCTGATAATGGTATCTAAACAAGCAACAAACATCCCCTGAGTGACCTGTCCTTCGTTAGCCTAATGCTCTGGGTGGGTAAACGTGCTTAAACTCATTCAAAACCCGGAGAGGTCGACTCAATCGCTTGAAGCTGGATTTCGAAGCCAGGCGTCCTCACACCCGGCTGCTTCTCCCTCCGCTGCCCTTGCTGTGCCACTGCCAAGCGCCGCTACTGCTGCTAGTTTATCACACCATCAAGCCAAGAGGCACTAATTACCCTCCAGCAAGGGGGAGAAGGGCACAGAGCCCACGGGGAAGGAGCCTGCGTGACCGTCCTTTTTGCTGCCTGCTTAGCACCGGGCTGTGATGCTCCCGGGGAAGAGGAGCCGTGGTTGGGGGCGTGCGAAGTTTCCGGCTCAGTTTTCATGTGCCGGAGGCAGGGAGCTGGAGGAGCCCGAGGGATGGGTATTAGCGAGTGGCTGCAAAGGACGGGGAGCGCTGGGCCGGACATCAGGAATGGGAACGCGGTGCAAAACCCAGCCTCGCAGCCCCTGAGTGGGGTCAGCGCCTTCCCCGGCTCCTGCTTGCTCCTAGCAGGCAGGAATAACCCATTTCCAATCCTCTTGCCAGACATACCAGGTATCTCCAGGGTGGACCCACTGCCTCTGGTCATACCCAGGGTGCTGGTGGCCCGGGACAAGGGCAAGACCCCAATGGACACTGGCAGCACCCTTCATCATGGGTGATCTGGATACATGGTCAGAGGCCTCTGCCTATAGGTGCTCTCCGCTTAAATACACCTCCTAGCCAATGCAACAGGCTTAATTTGCCCCAGGAAGAATCAGATGAGGCACGAGGGAGCTATTCCTGCTGGGGGTGAGGAGCAGATGTGTCCCAAGGGCCACGCTGTGATTCACCACCGCTCGCCCAGGGCTGCGGCTCAGGCACCCGGAGATACTCCAGGGAATGACTGCGCTTCGCCGAGACGGACAGCTCTGCGTGGAGCACGGTGTCGCTGTCGGGTAATTAGCTCCCGTTTACATCCGTTAGGTGTGCGATTAGTCTCCTATTAATGCAATTAGCGTTGTGGCGTTAGCGTAAGTATCTAATTGGCACAGAAGGCAGCTGCAGCTCAGCTGCTGAGCGCCAAGTGGCACCTATTTCGGGGCTTTTCTGAGCTCGGTGAGGAGGGATGCTGGTGGTCACCTCTCCAAGCCTAGGATGAGCTGGTTTTTGTGTGAATCCCTGGTTGTGCACCCACACGTGCTCCCTGCTTGCTTCAGCCGTAATGCAAAGCAATTTTCCACCCTCTGTCCTTGCTTCAAACCCCCAGAGCTGTTTAGGGGAGCTGATGAGAGGTGTCCCAGCTGCTTCCCAGAGCTGCAGGACTGGGGTCTGTCTTTTTAGGGGGTCAGAGGACCAGATCTGACCTCAGCTGGATGCAGGTCCTCTCCTAAAAGCCTTTTATTCCCCCGGACTGTGCGGATGTCAGAGGTGACCGTCCGTGGTTGCTGTGCTGGGGGGATGAGGGTGGACAGGGGGAGGAATCACACGTCTGCCCACCCCCAGCCATTCCCTGGCCCCCAGCCCGTCTTGGCAGGTTATCAGCCCATGTCAAGGCTTGGCTTTTGGTGAGACAGTCTGACAAAACACCCTGTTTGCCTGCTGCACCACAGCACCGACGGGGAACTCCATCCCACCCCACTAGAGGAGTCCCCTTCCTGACGGCCGCTGTGAAATCCCCAGCCCTTTTCTGGAGAAACCCACAAGCCGTCCGCCTTCTTCGGCCAGCGCTTCTGTGGTTAATAGCTGAGCAGATGAAGCTGTGCCAAAGCGAAGGTCCCCACTGAGCCCTTGCTCCAGCGAGGATGTTTGGCTTTGGGAAAGCTTCTGACAATCTTGATTAACAGCCTCTTCATCTGTTCACGCCAGTGATAAGCCATGGGAGCTCTGGACCATTTCAGCTCTGTAATCAAGAGGGTTTGAAAGAAGCAATTTTCTCCTCTTGCAACCCGGTTAATTCTCATTTAATTGCTACCCATTTTGCATAGATTTTCCTCGATTGCCATGGCATTGGCTCCTCACTTCCTCCTCTCCAGCAGTGCTTGACTCGCCTCTTGTTTTGCCAGGCTGGGATTTGTGATGCTTCGGGTTGTGTCAGGGCCTTCAAATCTCTCCACACAATTTAGCTGTAACGTGCCTGAGATGCAGCTTTTATACGAGAAAATCTGGGGGGACTGGGCTAGGCTTTGTTCCTTGCCATCACACAGTGTATTGGGGCAATGCTTTCGGAAAAAGAAATAGAAAAGCATGGGAATTACACACAGATGGGAAATTCTAGGGGCAGGAAACACACCTTTAAAAAAAACCAAAAAAACCCCCAAACAACCTACCAGAATTTAGCATTTAAGCAAAAGAACTTTCCCCCAGGGGTCAAAAGAGAGGGATGAAGTGTTTGTAGGCT
The DNA here is from genome assembly GCF_964195595.1 of Calonectris borealis. NCBI lineage: Eukaryota > Metazoa > Chordata > Aves > Procellariiformes > Procellariidae > Calonectris > Calonectris borealis. The sequence continues at coordinate 6,517,609 of NC_134333.1, read as the reverse complement.
GATCTGAATTAAAATGTGTGGGTCTGGCCCATCTTCAGGTGGGTTTGTGCACAAGGGCTAACACCAAGGAGGGAAGGGTTTAGCCACTGAAACACAGCTAATGAGAGTTTCCATAACGAGCTGGGAACAAGCACCCAGGTGGACTCAATTGTGTTGGGAGCACCTGATGCTGCATGGAAGCAGTGGGGCTGCTCCGGGAGGTGGTGAGATGCACTTAGGTCCAGTTTATAATGCATGTGTCGGGTCTCAGCTGGCCTGGGGAGATGGACCAGAAATGCTGGAATCTGCCTGGTGGTCCCAGCCATCCCTTGGGATGCTGAGGGTGAACAGGAGAAAGCACACGGTGGCATCTCCCGGCTATCGCAGCGAGGGACCGGCAGTCCCAGCAGCACCCGTGCAGCAGGGAGGGGAGGTAGCAGCTAATTCAAGGCTGCACTTGCACAGGACACGTCAATGCGGGTTGGAGGCTGCCCCGAAATCGTGGTCATGGGCTGCCCTCGACCAGGCTGGGCAGTCTCCAGGGCATGCAGGTGACAAGCTGCAGTGGCTCAGCTCATCTCCCTGTCACCGTGTGCGAGCTTGCTTGGTTTTAGCTTGCATTTTTTTTTTTATTGCTAATTGGATGAGTTTCCCTTAGCACCGCCTGGCACAAAGGCAGCAGCCAGAAAGATCCCTGTGTGGAAAGCTCTATGGAACGAGCCGTTCCCTGCTGAGCAAAAAAAGGGCTATTTTATCTGCTTAGTCAATCCATGGTCTCTAAGCACATTTTAACCATATTAATGCATTAAAATATAGCTCCCATTAGCCACCCAAATAATTTTCATCAGAATCATAAGCATTTCTGTTACCATGGCTTTGGGTTAGTGATGCAGCACTGGTCAAACTTCAGTAAGGATGTCATCATTCTAGCCTATAATCCAAGGCTTTTCCTGAATATCTCATCTTATTTTCCTTTCAAACCGGCAGGCACAGTCACTGTGCTTTTTCCGGGCTTGTACTGAGATCCTCCTCCTGTGTTTGCAGCGTATTTCATTTACACGTGCTTCTCAGGCTGCGGTTTTCCTTGTTTGTGTTCCTCCAGGTCGCTGGCTCCTGTTGTGCCGACAACCCCTCTGCAATCAGGAATGCTGCAAGCGCTTAAGCGAGGCTTCCCCTTTTTATCCCATATTTCACATACCCACAGGCTTCTCCAGAGCCACCAGCTCTTTGGAACTTTCCAGCCACCCCACTGAAGTCACGCTCCTGCAAGAAGGACCTCATCCAGCCTCCAAGACCTCACCAGGCACCCCCGGAGCTGCAAGCACAGGACAGGAGACCCTCCTAGTTGCAACACAATGGGATCATCTGCTCTCCCGAAGGCTAATTTCATCCCAAGCAAAGCTGAAGCCCTTCTGGAAACAGAGAGATGCTAATAGTCTCTGGCAGTCGGGGACGATCCTTTGGGACTGAGCCATGAGCCCTGAGACCTTGTGATCAGACCTCAGCCACACTCTGCGTACAAACCCCGAAGACTTTGTGCCAGCTGAGCCGCGACGGCCGTGTCACCGACACCATGTGCTGGAAAGAGCAGGTGAGGACCAGTCGTTTGTGATTTGCCTCAAGGCAAAAATGGGGAGGCAGCAAATGAAGCAGCCAGGGACCGCGAGAGGAGATGGACCTCTGGATCTCAAGCACTTGCTACCGGCACTGCTGGGGGACCCCACTGGGCCTTGGTCTCAGACCTGGATGACTGGGGCTGGAGGATGCTCTGCAGCAGAGGTGTCCGGCAGGATGGTGCTCAGCAGGCAGAGCCCAGAATCTCCTTGTGCAACATAGTGCAAATCCATGCCTCAGTTTCCCCTACTAGCAGCAGGCTCAGCAGCAGATTTGAGCAGCCTAAAAGCAATAGTTTCCCATGGGAACTTTTGGCCGGCAGGGAGGAGGGCAGGGTGGGGGAGCCCAGCCATGGTGCTTGCAGGGGCATTGCTGGTGCTGCGATGCTGTTGGGGACTGCAAGGGACCGAGTTATTTCCAAACAAACCTGGAAAACCTGAACAACCCTTGGCGCACATCCCCATGGGAGCATCGCTGAGGGCTCCAGCTGAGAGGCTGGACGCGGGTGCGGGTGACCACCACGGGTAGATCCAGAGCCACAAGCATGAGTGACTCTTGGTTGTGGGACTGACCCATCACGGCTCCTTGCAGATGCCCATCTGCAGCACGTCGTGTGACGCACACACCTCTGCTGCCTTCGGCACGGCCCTGGGGCTCCTCGAGGAGCCAGAAAAGCCTTTTCTCCAGGGCTGAACAGACAGGCTCTCCGACAGGATCAGGGGGAGCCGCACTTGCGTCTCTGATCTTTAGATTTCCTCCAACTGGAAAAATACAGCCCTTTGAAAATTTCATGAGGGTGGCAGAGAGCTGCCTGTCTCTCGCTGCCACGCGCTTTTGAAAGCCATTTAACTGTGACTGCAGTGACAAATGTCAGCAGGAGGCTCGCGCTGGGGGGAGAGCAGCGAGCGAGAGGGCACCGCAGTTAAAGGATGAAATATTTATTTGGGGGTTTGGCAGCGCTGGAAGGATGACACATCACAGGCGAGAGGCATCTTGGGGCGGACGGCACTGAAAGCCACAAGTGAGCCGTGAGATGTCCTCTCCCTCCCCATCTCCCACCCCTTCCAGGATCGTTGCCAGCCTGGGAAGGTACAGAGAGGGTTAAACATCCAGGAGTGGCCCAAAGCTGTGGACAACCAGACAGAAATGCAGTGTCTGAGCCAGGATGGAGGAAGGGGAATGATAGTCCCAGCTTAGCTTTAAATACAAGCTATAAACCCTCCAGCTGACGGACGGTGCATCATGCCCATGGCGGTGGAGCGGGAATTGGGAGGTCCTGGCTCTGGCAATGGGGATGTTTGCCCAGGGCAGCCTGGCTGGAAGGTGGGATGAAAGCTCAAGTCCTTTGCGGAGGGTCAGGATCGTGAGCTTTCCTTTCCCTCCCTCCGTTCAGGCTCTGGACAGCAGGTTTTCTCCTTTGCCAGCTCTCGGTGTGCTGGGGATGTAGCGCAGGGCAGTCAGGACCCCTGAGCTACCCCAGGTGGTAGGGCTGAGGCTGGGGAGCGACCGAGGGCTGGAGGCAACCTCCGTGATAGGTTTCACGTGTTAATCAAATGAAGAAGCTAAATTAATTTGCATCTCTGTGTGCTGGAGAGGCTCCTGTGAGTCTGCCTCACTCCCAGCCTGGGATGTCCCAGAGCACCACGAGGTCCCATCCTCAGGGTCCCACTTTGCCTCTCCCAGCCCCAAGAGGTGCCAGGATAACATCAAGGGTTAATGCAGGATTATCTCAAAAGGCTACAACCTCGTCAAGAGCACGGGATTGGCAGGTCATTTAGCTCAGAATTACTTGATAACTTTAAATACAATCATGTAATCAGCAGGAACCTGTAATTATTATTTATGTGCATGGTGCTTACCAAATTACAGCGCTCTCCAAGGCTCTGTGTGATGAACAAATTAATTCTGCAACGGAAGAGCTTGACCAGAAAGAGATGTTTATGTCTGAATTTCACTCGTAAACATTGATGTATGAAATGAAATTCAAGTTTAATTGGCTCTCCCTCCTGCTGCGAAGCACATTACATTTTTATTCTGTCTTAGCTCAGCTGGTGAGAGGGAGCATCACGGAAAACTTGGAGGAGTTTCTCTAGCCCTGATGATACTTGTGTGGGAGACCCACACGGGGTGCTCCTTACCCCCTTAGATGAGATGGTGTTGATCCCTTCACAGAGAGCCTGCATCCCACCTCCGTGCTATGGGCATGTGGACTTGGGGTAGAGAGGAGACAAAAAAGCCACCAGCTGCCCCGGGTGCCTCTGTGGCCAGTGGGATGCTGAGCCCACTGCAGCGCGAGGATGCTCCCATGGGAAGTGGGGAGGGGCCATGCTGGGGTTTTCTTTTCCAAAAGATAAATGTGCCCCAAAAGTCCTTGTGAGAGGAATTGAAGTAATTTTAATCAAATGAGGCTGAGAATACACACACTTCTCCAGCTACGGAAAGCAAAGTCATGTCAGTCGGAGCAGACCACCAAGAGGAGAAGGAAAAGACAGTGATGTGAACACAGATGCTTCTGTTTGGGTTTCTTTCTTTGGTTTTTCAATTTCCAGCTTCTTTTCCACCAAAAATGACTCTGCTTTAGAAAAATCCGAATTGAACGTGTAGCGCATCACTTTTTGGTAACATCACTTGTATGCACGATGAAAAAACGTCCCTGGGGCATTTCCCTTTCTCCATAGCCAGCAGGTCTTTATTAGCTCCTGCCAGCGCACCTGGCAGAGAAATCAAACTGACCCACGGTGGGGACACACAAGTCTACTCCGTAGAGCATCAGCAGAAAGTGTCTGTAAAGCTGGGAGCTGCCAGTTTTCCCATTGTGTAAGTCTGGGGGTCTTTTTCTCACCCATATATTGGATAAGGGGTAGTTTCTGGGACTCTTGGTGATGGACAAGCTTGTACGAGGACCAAAACCTGCCCCATGTGCAGGGTATGGTCCTCGCTGTGGTCACTCCGTCATACTGGGAGCTGTCGCTGCTCCCTGCATGTTATTGGAGGCAATGGGGTATTTCTGGTCTTCTCTGCACAGTAGACATGCAGGTAGGAAATCTTAATGGGAGGGAAATGGGAGGAAATATTGAACTTCTCAAATGTTTAACGAAAGAATCTGGAGGTTTTTGCCTATGCCTCCCTTTAAAGAAAAAAACAAAAGATTTTATTCCTTTCTGGTGGTATATCCTGAGGAAATCACAGAGTACTACAATTTCAAAGATGCTTAAATCTCCCCAGGGCAGGAAGTACTTTCTGTTCTTTACAGTGGGGAAACTGAGGCACAGAAGTGTGAAGGGATTCATACCAGACCCTGTAGGGTCCCAGTGGCGAAATCCCTGGGATGCAGAGAGCAGACTCAGCCCGTAACCCCTCTGGCACCCTTCCCCTGCCCAAGCATCCCCAGACCTCATATGGGGCAGGGAAAACGTGGCCCCGAGGAGGTCAGGGCAAAACCCTCCACCTTGCATGGACCTCCATGCTCAGCTGCTTTCGGTGACCACATGAAACAGGGCATCGGGGGCAGATCAGGGACTTGGCAGCTGCATGGGAGATGATCTGAGGTCCCCAGCACGGGGAGGGAGGCTGCTGCTCCTCCAAGGCACTTAACCCCAGCGCGGGAATGATTTGGCCCCATCCCCTGCGTAAGAGCAAGGAGCAGCTTTGGCACCAAGCCTGCCTGCACGGGTGGAAGCAGGGCAGGGAGGAGGGAAGCAAAGCCACGGCATGTCCCCACGGTAGCTGCCTTCGGGGAGCTCAGCCACCGCGTCACTGCAGTGCTCCCTCACCTTTCCACCCCCTGAGTAGGAGCACGGAGTCAGCCTGAGGTCCAGGGGCTTCACAAAGACCTGTAGACCCATCTGGGCTGGGACGGACCACAGGATTAACCAAACCTCATGCCTCCCTTCAGACCAAGCCCCCTCTGTGTGGCTCTTCAGAGCCCCTGGGACCCATCCCCTGCATGGTTCTCTCCCCTCTCCCACCCCATTGCTCTGCCTCACGTTCTTGGTGTCGAGATGAGAAATGACCTGGTCAGACCGAGCAGCAGTTATAGGACGTCCCAAGGACCTACCAAGGGGCAGGGGAAGGGCTCAAATAACCCCAGTGGTACAAAAACACAGCCACATAAAGCAACGTCTGCAATCAGTCCAGGGCTCTCCATCCATCCCCCATCAACCCAGAGGGCTTTGGCCCCCCCAGAGGGTTTTGCCCCCCCAACCCTCCATCATCCAGCGTGCACTCACTGGAAGGCTGACCCAGCTTCCCACAGGATTAGCCCCATAAGCTGTCCCAGCAATGTCCTGGTGTCCTGTCACCTCAAAACAGTGACAAACTCGAGAGAGGCAGTGATGGGACATGGGGCATCGTGCCCAGGATGGAGGCAGGCAGGGAAGCTGCTGCAACCTCTCCGGGCTCCTCTGGCTCCTTCTGCCACCCCAGCAGGTCACACCGCTGCCAGGGAGATGACAAAGCGGCGTCTCAGCTGTCCTATCCTCCAGGTCTGTCCCAGCAAGTGGGACAGGAGCTTCTGTAGGGTTTCCCGTAGCTGCAGCGAGTTTGTGCACCCTCTGCGAGACTGGTGGGTGCAGGCAGGACCTGGCTCCTGTGCCGTGCCATGTCAGGGGTCCCACGCAGCGGGGACGCCGGCTCCCCCATCCCGTACGGCAGCTCGCTCCCGGCTCAGACGGCCGTGGACTGCTTGATGCTGTGGAAGCTGACGCGGGTCGGGGAGGTGGGGATGGACATGGCCCGAGCCACGCGGGCGCGGATGGAGTGCTTGTCCTGCCATCGGTGCCACCGCTTCCGTACAGCTGATCGGACCTGGGGGTGTGAGACAGAGGAGGGGACATTTAGTCACCACGCACCTGTCCAAAGTTGTTCAGAGGCACCAGCCATCCTCATCCTCAGTCTTCCAACCAAAAATGCTACCAAAACCCTGCTCAGCTCCCCAGGGGCAGGGAGGGTCCCGAGAGCCCCTGTCACCTCCCAGGGCACCCAGCCTTGTTTGATGCGATGCTGGTGAAACGCGGCCCTTGCAGCTGTGAAGAGAGATGAACCCAACCGACAGTGCCTCTGAGCACAACATGGAAACAAGAGGGAGAAATAAATCTGAGCGGGGGTTCTGCAGGAGAGCCAGCACCTTACATGCTGCATCGGATGCTGCAAGGGGCTGGGAGAGGTGCGAGCAACAGTCGGGGGTTTTATGGCTTGTCTGGTTCATGCCAGTGGCATTTCTTCAACATTAATTCACCCTGTAACAGCCCAAGTGCTTTGTGTGGCAGGTAAATAGTGAAGAAATGCCTTTTCATCGACTGCGGCGTGGGATGGCCCTGGGAGATGGGCACCGGGCGCAGGTGGCTGAGACGGTGCAGTTGGGTGATCACTGGAATCCCCAGCCAGCCCAGCTGGGATGGAGAGATGAAGGACCATGAATGGCATGGTGTGATATGCTCCTGGGTCAGCAGCTAGCCCTGGTCCAGTCCCTTTTCCTCCTGCATCAATTATATATGATTTGGTAACAAAGCAAACTTGTCTGGGGCAAACTCTCCTGAGCCAGCAAAGGCGCAAGAGCATTTGGGAGGAGGCAGAGGAAAGGGCTGCCCAAATTATTGCCCCAGGATCGGCCTCTACTCTCACTCCTTTGCTTTCTGCTGTCTGTGTTTTGGGTCAGAGCCCAGGAGGTGCCCTCGTCCGTGTGCCGGGTACCCACGTGTGTATGGGGATCACCCTGGGAAGGGTTTCCCAGGGGTGGGGGGACCCTTGGCTCTTCTGCTGCACCAAATGACATGGGTGCACCCCAGAGCACATGTTCTGGGTGGTGAATTTTCCTCCTCCAAAGGAGGAGACCGACAGTAGCCATTCTGTCTGGGCACAACCTGTAGCTGCAGATGTGCCTGGAGCTGGAGGTAAAGCACCGACTCTGATCATAGAATCATAGAATCATAGAATCATACAGGTTGGAAAAGACCTCTAAGATCATCATGTCCAACCGTCAACCCAACACCACCATGCCCACTACACCATGTCCCTAAGGGCCTCATCTACACGTCTTTTAAATACCTCCAGGGATGGTGACTCCACCACTTCCCTGGGCAGCCTGTTCCAAGGCCTGACCACTCTTTCAGTAAAGAAATTTTTCCTAATGTTCAATCTAAACCTCCCTTGGCACAACTTGAGGCCATTTCCTCTTGTCCTATCGCTAGTTACTTGGGAGAAGAGACCAACACCCACCTCGCTACAACCTCCTTTCAGGTAGTTGTAGAGCGATGAGGTCTCCCCTCAGCCTCCTCTTCTCCAGGCTAAACAACCCCAGTTCCCTCAGCCGCTCCCCATCAGACTTGTGCTCCAGGCCCTTCACCAGCTTCGTTGCCCTCCTCTGGACGCGCTCCAGCACCTCCATGTCCTTCTTGTAGTGAGGGGCCCAAAACTGAACACAGTATTCGAGGTGCGGCCTCACCAGTGCCGAGTACAGGGGCACGATCACCTCCCTATTCCTGCTGGCCACACTATTTCTGATACAGGCCAGGATGCCGTTGGCCTTCTTGGCCACCTGAGCACACTGCCGGCTCATGTTCAGCCGGCTGTCAACCAGTACCCCCAGGTCCTTTTCCTCTGGGCAGCTTTCCAGCCACTCTTCCCCAAGCCTGTAGCGTTGCCTGGGGTTGTTGTGGCCGAAGTGCAGGACCCGGCACTTGGCCTTGTTGAATCTCATACAGTTGGCCTCGGCCCATCGATCCAGCCTGTCCAGGTCCCTCTGCAGAGCCTTCCTACCCTCCAGCAGATCAACACGCCCACTCAACTTGGTGTCGTCTGCAAACTTACTGAGGGAGCACTCGATCCCCTCGTCCAGATCGTTGATGAAGATATTGAACAGGACCGGCCCCAAAACTGAGCCCTGGGGAACACCGCTCGTGATCATCAGCAAATGCCTTCAGCTGGGGAATTGCGTGCCAGCACCCTCCAAGCCCTGTGCAGGGGCAGAGCCTTGGGCTGAGCTTGCGTCTGCTTGCAAGGAAGGGTGTAGACCCCCCCGAGCACCCCCAGCCCCCGTGCTCACCTCGCTGTTCAGGAAGCAGTAGAAGACAGAGACGAAGAAACCCTGGAAGGAGACAAGCAGCAGAGTCACTGTGGAGCTATGGCCAGCAGGAACCCCCAGGCTCAGGAGCTTTGGAGCAACCCTGGGGTTTGGGGATGTCTGGTTTTGGGAGGGGGCAGAAGCGGGGCGAGGCATCAGCCAGGACAGGCTCCTCCACATTCCTTGGTGAGGGGACTGGGATGGAAGCTAATGCTGAGGACCATACCTGGAAGGACTCCAGAAAGGAGTTGAAGTAGATGAAGACGATCCTGGAGATCTCATCCTCCCCCGGGTTGACAAAGAACAGCATGTAGGTGATTCCCAGCAAGGGCAGCAGCACCAGCGTGGCCTTGACTGCTTTCCTGGGGAGAAAACATGGATCTGAGCTGCTGCAGTGCAGCCCTGGGCACGAGGACTCTCCCCATCCCACTCCCAGCACCAGCATGGCTGGGACTGGTCTAGCTGGGTCTGGGCAAACCAGTGACTGGGGGAGGACAGAGCAGAGTTGAGCTGTTTTCCGATGCGATCCCCAAGTGACTGGGCTGGTTTGAGCACTGGGCACCTTCTGTGGTTTCTCCATCCAGAAAAGGGCAGTGGATAGTGGAGGCCTGACCTTGAGCTGGCATGAAATGATTGCTTGGCTGATCTAAAGCTCGATTAAAAAGGAATTAAGGACAGTAAAATAATTCACACCCTTCAACATGGGTTTATGAAAAACCTATCTCAGCTAATTAATTTGATCTCTTTTCTTGATGAGATTACAAGAGCGGTTTGTGAAAAGTAATAGTGCTGATACAAGAGGAAGGATCGGGGCTTGGCATCTCATTTGTTTGGATTAGGGAACAAGAACAATGCCAATTCAACACTTTTTGCTTAAAAATCCTGTTAATGGACAGATTCCAACATTAGCTGGAAAAGTCAAAAAACAGGAAAAGTCATCCCTGGCAGCGTTGGACAGGGATGGGGCCTGGGACCTGGGCTGCATCGCTGACCTGGAGGAGAACCACAGCCACTGACCAAACTGGCAGATGGCACAGAGTGGAGCTGGAAATAACTGAGGACATCAGCGTCTTCAGGCTGGCAAACCATGGGACAGCACATGCACCGGTGTAGCTTCCCCAGGGGAGCAGCCGTAGTAGCGGGGGATCCACCGGCTTTTTACCAAAAGCCATTGTCTAAGGTGAGCAGGAGTCCTCCAGGGCTGTCCCTTGCCTGGTTTAAGCAGGACTGCATAGTTTATAACCTACCAAACTCTCCAAGTTTTCCTGTCGCACAAAATGTTTCTAGGAAATGAAAATGTTGTTCTGCCCAAAGGTGAAAAACCTTCCCTGCCAAAATCAGGAAAATACTGGAAAACCAAAAGTCTCGCAAACTTGCTGACTGCGGCCAACCAGCCTATTTCAATAACCTTCATCTTTGCTCACCCTAAGCTGAATCGTTCATCCCAGCTCAATACTCCGTGATGAGGAAAGCTGGCATTTCCCCATGATAGCATCTGAATTTTTCCATTCTCAGCTGAAAAAGTCACCCTCCAACTCAAACCTGATTCTCTTGACCCAGCACACAGCAAGATTCCCTGATTCCTGCCCAGAAAATGATCCAGAGAGAAGCATTGATAAAGACCAATCTCCTGTTCCAGGTACTTCAGAGAGCTGCTCTGACCATGCATCTCCCAAGTTATCTGCAAAATATTCTGCAGCAGGGAAGGGTTAATCTTCCTGCCGCGTGCTGCTGAGAGCATTTCTTCTCCTTGCGGCTTCACGAGGAGGTGTTTGGGGTGGCATCGATTCATTACTCCTTCCTTGCCCTTTGCTTTGCTGCCAAGCGGCGATTTAATTCTCACCTCCGTGCCAGGATTTGCAGCTCCAAGGCTGGTGAGCTGATCGGGTCCCACCAGAACAGGCTTTTGCAAAGAGACTCAGCTCCCAGCGGCTCCCTTCAAAGGCAGATCCAGCCATCCACATTCTCCATCGCAAAGCTCTCACTGGCCAGGATTTTTCAATAACTTCAGATGCAACGGCCAAAAAGTGTTTGAGGTGCTCTTAGATGTCTCCCCATGCTCCCATCCCCTTGATACTTGGCTGATGGGTCTGTTCCTCTCCCCCCTAATCACACTAACACAGTTTCTAGGTCTGCTTTCTGCAGGGTCCCTCACGCTCTTACCTGTACTGGATCGTCTCCGATGTGGTTGAAGCTCGGAGCTTTGTCATGAGGATTCGGACGATGTTGAACAGAAAGATGAAGTTGATCTGGAAGGAAGAGGGCACTTGGTTAGTGTCTGCTCCCCAAATGTTTCCTCCCATTTCCTCAGCAGAGGCAACGGACCGTGCCAGGGGAAACGGGAGTGTTTCCTCTTGAACCAGATCTATTGCCTTCCATGCACTGGAACAGGACACCTGCATTTATCATTTTTAAAGCTCTTTAGCAATAAGATTTGGGAGCTTGTTCAAGGGAGCGGGGCAGCAGGGCACACCAGGAGATTGGCAAGGAAGGGCAAGCATTAGAGAAAGGGCTGAAGGTGAAGAAGTTCAAGGGGGAGGAGGAACGTAAGGCGTCCGAAGGGATTTTGGGAGAGTGGCTGCCATCACAGTAAGGAGCCGCTTGGCCACTTTCCCAGCTGCCGAATGGCTAATGGGGGCACGGGAAGGCAGCACCGGGAGCTGAGCACAATTGACACAAATCAGAAGTGGCCTGGCTACCTGACGGGCTGGGAAATAAGAAGCGGGCTCAATTATTCAGTGAGGCTGTTCGGTGCCGGTGATCAGTACTCCCTCGGGTTTTCTCAGTGTTGGGCAAGGAGGGAGGAAAAGCTGTGGGACCTTGTGCAGAGTTTTCCCCCTACAAACACAGGTTGGACCCTGGAACTGCTGCTTGTGACTTGCCACCTCTTCCCCGCTTTGTCCCTTCCCAAAAGGGCAAAGTCCCAGCAAATTATGGTCCATATGACCCTTCGTTCAAGCATCGCTGCTCAGCCAAGGGCCAGGAGCGAAGTGATGTGGATCAGGGAATGGGGTTGAGGTCCCCACGCTGCTGCGAATGCTTGGCACAGCACCCAACTGCACCCAAATAGTGTCAGGGCAGGGATGGAGGGACTTACTGATGCGTGTGAGAGTCTGCCGATGGGAGCATCCCTATCGGATGAGGTCTCCAGGCTCCCTTTCTAGCCCATGCCAAGCCAGCAGGATCCGTGCATGCCATTTCTCATTGTGGGTTAGGTGCCCAAATTTGCTCAAGGTGCAGTTTGGGTGCAGGGAGCTGGGCTTGCAGGGCGAGCGGCATTGCTGCTGTGGGGCAGTGTAGCCAGCTGCAGCGGGGCGATGCTGAAGGAGGGGGTGAGACCCTGTTCACCCACGTGCAGACGGGTAGGACTCCATATTTATGCAAGCTTTGCTCTTACCAGAAGCACCAAGATCATGGGGCCTTGGTAAATGTAGTCGGTATAAACTCCCGCTCGCTTCCCAAACCAGCACCTGCAAGGCAAGGACAAACAGTGTCAGGGACACAGAGTCATAGAAACTTAGAATCATTAAGGTTGGAAAAGACCTCTAAGATCATCGAGTCCAACTGTCACCCCAACACCCCCGTGCCCACTACGCCATGTCCCTAAGCGCCTCATCTACACGTCTTTTAAATCCCTCCAGGGATGGTGACTCCACCACTTCCCTGGGCAGCCTGTTCCAAGGCCTGACCACTCTTTCAGTAAAGAAATTTCTCCTAATGTCCAATCTAAACCTCCCTTGGCACAACTTGAGGCCATTTCCTCTCGTCCTATCGCTGTTACTTGGCAGAAGAGACCGACCCCCACCTCACTACAACCTCCTTTCAGGACATCTGGTGTCAGGGACAAACCTGCAGTGTGAGTGACCTGGATTTACTCCTGTCCTTGCACAATCTCTGTAAGTCACTGTCCATAGGGTGAAAGCACTACAACTTAAACTGCTGTAGCTACTATAGAATAGCTTCACAGGGAACCCGGTACATGGAGGTGCATGGGAGCTTGTGAGGGTGTTTATGGGCCCTGTGGGAACTGGTTATTGTAGGACGAGCAGGGACGACCTTACACGCACACAGGTCCGGGTTGGCTCTGTCCCCAGCAAACCCTGCAGGAGCTCACGCAGGTCTATCCGTGTCCTGGGAGCACCTTGTTGGGTTTTCTTAAATCAGTGCTGTGTCTGCATGTGTAGCACAGGGCTGCTGAAGTCAGGGGGGCAAAACGAGCACCAAAAAACAAGACAAGCTGCCATTCATCTAAACGGGCTCCTTTTAACTTCCCAGTCCGCGTGATGAACTCTTAGGTGCCTGTTAAGTCCTCGATTAGCAAGTCTCTGTGAAAATGGCTCAGGTGGTGGTAGCTTATATCTCTGCTGGTAGATTAAATCCCAGCTCCATTTAGCAAACACATTGTAGGAGCTCTGGCTTAATCTTGCCTTTTTCCCCCTTAAAAAAAGTCTCATTTGCCCTTTGAAGAGAAAAATGCAGCGGCAGGCGGCTGCAGGCGAGGCTCGTGCGGCAGAAAGCCTCAAGGTGGGATAAAAGAAAGAATGGAAGAGTATTATCTTTTTTTTCCTCCCACCTTTTCCCTGTACCCTGCCTCGTGTCAGCCCTTCCAGGCGGGATCCGTGCCTGCCACAGCCCCTGGCACAACTGATCTCCGGGGTATTGGGATAGGAAGGAGAATGGGGAATGAGAGCAATCAGGCTCACTTCTCATTGTCGTAGTACAGCTTCCCAATGGCCCAGGCGACGATGATGGGAAAGGGGATACCTGCAGGTGAACAGACAGATGAGTCTCAGGGATGCAAAGTTGCCACAAAATTATGCTGTAACAGGGATTTTCTCACACAGGGCAAACGGCGGGGTGAGATGATATGGCCACGCAAATCCCGTTCTCCTGCTCTGGCAGCCTTTTTGCAGCTATTTGGGTACAAGAAGAGCTGGAGCAGAGGATGGAGGTGGGCATCACCCACCACTAAAACCCTGGGTACCCGATGGGTGAAGGGGAAATCCCGGTACTCACACCAGCCGATGCAGATGAACATCCACTTGCGGAGCTTGTCTGTGGAGTAGGTGAGCACGATGGCCGTGTGCAGGTAGCAACCCTCGCCGAACATCCAGAAAAAGTTGGTGACGTGGAAGTAGTTGTAGGCGGCAGTGACCAAGCGGCACCAGACCTGCCGAGGGCGTTAGGAGGAGACATGGAGGGTGAAGAGCAGAGCTCTGTGTTACAGTGGTGAAACTGGTGCACAGAGCAACACAGACCCCAGCAGAGCAATTGAACCCACATTTCTCATAAGCCTGGGTTGCCTACCAACGACCACGGAGCCCTGTTTGGGCCCTCAAGTTGCTTTAGTGGCCTCATATCCAGGATCCTCAAGCTCCCCACACACCCCAGCCGCTCGGGGCCAGGCTCAGGCCAGCTGCCTGGCAGAGCTGCACCTACCACGTTGCTCTCGTGCACCTCTGGGTTCATCGTGAGCTGCACCACGAACCACGTGGCATTGCGTAGGATGAAGGCTGTGATCAGGTTCCAGTGGATGATGTTTCTCAGGCACCGGATGCTCCTGACGGAGAGGGGACAAGGCACCATCAGCATGGTGGGTGTCTGGGGGCTGGCCACACTGTGACAGGGCTGCTTGTGGAGCTGAATGTCTTTGTTGGGACCCCGAGGGTGACCTGCTGGGGCCATGCCCTGGGTGAGGTGGACAGGACCAAGGCCAGGAGGTGGAAAGCACCAAGGAGGACCCTCTGCCTCCATAACCCAGTGCTTTAAAAAAGCAGCAGGAGGAAAATAACCCTGAGATAGGCACGATCCCTCCAGACTGGAGAGCAATGGCCATGGGGGAGGATATGGCAAAACACAGGGGCTGGGTACGTCCCCAGCCCGAGGGGTCACCTCCCCGGGCTCGTCCCCCCAGCAGGAGCACAGCAGCGGGTCAGGTCACTCACCGCAGGCGCATGAAGAGGACGAAGGCCACGAGGAGGGCCCCCAGCGAGACGCAGTGCCCCAGGTAGTTGATGATGACAGCAATGTGGTAGTGCAGCTTGCTCTTCTTCTGGTGGGGGGAGATGGGGAGGGGGTCAGCAGCAACCCCAGGTACCACCACAAACCCACCTCCTCCACCACATCACCTCTGAGAGCTCACCGCAAATTTTGGGCCCTTTTTCAGAAAGCAACTGGAGCCCACCCGGTGCAGGACAGTGGAGATGATGGGGCTGGAGGGGGACGCGGCTGGTCGGATGGGGCTAACGTGGACAGGAGAGGCACCAACCTGGCCCTGCAAAGGGCTCAGGCGTTTCACATCCCACCCATGCAAGGTAGCTGCCCCCACATCACCCCTGCTCAGCTCTGGGACATCCCCAACCCATTGTCTGGGGAAATCCTGCTGTAATTCAGCCGAGCTCGCTGGCAACGTGCCATCTGATATCTCAGTTCCTTCCCCGTTGCCCTGGGGGCACATGAGAGGCTGGGATGAATTTGGGCAGAGGGAGCAGGGGATCTCAGGAAGGTGTGAGTGATAATTAAATTAATTGATTGCTCCTGCTGTTAGGCATGCATCCAACCTGTGAATTAGCAATTAACTGAGTGAGAAAACCATTCTTAGCAAGAGACATCAGCATCGTAAATACCAGAGGTGGTATTAACTGCAAATGAACAGCCCATATCTCTTCTCCTCTGCTCAGAGGGGTGGCTTGACCTACTCAGGGGCTTGTAATTCTTGGTCGCCATTTTTTTATCTCTTTCAGCTTCCTAAACATCTCCTTTATTTCATTGCCAGCGGGGAGGGATGGGGTTTGCACTGAGTGCTTGTGTCAGGAGGGAGCTGGGGGCAGGCGATGGGGCTGGAGGGCATATTGATCTGCACCCAGTGGCCATGGGGCCAGACCTCACACCGCAAATCTTCTTGGATTTTTAACAGGGAAGGAAACAGGCATGGCTTTATTTTTGGCAGGGAATGAAAATACAAATCAAGAAGGGGGTCATATATGCTGCGTGCAACCTTGTGTCTGAGATGCTGCTGCGTGCACAGCCCACAGCTCCCTTGGGCCATTCCTGATCTGGATGCTGTTGCCCTTCAAAACTCCATTGTCTGTCCCTCACCCTCCTGCCAAGAGCCCAGCCGAGGGGCTACCGAGGTCCTACCTCTTCGCTGAGGATCTCCTGGCACTGGGAATAGTTGACCCGTGCTGCCCAGCTCCCGTTAGCGAGGCACTCCCTGTAGCCATTATCTGAAAGAGAGGGTGCACGTCGAAGGGTTAACGGTGCGTGGGGATGGGCACAAAGATGTGACCTGATGACACTAATGCAGGGGTCGCTGGCATCAAGCCCGTGGCATCTTTTTACTTTGAAGCCAGCTCAGATGCTGCCTTGGTTGCAATTGCAGAACCAAAATCCTTGGAATATTTCAGACCCGCTTAAGGGCTTTGGGTCTGCACCAGCTCTGCCCCTTGGCACTGGGGGACCCCGACACCTCCCACCACCCAGATGCAGTGGGAGCAGCACGAGTTTGACTCTTTTCCCCTCCGCTGCGCCGTTTGCTTGAGCGATCACATGCCATCCTGCGAGCGCTGCTGCAACGGCAGTGTGAAGTTTTCACTTCTCTCCCTGCATTAGGAGCTTTTTTCGCCTCCCAACAAGGACAGCGAGCGGCAAGGCTAATTGGGAAGGAACAGCCACGACAACCTCGGAGCAGTCTCTGATTAGCATCAGCAGCGGGGTGATGCCAGCACTGGGGCGATGCTGGGCTTCTGCTATTAACAGGGGAGACCATGAGCCTCATCAGGGCGATGGGATGGGAATGGCTCTTAGGCAGGCACAAGTACGGATTAATGCAAAGAGACTCCTGCAACGGCAAGAGAGGCACCACAGAGCAGGAGCCGTATGCATGCAATCTTCCACTGCTGCAAAAACATGTGGGATGGAAAAATGGATGTTTTCTGTGGAAAGCAATATGTTACTTTCATCAAAAGCAGCACTTGAGTGGTCAGAAACTCAACCGTGTGGTAGGAATGGCTTTGGGCACTTTTCAAGTGCCTTCACTTCGTCCCCTGCTCCCAGCATGTCAGTGGCAGTGACAGTGCAGTCACTCGTGCCGGGAGGGGATGAGCGCAAGGTCCTCCAGTCCTTGCTCAGCTGGTACTTGCGGACCTCTGTGCCACCTCCAACAGGCTCACTCCTCTTCCCCTGTCCCCAGGACGGGGACATCAGTCCTCTCCCCCTTCACAGGGGCACATCCAGGACCTGTTTATAAAGCTGCTGCTGCGAAACCACCCTCCCTGAAATTTGGGCTTTTTGCTTTTTTGGTTGACAGATCCCACAGGAACCCCCAATGAGCTCTGTACCCAGAGATGTATTGTCACTCGTGCCCCTGCAGCCCCACGTGGCTCTCTGAACTCCCCCATCCCTCATCCACCATGTCCCCACCAGTGCTGCTCATCTTACTCGTGGTGTTGTACCGCACGCCATAGAAATATTCAGGGCAGGGGCGAGCTACCAGCTGTCCCACCGCACTCCGGGGCCAGCACGTGCCGATCAGGTCTACTGACGCGTTGCACTGGGGACCTGCGAGGAAAAAGGGTAAAGGGTTAGTGGGCCACCATGAGCCACCTCCAGGCTGTTGAAGGATCAAGGTTTGCCCAGAGAGCTGGGGCTGCAGTCGTGGCTGAGCTGTTGGGTCGCTGCAGGCTCAGCCCCCAGAAGAGCCTCATGGCAGACATTAAACGGGGTCTGTGCCAAGAGTCCCCAAGGGTTGGTTGATCCATCCTGGCCATGACTATTGCCCTGGTCCTGTCTGAGCACCTGGGTTAAGCTCAGTTCTGGCACAAGCCTGGTTTTTTGACCCGGCTTCCCAAGTCAGCTTGGTGTTCCCTGGCTCTGGTCTTCCAGCCCTGCTCCTTTCTTCAACCATGTCTTTGGCATCCAGCCCCACAACAGCCAGCAATAAGCCAAATTTTCTCTTTCCCAGTGGTGACTCCAGCCTGGTGCTGGTGGGATGCTCCTCAGAGCCCCTCCAACACTCTCACACCTCCTGGCTGCAAGATCTCCTTCCTAGCCGTTCCCGTTGGTCTCTTCCAGCCTTTCCCGGGAAGAACACTCCAAGACTGCTGCTGCTATTTCAGATTTCAAACAGGACTTGTGTGCTTTTCCCAGCTACACAAGCGTGCTAACGTAGGCATTAGGTAGGCCAGATTGCAGGCTTTTTTATGTATAATTTGTGTATATTTAGAACAACATGTACGGTAGCTAAATATGTCCTAGCTACATCTCAAAGTGAGGTAGGAAGCACAACGGCTGTAACATCCATTTAATACAATCCTTGGCAGGCAGCAGGTGGATGGGCAGCAGACCCTGGAAGGGGCAGAGTTCAGTGCAAACCACTCTTGGGTACCAGAGATGTTTGTGCTGCCGGCGCAGAGACAGGCATTGCCATTTCCTAAGACAAAACACCCCAATTCACAGCTCTCTGGGTGCGAGAACACAGCGTTTCCTCTCCACCCGGACTTGATGGTTGTTATTTGAATGTCTCCTGAAACTTCCTATGGATAGACTCGGCTAAAGAGTGACCGAACAAAAAAAGGAAAATACTGTGTTATTAATATGATGAAGGTTTTCATGGGGGAATATTTGTTTTCATTGATTATCTGAAAAATTGGCTCCTTGGTTTCTTGGGATGTTCTCAGAGCAAATTTTCAGTGCAAAGAAAAGGAGGGTTTTCTTCAAACATCTTTGTAAGGGAAAACAACTTCCAAGCGTGTGAGCTGGGGAAGCATCAGAGTGTGGTGAGCATTACCTTCTGCCTTCCATAGCTTGTAGTGAGAAATTAATTTTAACAATGACCTTTGCTTTAAGCTTTGCTAATGTGTATGGTTGCTGCGGCAACCTTCACTTTAAATTAACTCTTTTAAGCCTGTATTTCTTAGGAAAAAAGGTGCATTTAATCACGTGTAGTGTGCATGTCTGTGCTTATCTGCATCCATTAGCATCTGTTGAGCTCCTTAGTTGTTTTGACCCAAATTTGACAGAGAAATAGAGGGTCACAGAAAATGAAGTCCCTGTTTAAAATTTTATGATAATATTCATCCAGGTAGAGAAAAGACAACAGATAATTGCTTCAACTAAGAACAAAGTTAAATTGCAAGTGCTCTCCCTGTTAACCACCTGGGAATCCACCCAGATGAGAAGCTGCTTGAATATCTGGAATAGGAAAAGCTTCGCTTGGAATAGCCCAGCACAGAAAAATGGGGCTTGCACAGTGCTAATGTCCAGAGCAGGTCATGCAGTCATCGAAAACCCTCCCTGTGACTGGTGGGGCTGAGCACAAACTCCATTTTCTCGTCATCCCCTCATGCCTCAGTTTCCCTCCAGCATCCCAGGGGCTGTGCTGGGGCACAGATGCAGACTGCTCAGAGAGGAGAAGCAGGAAGACTCAGTAATTAAAAGTCAGCAAAGCCAGAGAACGGCAGCAATGGTACTCTCCATCAGTTAAAACAAAACCACAGGAATGCCATTAATAATCAAAACCAAGATAGATTCGTGGAAATGATGTGGACAGACAAAGGTGGCATCGTTCTGTTATACGTCTGCTCAAGTCTGGATTTAATATCTCCACATTTCTCCAAGGCATTTGATTTAATGCTGCTTGGCACTCCCATTAAAGCGCTATGGACACCCACCAGATGACAAACCGAATGGATGGGTCTTGCAGTCCCACCACGGCAGGGATGCGGGGTAAAGGTGGAGCAGCATCACCAGGAGCTCGGCCCCCTCCTCGTCCCATGGGTTGTGGTGTGAGATGGCATTCGGGCTTGGGGGCTGCAGTCGCGTGAGCAGAGATCAGGCTCAGCCAGGCTGTAGGAGGCTCCTGGGACTTCACCCTGTGCACAGCAGGCTTCGCCCCAGCACCGCTGTAGGCAGCATTTTGAGGTCTGTCCCACCAGATTTTAATCTAATGGGTGGCTGTAATATTTTTCCCAGGCGCACGTTGAGAAATGCTCGATGAAGAAAAGCTGCAGCAAGCAGATGCTGCTCTTTCTGCTCTCTCCAGCATATAGGGAAGAAAAAAAATCTCCTGCTGGGGAAGGGTTAAGTAAAACAGTGAAGACAAAGAATGCCACGAGGGCTGCGATGTCCTGTTTGCCCAGCATGACCCTCTGCTCCAGCTGCTCCCCAGTGGCACGCGGCTCCCAGCATTTAGAGCACTGTTTAGCATGGAAATTATATGTATCAGTGCTAAATGCTTTCATATCTGCTTGGCGGCCCATCCGTATTTGCAGGGGGATTATTCTCCCAGGTTCTGCAGATGTCTGCTCCAGCTTTCTCAGCACCGTTGGCTGCACAGATGGTTTTGGTCTTTGCAGCTTTACAGCAGGAAAGGTCAATGAATTTCCTACCTGCATCCAATCCCCCTGACTGGGATTGAATCTCCCTCCCACACAGAAGAAGGGCATTTGGGATAAGAAGGAGCTGGTCCTGCTTTGAGATGGGGAATGTGGCTCGGGGGGAGTCACTCAAATCCCTTCTCACCCTATTTCCTTTGGGTTGTGCTGCTTTGAAGCAATACCAAGGATTTCCTTTCTTCTGAAGGAAAAAAGTGCCTGTCCAGGGACTTACACTGAGACAACTATATCACAATAACTGTCTCAGGATAGCTATAGCAATATCGCTCCTGGTTATATAAAACGTCCTTCTCCAGCCTGCTTCCACCACTCGCAGAGGCCCCTGAGATGGCTCCAAGCTAAAGCCACGCAGCCGTGTGAAGCTTGGCAGGGTAAAGCTCTCCAGTCCCAGCTGATCTGCCAAAAGATTTTGAGCAAATTTAAAGAGGATGGCGCATGTTTATCCTGGGTCAGCACCACCAGACGTGTGGCCACGGTGCTCTTGAGCTGATGCCATGAGGTCTGAAGTGTTATTGTACCATCAAACCATTGCTGGGATGGTGTGAAGAGGACTAAAGCAAAGGTTGTGCTGATATAACCGTGCTGGTAAACATGTCCTCATCTCTGGGCAAAGCTATGCACCAGCGCAGCATCCTAGCTTGCTGCAGTGCCCCCAGCGATGCGACAGCTGCTCGAAGGGTGAAGCCTTTCTCCCCTTGTGCAATGCAAAGGGGCCAGGAGAGACGATGGAAATCTGAGTCGCAGGCTCATTCCCGTGGTTGGGAGTGATGGGGTTATTTACCCAAGGTGTCTCAGGAGGCTGAGTAACAGCTGAAGGGTGTTAGCTCATATCTCTACCTGTCCTGAGCTCTTACTCAACCACAATTATCTCTGTCCATCCCTGATGTCCTCAGTAACTGCGTTGCTGCTGCTGCCTCTTGAGCAGGCTGAAGCCTCTGGTTCCTTGAGGGTGTCCGTGCTGCAGCATTTGCATTTTGTAATCAAGGCTTCAGCTCCACATCTAATCAAAATGTACTCAAGTCAGCGCACAGAAGGTTGTTTGTCCCTCCCAGGCAGCTCCACTACACTGGTGGAGCAGAAGGAGCCATTTCACACCTTATTGCCCCAAAGCAAGGGCCTTTGGGGGGATGATGTTATTTCAAGGTACTGATGTGCCAAGGAGGGGTGGCTTAATCCCAGCTGCGGAGCCACTCAGGTACTAAATGCTTGAGTAACACCTTGCAGCATTGAGGGAAATGCCACTGGGGGACAATTTATGTTAACATGGGGTTGAAATTGGGGTGATGGAGCTGCTTGCCTTCCCCCTGAGTCATTGGGTACTCAATATGGCTGGGAGCAACCGTGGTTGTCTCAAAATACTCAGATCCTTGCTCACACCCTACCTCCAGCACAGCTTTTGGTGGCATTGGGTGTTTCTGTTTATCTTTGTAAGAGTCCAGTCCTTCAAAAATCCCCAGCAATCCTCCCAAGCATTCAAGTTCCATGGTCCTCAATGTAAAATAATTACACAGGCTAATTAAGCATTATGATAGCAAAGTGTCTGTAATGAATTTTCAGCTTGTTGCTATTCACCATCATTAACAGTCCCCTTGGGTCTTTGTTGCTATTCTAGAGAAGAATAAATAGGAGGCATCAAACCTAGCTTCTGCCATTGGTATTTGATGCATCTGCTCAATGTCGTCACTTAAGACTGATCCACGTACAGCTTCTGTGGAGCATATATATTTACTGAAATATATATGGGACATATCTTAGTCTCCTGGTATGACCCATAGAGTGGTTGGAGTTGTGTTATTACCAAGGGTAGCAGCAAGTGGTTTATTCCCTGGTATTGGCTGGGCTTTGCTGGTGGGTGAGCAAAGAAGCATAATCCCTCGCTGGCAGAGTTTTCCTAGCAAAGACTTCTAGTTTGGCTAGAGCTGAACAGAGTAGCTGGCAAGGATCTTACTGCATCCAGTCCAAAGTACAGTTTAACTGCTGTAGCTGCCGCTCACGCCGAGATGTGCCAGGACACTGTTTCCTACCAGAAAACCTCACCACCTTCGTCCCTCCTCCACTACAATAAAATCTATGAATATAAGCAAGTTTCTATTGATATCCCTGTTTCCTAGATGATGGAGCAGAATGGCTTTATCGATACCAGTATACACGTAAACCACTATGATTTTCCATATAGGTGAGTTCACATTTTTTGGTTCCCAAACCTGCTGCAGCATCACTGCTCTCCCTTGGTGCTAAGTCCCTGCCAGGACTCATTGCTGCCTCTTTAGCCCCTGCTCAGCTCCTTTATTAGTATTTCTGCCTTGGTGGGAGAGATGCCAATGGGGCTGAAGGGAAAAGAGGCGCTGATGTTGTTAATTTGACCTTTATGAATTTAAATTCCAATCTCTCCCCAGGGGACTCAGTGAGTGAATGAAACAGCAGCGGCACGAGAAGGGACTGCTGGAGCAGCATCAGCCGTTTGGGGAACTGAGCTGGAGCGGGTGGAAAGTCTCTTGGTCAAAATATCACCCGCTGTGAAACGTGTTTCCAAACCTGTCTGATAAAGTGCCCACGAAGGAAATGCTCTCATCGCTCGCTGCTCTCCTGTGTTTCTCAGCCACAGGCTTCTGCTATATCTGGACTAACTTGATTTGCTTTATTTAAATGCAAAGCTACGCTCCCTTCCCCTCCTTGACAAAACCTCCGGTAAAAAAAAAAAGACATTTCTATTCAGTTCTGCCTAGCTTTGGTGTCATTTTCCTTTGCTTTAGGTGAACTTGCAGTGGCAGGAAACATTTCTTCCCTGGGAAGGAATCAGCTGTGCTCCCCTCTCTCTCCTGAGCCCACACACGGGATTGAGGGTAACAATTTATTGTGCTAACAGTCTAACAGCTTAAAGGAGTGAATCATGCAGCCAGGACCAGCCGGGGCTATGAGCAATTGGGTGCCAACTCCTTGGGCTGATCCAAGCTCGAATGCTACGAACGGCAAAACAACCCCGTGAGCACTCCGAGCTCGCTCCGCTCGAGTGCTTTCTGCTGGGCTGCTTTGGAAAAGCCTCATCTATTAATTAGGAAGAGGCTTTCCCATCTGCTCAGATCCTCCTTCCTTCCCCAGGGAAGTGCCACGATGGGAAGCGGTCCTGCAGCTGCAGGGGGATGCTTTGCCCCGACGGGTGAAATGACCTTGTCCCTCGCTGACGGGCTTCGTGGCAGGGCGAGGCGAGAAGCAGCTGCGCACAGACCCCGGGGAGCTGAAATCATCAGGAAGACAAATTCACGGTCTGAGGCCATCTGTAGGCTGGGAGCCCTTGGGACAGGCACCTATTCACCCTGGGCGAGGGACGCTGCTCCTCGCTGCATTCCTTTTCAAGCCTAATCTGGGAATTTCTTGGTTTCCAGGTGGTTGGGGGTGCAGCTGACCCGACTTTCCTAATGCACCACGTTGACCTCAAGTCCAGCCTGATCTGATTTCTGTCTGGAGGAGAAAATATTCACTGCTCCTGAGGAAAGCAGCCTTTCTGATGGTGTGGCCAATTGTGTGGGGATGCCCATGTGGCCCAGCACTGACCAGAATCAGGGGCTCACCAAGAGGTATTTTTGATGCATACCTAAAATATCAGGTTGAACCATCACACCTGTGCAGGGAGCCTGAATGCCAGGGGACATCGCCCTGCGCTGGGGACAGTGTGCTTAGAGGAAGACGGGTAAATCAATGCTGATAAGAGGGCAGGACAAGGGAGCTCTGTGGGGCTCAGCTCCTCCGCTCCCTGGGACGAGGGTTTGCTTGCAATGCCTGCACCCCATGAGCCTGGTGAGCATCACCCCGGATCTCCACCACACTCCTGTGAGCAGAGACCTTTCCAGCTCAGTGTGTGCACCTCGGAGGGTGCTGGCACCCTGGTGATATCACTGTCCAGCCATGCATCCTCATTAAAAAGTGTGAGATCAAATAATGAAGGGACTGGTGACCCGGGAGAGGAGGAGAGCCCATGGCGGGCTTTTTTTCAGAGGAGGGATGCTGCACACGAGGCAGGGCCCCTCCGTGCATCCAACTGATGCCCTGCTGAGCCGCGCGCTGGAGGACCGCTGGGCTCGTGTTATCGGCATGTGCCATTTCCCAAGGGTTATGCAAACATTAACAAATTAAGTCTCAGGGCCTTGCTGAAATTCTCATTAGCGTCATCCTAACAACTCTCCGTGTTAAACAGCCTCGAAACAAAGTTTCCAGTTTTGTAAATATCCCTCCCTAGGAATCGTTGCCTGACTCAGGCAGGGCTTAAATGGACCCCAAGGATGAGGGCTGGCGCTGAGCTCCACTTACCAAGCAGCAGACATAAGACAATTAGTTTCATCTCTACCTCTTGTTCTAAGCCCCCTGCTCAAGCTGGAAGCGGCTCTCACATGCGCCAGCCCCATCCCACGTTGATGAGTTACTCAGGGATGACAGGTCGGATGCGTGGAGGAGCTGGAGATTTTGCAAATCTGAAGCCTGACATGTTGTGCTCCCCTGTCCCAGGGTGTTGGGCACTCAGGTGCACTAAATCCTGCTTGGATTCCTGCTAATCCCTACTCAGCAAAACCCAGTCCTTGCAGAAAGCAACACCCACTGCTTGAGAGCGGTGGCGATTGCAGGGCATATCCATCAGCAAAGCCATGGCAGAAATTCTCCCCTGTCTCTGCCCTCTCCCCTGGGCTCAGGAGGTTCCAGCAGTGGGTGGCAAAGGCCATGAGCTGGGCATGAGGAGGCTCTGGGACCTGCCTGCTGCCCTGGGTCGTGCCACCGCCAGTCCGTGCGTGGCAAGAGGGCCCTGCAGCGCTTGGCTGGTGCTTCTGTGGGTCAGAGCCCACAGAGCTGGACACATGTTGCACCAGGGGAGGTGAGTAAGAAGAAAAACAAATGTCATTTATGGCAGCCTAACGTGGCCAAGGGCAACCACATTGCCAAGCAGAGTGATGAAACCTTCAGGGAGCAAAGCACATGAGTGATGATCACGTTTCTTATCTGCACCGTGCCCAGGCCAGAGACCCACAGGCATTTCCATTTCCACTGGCAGCCTTGCCCTCCCTCGGCTTTCTGCCTCCATTTCTTGGGCTGGGGATGCTCTGGAGATGCTCCTTGCAGGGCCATGGTGGCCTGGGCTCGGCCAGGCACGGAATCAGCCGGTGCCAAGCTGTAATTTTTCAAGAAGGAGTTTTTAATGCTGCTGTTAATGGGAGCCGGGTGGCGGGCAGCCATCCGTCAGCGCTGGGCCTCCACGGCCATCTGTCACCCTGATGGAGAGAGCTGCTCTGAGCTGGGCAATTGCTTGGTGCCTGCTCTGGTCTTCATTCAATCATGGGAAAACGAACTCCGCATCATCCCTGAGCTGGGGAAGATTTTTCTCTTCATCCCTGTGAGCTCCTCTCCTCTCCCTCAGCCACCTTTCCTCCCCCAAAACCTGTCGCTGAACCAGACCTGCCACTGCTGAGGTGACATCCAAGTCACGTCTTGAATATAGGCTAAAAGCCAGTTTTGGCACAAACACATCTTGGGCCTGACCCGGTTGGGTGCAAACCTACGTACGGGTGTTGAGTAGGAGTGAGCTGCCTGTGACCCTGCTGGTCTCACCCAGCTCGGCTGAGCCAGCCGTGGCCATGGCCACGTCCCCAGAAGCAGCTTGTGGCTGGTGGCCTCCCAAAGAACTCAATGGCACACGTCTAGGAGCACTGGGGGACGGAGGGTGGCTGAGCCCTGAGCACATGGTGGCCACACTGCATTGGTGATGTGGTCTCCGCAGAAAGTCACAACCTCCAGTTGTCACCCCTGGGCAGGGGGATGGCGGGGGGGTGGGCATAGGGGACAAAGGTCCTGGTGTCCCTGGGCATGGCAGAGAACGGGCAGCGTGGGTGCAGGGACAGGGCAGATGTCTCTTTGCCTCAAGCTCAGCCCAACAGACATTTATTTTCTCTATTTTTAACTCTCCTGAGTTCTGCATCTTCTACCTGCCTCAACTGTCACCCTGCAAAGAGGCTGCTGCAGCAGCACATCCCACCTCACCCCGAAAAGGAGCCGGGCAGCTGCAGATCAGCCCAGAGATACCCCTCAACCCCCTCTTCCAGCCATCCTTGCCACCGGGCTCCCCTGGGGAGGGCTAGGGTGGGCTGGGGACGCAGGGCACTCACCCGTGTGGTTTGTGACAGGCGGCAGGCTCTCGCAGTACTGCTCTTGGATGGAGGCTGCAACTGGGCTATCCCAGAGGAGAAACGCCTGCACGGGGAGAGAGCAGACCAGAGGCAGGGTTATATGTGCAATATGCCACTTCCTCAGCCCCCGATCCCGCCTTGGACATGGGTCAGATCTGAGCTTGTCCACGTCTCGGTGGATGCCACCCCCAAAGCTGCACGATGGACACGTACCCATTTGCAGGACAGGTTTCCCAGCCCAGAGGAACTGGGCTTGTCCAGCCTGGGGCCATGAGACTGACGCTCTCTGCTTTGTTTCCCACCCACCGATCCTCTCCTGCCTCAAATACCCCCTCAGCAAACCATACTGCAGCCCTGCACAGCCCCTGCCAGGCCACGGAGCTTCTGCTATTTAGCAACTTAATCAACGCTTTTAGTTTTAGCATCTTTGCATCCTGAGAGCAGACAAGGGAAACATGATGAGCCTGACACGACGCTCAGATTTTCAATACCCTATTAAAATCACAGCCTTGTAAGCTGTCAGTGGGAAGATGTTAATACACGTCCTTAAGGAGATTTGATCCACAGTCAACCAGGTCTGGCTAAAGCCTTTTTTCAGGAGAAGGGTTTGTCTGCAAGCACTGCCATTCCCATTGCATTGGGAAGCATTGACCAGGATCTATCCCGTCCCTTCTCCAAAGCAGCTCCCGGGCGGCTCTGCAGTTCCACTGGAAGTGAAAACCATCAACTCTGTCTACATGGGGAGCTATTTTGGAAATTATGGTGTCTTTGCAGGAGTTTGGGGAGACTAAAACCGAGGAAGGCAATTGCAAGAGGAAGACGGCAGGGGGATGGTGTGTTAGACCCGAGGCTCACCAGGGAGGCGATGGGGGAAGGAGGGAACCTGCTGTTTTGCAAAACACACAGATTTCTACCAGAGCAGCTGCCCATTTTCTCCTCCAGCTCAGAGAGGGTGACAGGGTGACATGGGCTGATCCCCTCTGCTCAGGGGACGGATGCCAACGGTGGATGAGGCATAACTCAAAAACCTGAGCTCAAACCTGAGCCTGGAGGCAGGAAAGGCTGCAGCCTCCTCTGCTTGCCCACAAGCTCCCAGCTCCCCAGGGCGGTAGGCTCGGACACCCTCCGCCCTCCCCACAGGCCAGGCTGGTCCCTACTGCCTGATCTCCCTTCCCGACTGCCATTTACCTTCAAAACTGCTCTGGGTAGGGAGGAGACGGTCCTCCTCTTGCCCTTTAGCCATATAAACACTGGCTGCTCTTGCTGGCGCACCCACCCTGCGCCTTACCGAAGCATTAGCAGGATTTATTCAGACACGGAGACAAGCTCAGCACCCACTTGCTCTTTTCCAAACAACTATTTACTGCCTTGGGAAGCTGGTTTTGACAGCAAAAGAGATGTCAGGCAGACGTATAAACGGAGCTGAGAATAGCTTCCTTGTTATGACTGCTCCAGATGGCACAGGGGATCCGGCAGCTAAACCCTGCCCCGAGAGCGGGTGCTGTGTGGGGCTCCCCTTGTGCTGGTCCTGCAGGAGCCGGGAACCTCATGGGTCTCTTTGCCAAAGGCTGAGACCAGCCAAACTCCAGACATGGGGTAAGCGGGGTGTTGCGGGGTCAGCTCCCCTCTGCGTTGATGCCCGCAGCTGGTGCCCACCAGATGTGGTGGCTCTTTGCGTGGGCAGCTGGGACAAAAGAGTTCCTCCCAAAAGGGGCTGGGCTGGTTTGCCTACCTGAACAGGCTCTCAAGTGTTAATTGGATGTGTTTCTCCTAATCGCAGCCTGCTCCAGCCTGGCAGTGCCCGTTCTCCTTCCAGACACAGGGAGAGGTCTTGGCACTGAGCAGCAACATGGACCAAGCTACAGCTAGAGGGGGGTATGGATCGAGTGCGGACTCTGGCTCTTTGCAGGCTTTGTAAATGAGCTGAAACCGCTACAGAAGGAAGAAAGAAGGAAAAAAAAGGTTCCCCAAAACACAATAAACCCTAACAGCTTTTTTACCAGGCTCTGAGCCTTGTCTCACTGCAATATGGCCAATGCTCTCAACAGAGGCAGAGGTTTTTTCCCACTCCCGTCAGCCCCAGCTCGAGGGGGATAAGCCGGGAAAGGTGGCAGCTCCAGGTGGATTTGCACAAGCCAAAAGCATCCTGATCTGGTACCCTGACAGTCGGGCTCTCGTCTATGTTTTGTTCTGTGCGGGCTACGTTAACCCCTCACCAGGCTTTGCAGAGACTAGGTCAAAGCTCCGTCCTTGAAGAGCTTCGCCTGCCAGAGCATTGCTGCCGTAAGATGCCACATGGTGCCCAGCAGGTCCCGGCCTGGCCAGGCTGGAGCCAAACATGCCTCAACAGCCCCAAAACGGCAGTGGGTCGTGCTCAGGCCAGAGAGGGGCCGTGTCCCTCTGCCCTTCTGGCCCTGCTTTGACATAGGCTATGGCAAAGCATGCTCTGCGGTGAAGAACACCTCTGCGACCTCTCTCAGGCTGCCAAAATCCCGGAGAGCTTCAGCTGAGCGCTCAGCTGCAGGGGGAAAGAAAACCAATCTGCTTTTCTAGAAGCAGCCACTTTGCACAGAGGTCCCGGTCAGCCTGGGGAGTTGCTCCCGCGGAGACGATGGTTCTGCAGGGAGCTGCATGGGCCCCATGAGGCCCCACACTGATAGCAGCTTCTCTTCCATCAGGAGCCACCAATGTCTCCGCTGTTGCCTCAGCATCCACCCATCTCCCTTCCAGGCTCTGCCAATGTCTCTGTTTTACACTTGGAGAGGCATCGCAGCAGATGCCGATGGCGCTGGGTTAACCTTGGACCTCACGGAGCAGCACGCTCCGTCCTTTCACCCCCACGTTTCCTGCAGCAGGATCAGCCGGCCCCCACCAGTCCTCACTGCACGGCTCAGACACCAAATCTTGATGCTCCTCCGGTGTTTACTGCATGCCACACATGGCAAACGCCAGCTGCGGTCGGTGTCCCACCACCCACCGAGTCAAGGCTGTCCCAGAAGGGAAACTGAGGCACTGAGTACCGCTTGCCTAAGGTCACTCAGGCTGTGCTGCACCACGTGGGGCAGGTTGCTCCTCTACGGACCCCCAGCCGTGCCCTGATGCGATGCCATGATCCGATGGGTTTTTTGGAGCCCACAAGGGGCATGGGGTGGCCGGTCCCCTGGGCCAGCAGATGCAGCGCAGCAGGCTGAGATGGTGTCAGCTCTTCGGCACGAGGAGGCTGGGGGTCTCACTGCTGGTACGGGTGTGAGCAGCAAAATTACACACACACAGAGAGCATCAATCCTCTGACCTGCCACTGACTTAGCAGCAAAATTCGATTAGTAACAATTAGGAATTAATGTCCCCCTGCAGTGCTTTTCCTCTCCAAAGCAATCCACAGATATTAATTAATATATTCACATCTGAGTCAAACATCAACCCCCCTGTCCCGTACTACCCAGAGACAGGCTTGTCCCCCCTTGATATCTTATTGCCTCAAACAAGATTGGATCTGTGTGGCAGGAAGGGCTGACAGCTCTGAACAGCGATAGATGGCTCTTGGCCTAATTAGCAATCTAAGATGGGGCTTGGGTTTTCCACTGCCTACAGGGCTGTAATTGGAGAGTGGAGCAATTAGCAGGATGAAGCAGTGGCTTTGCACAAAGCTGGAGAGGTCAGCGGGACTGATGGATGGTGATGGCCACGGACACCCCCCCGGGAGGGGTGGTCAACACCAGCCACCCTGGAGTTGTCCTTGCTGTAGGGACCTTTCTCACCCCTTGGTTCTGCTCCCCAGCTTGGCCGAGCTTGCTGCCCCCTGAGACACTTGATGTGGAAGAAGAAAGACCTCCGGGGACACACAGGTAGGGGAAGGGCTGACACAGTCTCTCTGCCCTGGACCTTTGCTGAGATCCCCCGGGGTTTCAGGCTGGGATCGAGTCTGCTCTTGGCGCCGAGCCTGCAGGAAAAGGTGCCAGACTTTGGGTGTTAAATACAGTGAGAGTTAAAGGAGCTGG
Source organism: Calonectris borealis (assembly GCF_964195595.1). Lineage (NCBI taxonomy): Eukaryota > Metazoa > Chordata > Aves > Procellariiformes > Procellariidae > Calonectris > Calonectris borealis. The sequence continues at coordinate 6,487,398 of NC_134333.1, read as the reverse complement.
ATGCCAACCTCGGGCGGCAGAGCAACATCAGCGGCGCGGGAAGGGAGGGCACGGAGCAGCACGTCTTGCCAGCCAAGGCTGGAGGTGGCCTTGAAAAGCCTGACCGAAAGAGCTGCCCCCTCAAATGTGCTTGGAGGTGGCCATGGTGCCTCCAGCCCCCGCTGCCCAGCCCTCCCTGTCCCCTGCCTTCACTCCACCATGGGGGATCTCTTTACCCTTGTCTCCTCTGACTTCCAGGCACCGTCTTCTGCAGCTGGTGAGCTTCTTACCACCTCCACCTTGAGGGCTTTCACTTGGAGAAGTCCCATCCCCAGTCCAAGCCATCAATGAAACCCCCAGGGAGCACCTGGCCCATTAAACCCCCCCTTCCAACCCCTTGCCTTAGCCCTGACAGTCACCTGCTTTCCCACCCCCTGAGTTCAAGGTTTCTCCGAGACCCCCACTTTATTAACAAGCACCCCGGTGCTCCTTCCCTTGCTTTCATACAGATCCACATCAGAAGCCCTGCTAGCGTCAAAGCACCGAGGCAAAGCGCAGGCAGCAGACCGAGGCTGCAGGCAAGAACCACAGGGGGATTTTCTGTGGCTGATGTTATCTGGGGGGAAGAGCAGGGAGCAAGAATGCCTCCATCTGGCATTAAAATCTGTGAAGTTATGAATTTAGCCATATTAGAGGGCCAGCCCCCATCGTTGTGCAGACAGAGGCTTTGGTGTGAGTATTTATTCTGTTTGGAGTCTCTCTCTGAGCGTGCTGGATGCAGACCCTAACAAAAGAATATCAATCAGGGCTAAATGAATGCCCTGTAAAACCTGATTTATGAGCAATTAAAGGTTTTCCTGGATTAAGCTCTGGTCTCTCTCATAAATAATTCTGACTTCATTTATCTATCAAAAGGGGCATGGATTTTTGGGGACAGGTGAAAAAAGAATAATGGCATTCGGATAGTGGAAGCTAAAGGCACAAACAAGCTGGGGAAGGGGACACTGCATGGATCAAAGCATCCTATGGCATCCGGATTTGCCAGAGCAAAGGCTGCTAAAGAAGAGTTGGAGCGACGGACACAAGTGCACGGGAGGGCTGTTTTTCTAAGGTGGTGGTATGAAACTCTCCTGCAGATTGTACATGTGGGACCTGTGTGCATTCACAGATATTTTCCTTTTGGGCTGGGAGATTTGTTTTCCCCAGCTGCCTCCCAAGACCCGCATCTCGGCTGCCCCAAGCCTCCTCCTTCACCCATCACCTTTTTAGGGTCATATCCTGGGCTGAACATCCACCATTTAATTCACCTATCATTTTCTTCCAGTTTATTTGCATTCACAGCTAGGGAAAGCTTGGCCACACCAAAGCTGCATCTGCCATTGCCTTTCCAGGGCAAATAGTACAGGATTTCAGGGTGAAAGAGGGACTATGATCTGCAGAAGGCCAACACCCTTTGCCCCCTGCCATCTGAATGGAGGCGATTGCTTCTGATAAAGCAGGACACTGCAGAGAAGGAGGGTCTCTTCTATTAGCTCAAAATACAGTTAGGGAAAAAAAGGAAAAACAGCAGATGGGCCTCGGGGTATGTTATACCATCTTCAGAAAGAGCCGCCCGCTCATGAGTGACAGCTCTCAAGCTTTGGACAACAGCTCCTGGGCTCTGTTTGGTGAGGGAACCCCATGCTAATGATTTGTGCTTTCCTTTGGGTCCAAATACTGTTTCTCCCTGATAAAACCACAGATGCAGCCTCTCTAAATGCTGCAGACTCGGACCTCAGCTTGAGCTTGTCGCTCACAACAAACTTCTGGGCCAGCCCTGTGCAGGATTTCTGGTGAGCAGAGCTGTATTTCAGGGCAGGGTTCAGCCGGCTGTGCAGGCTCTGCTCATCGTATTTCTATATATTCATCCTATGGCGATAGAGCAGCTATTCTGGGAACAGGCTGTGCCATTTCCATTCACTTCTTCACTGGAGATGCGAAAGCACGGGGATGATTTCATACACACTGAATCAACTCCAGCTTTTAAGGAAAGCGAGGACTGGAAGAGATCCCCAGGGTCAGCATGTCCTGCTACTGCAGCTCTGCGTCTTATGCAAGGATTTCAGCAGCGAAGGGGTAAGGGGCTGGTTTTGGGGCTTATTGCTGCTGGAGCTGATCAAGGGAGAGGGGAAACTACCCCACCCCCAGCACCAAACTCTGTTTTTTCATAAAATGCTTTTGCAAACAGTTTTATCAGCCCCAGAAATGTCATCAGTTCCTGACAAAGCTGCAGGTGAACTGTTTCTTTTTAACCACTTGTTTAGTTTGTGTAAATGACTTGCAGGGTGCAAGAAAGCATTTTGCAGCAAGTTTGGCTGCCTGTCTCCTGATCTGTCTGTCCGACCCCCTGAGGGATGTCTAGTCAGCAAGGCAAGGTGGACAAATTGATGCTAAACTGGAGCTGCTGGCCAGATGCATGGGGAACACCTTAGCTGTGCCAGCCCAGGGATCTGCAGGCTGCAAAATTTGCAGAGATTCGCCCCTGCTGAGCTCTCTGTTGCAGCTGGACTGCTGCAGGTCTCTGCACTCGCAGGCTGGACGCTGCTGTGGGTACGCCTGGCTGCAGGGACGTGCTCACTTAAGGCTGGAGTTTCATGGTCCTTTAGCCCATGCTGTCCCCAGGAGAGGGTTGGGATTGTGCTGGAAAAGGGTCTGAATTTTGAATGCATATATTTATAAGAAAAAATAGATAGTTTGACTGCAAAGGGGGGTTTTGTAGATTGGGTGTTTCTTTTTGGAGCTGGCTGGGAGAGACTTCTCTTTGCTTAGGCTGGTTTTCGTGACCCCCCTCCTGGTCCCAGCCCCAGCTTAGGGGTAGTTTTGCTCTCAAACTCTGGAAGCTTTCTGAGGATTTGGCCTCCTGTCTTCACCATCCTGGGGGAAAACCTAGGGATGGCTAGGGAAACTCCCAAGCCTGAGGAGGTTTAGCAGAGGATGGGAGCTGTGTCTCAGCACCTTTGGGCTTTTTTTTCTGACCACTTTTTGCACACACAGCAGCTATCAGGAGCTGTCATGCTCGCTTGGCTGTGCCCATCTCAGACCCTGCCCCTATTGCACCGGGTCTGCGGCTTTACCAACAGTGTCCCCACATATTGGCCAAGGAGGACCTGGGCTGGGGGGAAGAGATCCTGCCCTGTCTCACCTTCATTTCTTACATCGGAACCAAACAAAACCTGAACTGGGGAATATAACCGCAAGAGCTCCTATCAAGAGGGTTAGGGATGTGCAGTTATAGGAGAAAGCAGCTGCTCAGCAGAGGAGCTTTTAAAAGCAAAACCAACTTGGCAAGGAGGTCGCCTGGCGCGTATCAGCTCTTCTCATTGCTTAGGTGAGAACTTTCCTATCCCAAAGGTGCAGCTAAATACTCCTCCCTGCTCTTACCGCCGGTGATGCAGGGTGAGAAACCAGCCCGTGGGGTACGAACCGCAATGGTGCTAATGGGGAGGGCTGACCCTCCGCTTTTTCTGCCGTTTTAAGTCTGCAGTCACAACTGGGCCACTGAGACAGCGTTTTGCAGAGCGCCAGGCAATTTTTTTCTTTTAACCCTCTTGATACAGAGGTTTAATCAAAAACCTGATCGTTTTGTTTAACTGCCTACGTAGGTTTGTTCAAATAATGTTCAAGATTTCACTGGAAATGTTTTCATGTCCTCGTTTCTCCAGGGTTTGGGATTTAAACATGCTTTGGGCTGGGAACATTTCCTTTCTCCATGAGCCCTCGGGGAGGAGGAATATTGCTTCTGACAACACATTTGCATTTTGTGCAGAGCTGCAAAATTAGCAGTGGCTACAGTTCCACAGCGAGCAATTTAGAGAGGAAAGTCTTGTGCTTTGTGGGTGGGGGGAAAAGGAGAGGTTTCTTTAGAAAATCAATTAAGGGGGGTACAATTAGGCATTGCATTTGTGTTGTCCCCATCCATCACACCCCCAGAGCAGTCACCCCCTCCCAGCAGCCTAAGGGAAACTGGTGGCAGCTGGTTTCACTGGGAGGTGCGAGGCGGGGAGCTGAGCTGTGCTTGGGAGGACCTGGCTGCAAGTCTCCCCCCCTTTAATGATCCTTTCACTGACTCCAGCCCCCTCCCCGCTAGTTTTTGGGCATCGCCAGCTCTTGCCAAGCCCCCGTGCCTCCACTGGAGGAATCCTCCCGAGGGCCCTTTGTGTAGCGGTTTCTCCTTTTACTTTTCCCTTCCTTCAAAGAAATGGAAAAGTCATTGCGGAGAAAGCGAGCGGTGCAGGGTGCGGAGGGGTGGTGGGGAGGAAGGCAGAAGGGCCCTTCTAGGAGAATAGGACTTAAAAGCATCTTACCTGCAGGAGGAGGAGGAGGAGGAGGGCAGGACGTAGGCTGGGCACCATCCTTAACCCCCACTGCGCCCAGCTCTCCGGGGCATGGTTGGCAGCGGTCCCCACTCCTGCTGGGCTCCTTCTGCCGTCGGGGATAAAATCCTCGGGGCTTCCTGCGAAGGAGCGTGCCCGGGGCCGGCGGGGCTGCTGGGCGGCGGGCAGGTACCTTCACCCTCCCCTTCGCTCAGCGACCCGCTCCTGGCTTTTATAACCTCCCTCGGAGCCGGTCCTCCGGCTTCCCACCTTCCAGCTCGCCTGGCGATGGGCTACATCCCTCCTCACCAGCCTCCCACTCCCCCTTTCTCTCCCTCCTCCTCTTCCTCCTCCCCTTTTCCTTCCTCCACCTTCCTAGTGCCTTCCAACTCTTTTTTTTTTTTTTCTTTTTTCCTTTCTCCTTCCCTTCCTCAGCATCTTTAGCAGCAGAAACTTCCCACCGGTCCAGGGACCCCCCACCTGCCCCCGCCCCCCCCCGGCTCCCCCTGGACCAGGCTCTCCCCTCTCTGCCAGCCCCCCCGCACTCCCATTTTGCAGCCGCTGCTGCGGGCTCTCCTGCGGAGGCTGCGGGCTCCCGTCTGGGTGTGCAAAGGGCTGGGGGCTGCAGTTTGCGGGAGGGTTTATGTATTCGGGAATTTGGTTCCAGGGCTCTGGCAGAGGGGCTGGGGGAAGGGGAGGCTTCCCCTCCTGCCGCCACCCTTTGCAATCCCTTTGCAAACTGGCTGGTGAACGCAGAGGGAGATGAGACCCCCCCCTTCCCATAGGGATGGGGTGGAACGGGCTTCAGACCTTCCTTGTGAAGGAGATGCTCTTGAGACAAGGAGAGGACATGGGGCGTGTGTCCTTCCGTGCAGCGGGGCTGTGCTGGGGGCACTTGGTCATAACAGGGGGGAAACTGAGTCACGGAGGAGGTGGGGGTGCTGCTGGGAGGGTGGTTTTTTTCTTGTAGGATGGGTGGTGGAAGGGGCGGAGGCAATGGGGCAGGAGCAGGGGGGCTTGAACTGTCAGAGGAGAGGGGCACTGGTTTGGGGGACATGTGTCCTGCGGAGGGTGGGGAGCAGGAGAGGGTGGTGCAGGGGAGCCTGGATGATGCTCCTGGGGTTTTGGCTAATGACCCCCCCCGGCCCTGCCTCAGACATTAAGGGCTCTCTGTTGTGCCTCTCTGTCTCACCTCCTGCTGTCCCCTGGCAGCCTCCACCCTGGACTCCTGGGGGGGTCCCCCCACATCCCCTGTCTCTTGGGGATGCCGTGGCCAGGCTTGGGTCCATCTCTGAGCTGGATGAATCTCCTTCTGGGTGAAACCTGCTCCTCTGTGCCAGGGCAGTTTCAGGGCATCCCTTCTGCACCCGCCTGGGGCTCCCGGGGGGGTCGTCCCAGCTGTGGCTGCTGTGCCCACGCTGGGGAGTGAACCAGGTTCCACCTGCCCGAGGTGACCTGGCAGCAGAAAGCCGGGCAGCAAGTTACGGTTTCTTCTTTCCTTGAGAAAATAAGGAGAGCCAAGGTGTGTTGCTGGGAAGGGAACGACAGAAGATATTGGAGTCACCATCCTGGGGGGACCAAAGATGTTTCCCCTACCTGATGCTGGTGCATCCACCAACAGCCTCTCATGGGGTGCTGGACCATGCTCCCCTCTTCGTCCCAACCACAGCCTCCGCCTCTGGGAATGGCTGCAGACCACAGCGTATTACAGACAGATAAATAGGAGGGCAGTGTCCCTTGATGGATTCACGGCCAAAGCCTCCATCCATCTCCAGTGAGCCACCTTCTGTCTCTGAAGCATGGGAGAGGGCAGGAGGTGATCAAGGTCCTTCCTGCATCTGCTGGACCAAGGCACAAGCGGCCGGCCAGGGCTGCACCCCAGCACGCGGGTGCAACCAATGACCCATCCCAGGCCCTAAAGGGTAAATGCTCCTGGCCCAGTAATTAAAGGGAATAAACAACGCAGACATAAATCTTCCGGCATTAGCTGGATTTAATCAACTGTGTCATTGCTTTGGCAAAGAAGTTTGAAAATATGTAAAGCTCTGATAAATTCAGGAAACTCTTTGTTTCTTAGGCCTCCTAACATCCCTACGCCTGACAAGTGACAGGATGAGATACACTCCAGAGCCACCCTTGCCTTACCTTTCGCTTCAATAAGCCCAACCGAAAATGCAAAATTTTCTAAAAAAGGCTTGAGAAAGCTCCCACACCCTCGAGCAGCCTGAGTTCAGTCCATCCTGGGTCTAGGACACAGCTCCAGGCTCTGGTTTTGGGGGGCTGCTCAGGGCTTTGTGCACCCCAGGGCCCAGGAGGTACCTTGCAGTGGGGAGCACCGGAGAGCCCGTTTCCATGCCGAGACCCTGGGGATTGTCCTCAGCCATCTCAGCCTGCCCGTGGCCACCGAGTGGGACACAGGCAATGGCCACGCTCTTCTCAGATGCCCAAAGTGCGAGGTGGCGGGAGGAAAGCAAAAGTGAACATCAACTATTTTTAGTCAAGGAATTGGTTGCCAGGGACGTGAAGATAATTCCTTCCCCATATATCAGGGAAATGGCTGTAGTGCTGTTTGAAAGGCCTAATTGAGGGGATTTATAGTAAAATGCAACTTGTCAGATATGGCAAAGGAAAAATAAAACAGTCCCCGAGACAAGGAAATCAGTCCATTCGTCATGGTTAATCTCGAACTCCTCGGTGCGGCGCAGAGACAAACGTGGGAGATGGGTATTAGGGATGGGGAGAATGAAGAGAAATATCGGATCTCCAGGAAGGAGGGAGAGGAGCGATTTAGCCTGACTTTATCTGCCTTTGGTATATTATTATTATTATTTTACGTAACTGCATATGGTTTGACACTCTGTTTCTGAGCAGCTCCACGATGGCTGCTCTGTGGGGCTGTTTGTGGGACCTTACACCACCGCAGTGCTCCTACGTTGTCCCCTGCAGCCATCCTCTCCCCTTGTTTGGGAAAAACATGCAACTCCATGTGTCCGTCCTGCACAATGGGGACGGGACTGGGGCTGGTCCCTGCACCAGGGGAATGTGGCACAGGGGCATCGGTAGCAGTGCGGGCTGTGGGGCTTTGCTTCCAAGTGGGACATCTGCAGGAAAAAAATAATCCTTAGTGTCATGGACATATAGATCAGGTTGATGGAAGAGTGGAGTTTGGCTTCTCAGCTGAAAACACAGCTGAGATCAGCCATGTGCCTCAGTTTCCCTACTAGTGTGTTGGGATTCTTTCTTTCCTGCATAAACCCAGTAAAGCTGAGGATGCTTTTCAGTGTGGTGCTTGGTGGAGGAGGGACTGTCAGCACGTGGAGCTGTGTGAGCAACTGCAGCCTGAGAAAAACCCCAACCCAACACAGCAAGTTTCTCCCAGGGGACTTGCTTTTCGCCCTGGTTTTAAAATCCAGTTTCAGGCTTTCTGTCCTGTGTCTGACCCTTTGCCCTCCTCCTAAACCTGCAGTGAGGGGAAGAACACGCTCTCAAATTCTGCCTGACAGTAGAAAGTGGTTGCTGGGACCAGGTTTCCCTCATTCCAGGTCTCCGCATCATATAATCGTGCCCCAAATTCGGGTTGCCCCGTTGTATTTGACTGCTCTGTATAGCCTGCCTCGTCCCTGCAAGCCTTACAGCTGCTCTGAAAGGAAGAACAGGAAACCTTAAACCACAGACCCGCTGAATACGTTGCAGGGAGGGAAGCCAAAGGCTTGTTACTCAACCAACAACCTCCTTTAACGGTTATTACCTTCGAGCTGGGCTGGCAGAAAGGGTTCTTGGTCCTGAAGACCTTGCGAAAGGCTTGGGTGGCCTCTGGACGCTTCAGACCCCTGTTCATCTCATCAAACTCTGCTGGAGATGCAGAAGTTGTCCATGCAGTCATGCAGGGAGAGAAACCAGTGTCCTCCTGGGAGAAGGAAAACCCAACTAAAACACGTGTTGGGCTGGGTTTTGCTCTGACTCATTGCCCCATGCAGCAAATGACTGATTCCTTCAGTACATGGATAATTCCCTCCTGCCCTTTCTTCTCCCCTCCCCAGATTGTGTGCATCAATAGGAGATACCGCGTTAACAAAAACACCGAAACTGCAAATTAAAACAAGCAAACTCAAGGAAGCTGGGAAACCCACAAAGATCTGGGATCTAACTGAACGTCTCATTTGATTTCTGAGCTTCTTAAAATGGCTTGTCATATTTTTCAAATTTCTTTTGGGAGGAAGTGTCAATTTTGAATAGAACAGAAACACAAAAGCTTTTGTTTTACAGCTAATTAAACCTCAAGGCAGAATGCTAAACTAATCATAATAATAGTAATAATTATTATTTTCCTCAATCAAAACGCTTTTAGCTAAGTCAACTGAAATTTGCCAATTGGTAGATTGGCATTTCTGATCAAACAAAATGCCACAGTTTGTGGTCGGGAAAAACTCCACAGTTTTATTCTGGAGACTGATCCCATCAATCCACAGGCCAAAAGTGCTCTGCTTTCATGCACCGTGTGACAGAGAGATGCACGACCCTTCCAGCATCGAGCCATCCTGTTCGTAGCTGTGTCTCCATTAGCAGCACGGGCACCCACCCTGCCTTGGAAGGTGCTGTGGCATTGCACACGATGCTGTTGCGTGGATGTACATGAGTTGCATGGGTGCACACGATGCTGTTGAGTGGATGTACGTGCGTTGCATGGGTGCACACGATCCTGTTGCGTGGAGGTACATGAATTGCATGGGTGTACATGATCCTGTTGCATGGATGTACATGAGTTGCATGGGTGCACACGATCCTGTTGCATGGATGTACATGAGTTGCATGGGTGTACACGATGTTGTTGCGTGGATGGTGGCGGGTGCAGCTCTGCTGATGCAGGGATATGCCTGTGCCTCTGGGGACCTGCCAGTGGTATGGCCACATCCACAGTGTTGCACATATTGCAACCGATACACCCTTCCTTTGGGCATGACCACAACATCATGGGCATGGACATGTCACGGGTAATGGAAATGTCCTGCAGAGATCACGGCAAGGATTGTGACTTCCTCAGAAATGGCTTGTGGCAAAAATACCTCCCCGCTCATCAGGTCTGTAAAGGCCAGTCAAGGCAGGAGAGATTCTGGATGTCTTTCAAATCTGGTTATTTATTCCCTGTACATTTGATGAAATATTAATCTCTTCATCTCCAAAAGGCAATCAAATAAAACCCAGAAGGAATGACGCACAGGGCCTCGATGCAGAGAGCAAAAAGCAGCAAAATAAAAATAAAATAAAAATCCAAACATAATGTAAAATTCTACAAAAGGCATCTCTGTGGTGGCACAAAGGCCAGAGACAAAGTGCCAGTGCCCTCAGGGCACATGGGCTGGGAGGGCTGAGCAAGAGCATACCGGGAAGGGTATGAAGAGGACTTGGGTCAGGCAATTGCTTGGGAAGGTCTTCAGCTTTCCTGTAAGGACTGTTGGTGGGATTTCTTTGAAGGTTTCCCCTTCCTTCTCTTATGCCTTAATTAGAGGGTGGGTTCGTGCCAAGACACCAGCCAGCTTGGGCCATTGCGCTGGGAGATGGGAGGAAGCCAGACGGTGGATGGAGGTGGTGCCGGCTGTTACTCGTAGCAACTGCGCCATTTGGCATGCCGGCAACTGGCAGTCTCGCGGGGAAAGAGCTTTGATATGGGATGTCTCCCTTCAAAGCTCAAGGCTGATACAAGGCCCCGTCTCCATCTTTTTCAGGGTAATGCAACCTGAAAATGGACTCAGCCATTGTTTGAGGTGTTCTGCATGACTATGTCCTCCAAAGCCACGCTCCTCTGTCTTTTTAAGCCCAAGAACACGGCTCTTGGAAAAGATTTATGGCTACTGTGGATGGTGCTGGTACAAAACAGTTTGCACGTGCAGCCAAAAAAAGTCTGGCAAAGTGTTGTCCAGTTTTGTATCCTCTCAGCCCATTTCCTTTGCGTGTTTGGGGATGTTGGCGCATCTTTTCCTTACAATAACCTCACAGACAATCTCCTGATATTTGATGAGTCCAAAGACTTTCCACCTTCTCTGTTTCGCCAGTTGTGGCCTGTGTGCAGATGGGGTGGTTATTATGGGAAGTGATGGGAAAGCTAGCTTGCCTACTACTTGCAGTGATAAAATAATTTGGCCACATAGGTAAAAATCCTCTTTCTACCAAATGTTTTTCTCCAGGCACATGTTAACTATGATCCTGTAGGAGCTCACTGCTTCAGCTAGGGAACTATAAAAAAGGACAGTCATTTACTGGGCATTTCTTTTGGTCTGTTCTCTTGTTTTATAAAGTCCCTCGGTCCATGAGAAGCACAGAGATTATTAATATGCTTATAATGCTCCATTCCATAGAGTTTAAAGTCCTTGGCAGTTTGCTAACTGTGTTTCTCATGCATGTTTTACTCCATCGTTGCTCAACCAGGATTTTTCCTTCATTAGGAATAATTAATGGCTGAGTGAGGGTCAACCAAAGGACTGCAGTTTATTACAGGGGGAAAGAGGAAATCACAAAGCTGGTCTGCAGAAAGAGGTCCAGTTTGGACGGGGACCTATTTCCCACTTCAGCATATGTTCTTGAACGTCTTTATGGTGGGCATCATGTGTGAATGGGAAAGTCGTGCGTGGCAGCCCGCACCTCCCTCCATGCACACGGAGCATTGCTGTGGCAACTGCAGTAATTTCTGCAGAGCAGTTAATAACAGGGCAGAGCTGCCTTTGGAGCAGTGCATTGCCTTTTCTGGATGAAGAAGAAAAAGTAAAATGAGAGGAGAGGAGAGGAGAGGAGAGGAGAGGAGAGGAGAGGAGAGGAGAGGAGAGGAGAGGAGAGGGGAGGAGAGGAGAGGAGAGGGGAGGAGAGGAGAGGGGAGGAGAGGAGAGGAGAGGGGAGGAGAGGAGAGGAGAGGGGAGGAGAGGAGAGGAGAGGAGAGGAGAGGAGAGGAGAGGAGAGGAGAGGAGAGGAGAGGAGAGGAGAGGAGAGAAGAGAAGAGAAGAGAGAAGAGAAGAGAAGAAGAGAAGAGAAGAGAAAAGAGAAGAGAAGAGAAGAGAAGAGAAAGAAGAGAAGAGAAGAGAAGAGAAGAGGAGAAGAGAAGAGAAGAGAAAGAAGAGAAGAGAAGAGAAGAGAAGAGAAGAGAAGAGAAGAGAAGAGAAGAGAAGAGAAGAGAAGAGAAGAGAAGAGAAGAGAAGAGAAGAGAAGAGAAGAGAAGAGAAGAGAAGAGAAGAGAAGAGAAGAGAAGGAAGAAGAAAAAACCTTGCTTTTCCTCGTTTCCCACCTCTCTGCAAAGCAGCATATCCCACTTGCAGATCTCTGTTCCTTGCAGCCTGACTCCTCCACCTCCCCTGTGCATGTCCTAGGCTATCTGGGACAGAGCCAGGTATGAAGCTAGAGGCATCTTTCACATCCTGGCTTCTGCATGGAGAGTTTTTGACCTCAGGCTACCAGGGAATGCCTGCTGGCAGGAATGATGCTCACTAGTGACAAAGCAGCCTGGGTCAGGCTCCCTCTGCGCTGATGTTGGACTGCAGAAAAGCCTAATCTCCCAATTCACCATGGTCAGCCCCAGACTGTGCGAGGTCACCAGTCCACGCGTGGTTCAGATGTGCACTGGGGAAGGGCAGTCCTCCCTTGCCATATCCCAGCACTGGGTGTGCTGAACCGCAGGACACTATCCCCAAATCACTCAGCGCTGCAATTCAGCGGGACTGAATCCAGCAGCAGAGCCTCACGGATGCACTGACAGATGTCTGCTATAGCTCATTCCTCCCTCCTCATCCATCTCCCCTGTTTTTTCCTGCCTGCTGCAGGGATGATAGCCTCCAGGGTGCTGGGACCCTGGAGCAGGGCCAGGACGTGCAGCTAGCAGCCTCAGCATCTAATTCAATTCTACAATCAATCTTACTGCTTGTGTTTTGCCAATTATCCAGAAAAGCAGCTCAGAAACCAGCCGTGATGGCAGCACAGATAGCTGCAGGTTTACATCTTAAGCCCAGGAAGGAAATGGGCAGCAGCTGGAGCTGCCTCTCTGTTCGTGTGCCAGCAGAAGGTGCATTGGCAGCGCTCTTACCTGCGAGCAGACGAAAGCTATGCTTAGCTCTGCCAGGCACAGTCCGTCGTCCCGGCTTGTGAGCTTTCCAGAAAGGCAATCACATCTACTCCGGAGCAGGGATGTGGTCTCACGGGTCTTTTTCTACTTGGGGTTTTGTTGCTACACAGGATGACTCAACACAGCTAAAGCCTCCACATTCCCATTAACTTGAGCATAAGCATCTAAATTAACTAATTTTGCAAGGTTTCGCTCCAGCTTGGCACTTCAGTGCAGTGGTCTGCTAAAAGCTACCTCCAACTGGAAGGTAGCAAGATGCACAATGCAAAATTTGCCCCGTTTCAGGCTGAGCGAGCTGCTGCCTTTGAAAGCACCCTGCACTTTGAAAGCTTTCCAGCTGCTAAGGAAGTCATTGCCGTGTCCCTGAATTCCTCCCCCATGGGAAGGAACTGGCTCTGTTTGCTTTCTAGGCAAACTAGAGGTGTTTGTGCAGCTCGGGTTTACTGTGAGTCCCAAAATATTGGTCTGTGTTCAGGCTCCAGCTTCTGAACCTGCAGGACCGGTCACCTTCCATTCAAACAGGAAAATTAGGAAATGAAGGCTAGAAAATGTGACCCAAAGGCACCCAATCTAGGAGGATAAGAACCCCAAAGTGGATCTTTTTTTTTTATAAACCACTTGGAAATTTAGGCTTTTTAATATCTGGGGCCTTCCAGTCAGTGTGGGTGACCCATTGAGCCTCAGGTGAGGGGCTCCCCTGAAGCTGAAGGTGCCAAAACAGGTCAAGTGAGGCACAGAAATGCCCTTCGAGAAGTTCTGGTCCAGGAGATATTTTTCCTGAGCACTTCCAAGGGCAGATCGCAGGAGTTACGGCTGCTTTGTGGGAAGCTGTCACTTTTGCCGCTCTCAAAACCTCGCAAATATTTCCCTTTGGAAAGCCACGGGCAGGAGACTCGGTTCTTGCCGAGTGCCTGGAGCGTGCTGGAGGTTGGCAGCTGATAAAAGGCCTTTAACCTAAAATTAGCTGTGGAGCAGCAGGCAGGGGAGCGGCAGGGGGAAGCAGGTCAGACCGTGAGTGCAGCGGCTGCTCGGGCTGCTCACCCGGGTCTCCAGTAACATCATTTGTGGTTCTCCTCTGTTCTTGGGATTTCTAGTGCTGGTTAATCTTTCTGACAGCTAATCCCAGCCCAGAAGCATACCGGCTCTCTTAGCATCACCGGCCCGGTCTTCTTAAGCTTGGCTTGTGCAGGTTCAGTAATTTAGTAAGTTGTGGGTTTGCCAGGAGGTCTCTTTTCCTCCCCATGTACAAGCAGCTCAGGTGAGGGTGTCCTCCACAGATTCATTTTGCTCCTATGGACCGAGCCACACTTGCAGGGACCAGCGTAAAAGAATCTCTGAGTTACTGGGGTTTTAGATGAGCTGCTGGGCATTTACAGCTGAGGCTCTGCAAGAGGATTGGAGCCTGGTCCAGCCTCAGAGGGATGCTCTAAGGTCTTGGTGTCCTTAGATGCCTAGTAACAAGGATCCAAGAAGTGCCTTAGCAAGGTAAAATTTTTTGAAAGAGGAAGGATGTGTCCTTGTCCTTGGCCGAGTTATGTCCAAATGGCTTCCACCGGGGCTGAATCCCCAGCTCCCGAGCGGAGCCATGTGCGAGGAGGTCAGAACTAAATGAGTCGCCAATCTGTCACTGCATCCGGGTAGAGATCGAACATTTATTATCCCGCGTGGTACACCTATGGGGAACGCGCGTCCTGCGCTCTCAGCAGACAAAGCAGCATGGGCAGAGAGCGCGGCGGTGATTTATGTCACGTTGCCAATGTGCTGAGCCAGCGCTGGAGCCTGCTGCACCCCATCCTTTCCCAAGGCACTGAACTGCCTCCCAAGCAAATTCACACGTGTGCTCTGTGGGCGGCACGTTCGAGACAACCTCCCGCTCTCCCGTGAAGCGATGTAGGTCAGAGAACTGCTTCTCTGAGGCATCTCCATCCTTTTGACCTCCTCCAGTGGAGGAGAGGACAAATTCCAGGATTATTTCTAGGGTCCTGCAATCTGACTTTGGTGCCTTTAAATCCATCCAATGTTTGCTTGCGGGAGTCTACACTTGCCTGGCATTTCCTCAGCTCCTGCCTTCAAGAGCTGGGATTTCCCAGCGGTTCCCCTTTCCGCTTCCCAGTTTGGGCAGAACAAAGAGGGGCAGCTGCCACCAGCCCGGCTGGGAGGGTGCAGGGGTCCCCGAGAGGTGCTGGCCGATGGGGACTGGCTCTGAGGAGGCACGTGGGGAGTGTGGGGAGATGGAGGAGGAGGAGGAGGCCTGACAAAACAGCGGAGGGCGCTGGGAAGGAGGGAAGCAGTGACAGCAGCAGACCAACAAGGCTGGAAGAGCAGACTGCAGGTAGATGGGAACCTTTTGAAAACTGGGCTAAACCAAACTGGATCCCAAAGGCCAACCCCTCCATCACGAGAGGGATCTGGACCAGCATCACCCCGTGCAACTTCCTCCGCCTGCATCTGCTGGAGAGCAGCAGCAGTTTGGGAAATCAGGCCCTTTTCCAGAGTTTTTCAGCCCCATGAGCTCTCTGCTTGGGCAAACCAGGGGCTCCTCTGTGCTTTCATTTCCCATATTGCAAACTAAGCTTAAAGCCCAGCTTGCAAAGGATGTTCCAGAGGCAAAGCAGAGGGTATCAATGCTTTTAACAGGCTGAATTACAGAGCAGGATCCCAATGCGATGCGTGTGCAGGAACTTCACAGGGTCTCTTACTGCAAACACAGATGCCCGGCTTCAAGCCCAGGGGCAAGAGTCGTGCTGCGCTTAAGGAAAAGGGTATCCCTAAGGAAATGTTCTTTGTGCCTGGCTGGGGGGTTTTGGGAGGCACCGTGCTGCTGGGTGAGGGCTGTGTCCCAGGCTGGAGCCAGGGCTGCCACCCCGGTGGGTTGGCGTGGGGACGGTCACTGCACAGTCTGTAGATGCCATCTAGGGGACACAAGCAAGACCTCACTCCAGTGCCTTCTCGTTTGCGGGAAATAATCACAGAAGGCCCAAAATAGGGGGCCCAGAAACAACGGCTGGTTTTTACATGGCAGCAACCTGGTGCTCAGCTGGCTGACAAGAGCTCCTTGCTAGTCCGTGAGTCTTTTCAGGAGTTTTCTGTGTTTCAGGCTATACCTGCTGAGCAGGTTTCATCTGGGCTTAGGTTTTACTGTGGTTTGCAGGAATGGCACACACTGCCGTGACGGGCACGTCCTGCCGCATTTGGGGGGCAAAGGAGTACAAAAAGACAGATGAGTAAATAACCTTCTGGCTGCTGAGACATGACTCTGATCTCTACACACATAATTTTTTAGCAAGAGAAGAAGAAAAACATGCAGGAATATAACTAATGTGCACAGCCGTTATGTTTATGCTGCAATGAGATAGCATCGTTGATACAATCTTGTCTAACCTAAGGCAATCCAGGACCTTTTACAAGCTCCAGGGGTTGCAGAGGCAAATTGCTTCTCAGTGACAGACACCACAGAGTAGAGGTTTCTTCTCAGAGCAGAGGTCCACCACCACAAACCAAAAACCTCTGGTTTGACCTCTGCCAGGGCCCTCACGTGCCCAGAAAAATGTTAATATTGTCAAACTCTACCTAGGTTTTAAGCATTGCCTGGACCAGAGATATCTTGATGAGCTGTGGTTTTTCTTCCAGTCTTCAACACGTTTTTTTTCCCCAGTCTCACTCTGTTATCATTTAGCAAGCTCAGTTAGCCGGGGACCAGAAGCACTTGGCTTAGCTTGGGGGGAGAAGGAGCCTGTGCATCTTGTTTGAGATCAGCTCTTCTTCCCTGTGATCCCATCAGATCCTGGGGTTGCTCTGGTCCCTTCAAGCTGCTTTTATTTCATGTGAATCTCTGTAAGAGCTTGGCTGTGCTTTAGGTTTTACTCTAACATGAGCTTTATAGGGCTGCAGCTCCCATCAGGAGTCAGGAAGGGAAACCCGGCTGATGCAGACCAGGGTTTGGCCGTGGGATGCTGGGACTATGGCAATGGCTCAGCCAGATTTCCACCCCTAAATCCAGTGTGTGGAAGCTGAAATCATCCCCTGTTTCCCTATAACGGGATGAGCCAAGAGCCTGGATCTCCTCCATGCCGTGCCCAGTGGTTTCTCTACTGTGCTTGTGCTGCTGTGATGAAGGTGCATGGGGAGCTTGAGCCGCAAAAGTAATAGTGGTGAAACGAGTTTGTGTGATTAACCTCGTTATTCCAGCCAAAGGACCTGGATCAGCCCCCAGTCAGCTTAACGGCTGCTCTGCGGATATTACCGAGCCGATACATCTTCCATGTAATCACCGTGCTGTAAGGATGAGACAGACTGATCTATGGGTGTTTGCCTGCCATTTAACCAGCCCTGTAATGGTGACCGGGATTATTTAACACAAAATGATTGAGGGGCTGGGAAATGCCATTCAGTGGAAAACGGCGATCCCGATGGGTTCATTGGGAAAAAGGCCTGAGGGCATCCTGATATTGGGAGAGTTTTTTTAAGGCACTGAAATATTTTGTAAAGCAAAACCACATCTTTCATCTTTGTCCTTTCAGTTCATTTTGGTTTAACTTTTATATTGCTTGGTGGGGGAAGGTCGTCATCTGTCACCGTGGAGGCCTCCACGCTGGGGCCGAGCACCTAAAGCTCCCTTCTTCCCACCCCAAACAAGACTTCTGCGTTAGGTCAGATGAATCAAGCCCTCAGCAAGGCAAAGCTAGAAGAGGGAAGAAAGTAATTGGGTACAGGGGAAAAAAAATCACCTGAAGAATGCATCAAAAGCATCGAGTGAAGGACTGGCCAGGCTGTGTGAAAGCTCTGCAAAGCAAATCAGAGATATTTGCTGAGCCTTGTATAGCACATAAAAAAATTTCCTAAAATTTTCCTGGAAAATGAGATGTAGTTGAGCTGATGGAAGGGAATTATCCAGAGATACCCTGCTAATACGTTGTGACAAGCTCCCTGCTGCAATGCATTAGGTCCCCACTTAAATGCAGCAGCACAGAGAGAGCATGAATGAGTGAGAGCTAGAGAGAGGTTCCCTGTGCTCAGCCGTGACACCGAGACACCTCAGCGAGGGCAAAAAAGACAACCAGAGCCACAGGCCCTGACCCATGGCAGGAGATAGCCCGGCTGTGTCAGTAAATACTTTGGATCATGATTTGCTCTGAAATTGGGGGGTGGGTGCGGGTAGGAGTGGTGGTTTTCCAGCTTTGATGCTTCACAAATATTGGAGATGAAGGAAACCAGCCAAGCAGGATTAAACCCTGGTCATGGGGATGCTGGGGAGCTACAGCACATCGTTGGGCTCTTTGGTATAACCTGGAAGCCAAAAAAACTTAGTCAGATCCTACCAGCAAAAGAGCTGGTCCTAAAAAAGTAATTAGATGTCTCTCTCTCTCTCTGCCTCTATGTATCTCGGTGTGTATGAACTTATTTCCCCAGCTCCACTATTTCAATAACAGCTTTTCCCTGGGGATGTAAGAGTTGGTACCAGCAGGAGAAAAAAGGCTCTCACATTGCACAGCGTGATACGTGAACTGGAAAAAAGCAGACTTTCGTTCCACTATGATTTGCAGAGGTTTGCTGTTTGTCTTTGTGAGGGTTTGGAGGGGCACCGTGTGTTCAGAAAGAAGATGCCTCACAACCAGCACGTCATTGGAGCCAACAGACCAAGGAGGGGACATCCTTCATTCACCTGGGCTGATCGGATTCAGATGAAATGAAAACATGGGGAATGACTCAGAGGGCCCAAGGAACAACTGAATGCAGCTCAACTCATCACAGAGATTATCTGCAAGGCAGAGTCCAACCCACCTCTGAAAGCAGAGGTGGACAAGGCTGAGTTTATCCCCTTCTACGCCCCCAGAGTGTTGCTGGTGGAGGGGATGAGGATGGGACAAGCTCCCAACACTGTTTTCAGCACCTAAAGCCACAGCTGGCATTTCCAAGGACTGGACCCCCCTTGTACCCTACATGCCGTGGGCGTTGCATGTTCTCACTGCAAACCAGCACACATCACTGGGTGCCAAATGTTCCCCCGATGGTGATGGGACGGTGTCAGGCTGAGCTTCACCGCACAGGGCTGTCCCCCAAGAGGGGCTGGGATGGAGGGACTTTTCCAGGCAGCCGCAGCTGCCTTGCAAACAGCGTGGAGACCTGTTCGTCTCAGCCAGGCTGACAGCACAGCAGCCGCTGCAGAGGGGATTGCTGGAGGCAAAGAGCAAATCTAAAGGATCTGCTGGGAAACTCTGAGCGGTGCCAGACGGGCAGGCAGAGCGCCGGGGTCCAGCGACAGCGCCTGGGGCAGGCAGATGGGCAGAGGGGAGCCCTGCCTGTCTGCAGCCTGGGACCAGCCGGGATAACTGCTCTGCTCCGCAGGGAACTGCCTGGGGGGACCTTTGCTGGATTAGAAAGTGGAGCATTTCTGCACCTAATCGACTTGACAAAAGCATGAGGACATGAGACAGCAGAGAAAGTGCCATCGCCCTTGCCCTGGCCGCTGCGGTTGCCCCAGACCTTGCTGTGGGCAGCGTTTCCAGCCAAGTAATTTCTGATGTCCGTATATCATGACCAGTCGGTTCCCACATGCTCTCTTTCCAATGCTCTCCTTAGGTTCTTGAAAAGGATGGGTGGGTTAGCTCGGTGCCAGAGCTAACCAATTCATTCAAGCATGCTTTTCTTTTTTTTTCTTTTCTTCTTTTCTTTGTCTTTTTCTTTTTTTTTTCTTTTCTTTTTTCCTTTTCTTTTTCTTTTTCCTCTTATTTTTCTTTTTTCTTTTTCTTTTTTTTTCTTTTTCTTCTTCTTTTTCTTTTTCTTTTTTTTTTCTTTCCATTTCTTTTTTACATTATAGCTCACCTTCAAAATCTGTAGAAGTGGTATTTAGAAGCAATTTTTATCTTCAACGCTCTCTTTTACACAGCAGCCTGGTCATTTGCTATTCACACTTCGGGAAGATTTAATCTCATTGTCTCCTGACAACTTCCATTTTCACTTGTGCAGGTACTGAGCTCCAGCGAGGCCCACACTTCAGCTTAAGAAGCTCTTTCAATTGGAGGCAGATTCCTGGCTTTGCTGCAATTTGAAAAGTATTTGCATATGAATTTAAAAAGTCTTATTTCAGGGAGAAGTGCCAAAGGGCTGCAACCAGTTAGGGCCAAGTCCCAAAAGCTGGAGCATGTGTGTTGGGGGGAGGAATAAGGAAAACGGTGCGTTGGAGAGGGGGAATAGAGAGAAAATGAAAAAGCAAGGGTGAAAAAAGAGACAGATGCAGGAGTGAGAGAGAAAGCAGTGTGCTGCAATCCCTCTCTTCCCTTCAATCCCTTGCAAGAGAAATGTAAATCTCTCTTTTACAGAAGGGGAGAGAGACAAATTACAAGGTTGTCCTCCTAGCCGTCACCTCTGGAGAGCTTAGGGCATTTCTGGAGAGTCTCAAGGCTCTAGTGCTCTGCTGGCATGCAATAAAATACCCAGGAACCTCTTCAGAAATCCATCCTTTTGCAGTGCGGGGGATCCAGCCAGGGTGCAGCCCACACTCCCCTGCCCCTGTGCAGCGGAGAGGGTGAAGGCTGTTCTTGGAGGTGGTCTGCCTGCTCAACCTGTTGGGTTCAGGTAGCACACAGCCCTGAGCTAGCTGAGCTTGCCTCCAGCCCTGGAGACTTAGTTTTTTCCCTTGCGCTGACTGCAAACTTAGGGCTTCCCATATATTGTTCTTTTAAACAGCATCTTCCAAAGCAGGGTCAATTGTAATAAATGGAAAAGGAACTGAAATGAAAATAACCCTGAATGTGACATTCCTTGGAAGCTGCCTGAGTCTCTGACCCACGAAGCCACCAGCCGTAATTTGCTCTTTGGAGGGAGGCTCTGGTCTCCCATCGTCTAATGACCGTGCGTGGGGCCGTGTGGCTAATTGCTGCTTTTGTCTTCTCCACAGTTCATGTTCTATTCCAAAGTGAACTGGGTTTCTAGAGCAGACAGGAGCAGCCGCAAAATTCAAATTAAAAAAAAAAAAAAAGGAAAAATAAAAGTCCTAGAGTCAAAGCCCTGCTGGGCTAAACGTAGGAATTAATTATAAACTTTACACATATATGTGTGTACATGTGTCAGGCCTAGGATAGAGCAGAAGGGGATTGCAGAGTGAGATCCATCATCTGGAAGTTTGTCTGACCATTAAAAAATGTAGGCCATGCACACCAAGGCCAAGGAAAAAATGACATCTTGTTGTCATTGGCCATGGCCTTGTCCCCTCTGGTCTTTTCCAGGCTTTCTCCAGTGCCCCCAGTTTTGAGGGTAGTTGCCAGGCTGGGTTGTCCCCCTCAGTTCTCCATCCTTTACCTGCCCTTGCTCACTCCGTACCCACCTCCTGCTTCCAGCTCCCTGGGCTTCCAGCTCCGGGCTGCCACGGAACTGTGCAGATGCCTAACGCTTCTTTCTTTCCTTGACTCTTCCAGCTTCTGTTGAACATAGGAAGGCCTGCAGGTGTCATCTGCAGAATAGATAAATACCCATTGTATGTTCTAGCCAGAGCCTTTGTAATGATTCTACAGCCTCAGTGAAGTCGATACAGTTTTCTGCAGCTTTCCAAGCTAAGCGCCAGTCAAATAAAGGAATGTTCTTCCTTCTGATTCCTCCCAGGTGTCAGACTGAAGTTAGAACTGTGTCTCCTTCCCACGGGAATCAATTAACTCCTAATGTTATGAGTAATGTTTGGTTAATAATGTTCCTACTTTTTCAATATGCCATATATGCACGGAGGGGAGATAATGCCAGCACAAAGGCTTTGTCAATGCAACAGAAATATATTGGATCTTCTCCTTTCTGAAAACGCTCTGTGCTGTGTTGTGTGTGCGAGAGCAGGAGTGCATGAGGGTGTGCAAAGTGGAATAGGGAAAGAAGCCATAAGCTTTATCAGAGAGATTGTAATTGAAATTAAATTGCATTTGATGTACCATGATTAGCAATTCCAGAGTGAATGTGAGACAGGCAAAGTGATAGTGCTCATGTGAAATGCCTTGTTCAATCACTTCTCCACGTTATTAAAGCCATTTGGAAGCATCATTCCTTGCCATTGGCACAGACTCGCCTGGCCCAGGAAAGTGTGCATCGAAGACATCATTCATGGGCCAAAAAGCTAAGCGGGTGGGAAATGTTTTGCTCTTTTCTATGAATTAAGCCTGTCTCTTGCTGTGGGTGTGGAGCTTTGCCTGAATTGAAAGCCTTGGTCTGTCTGCTGATGGGTCAAGACCTACCAAAAGGGTCACAAAAAAGAACAGGGAAGGGTTTTGGAACAGATTTTGGAAGACTGGGCTAGCAAGAAGTTTACCCACAAGTAAAGATACAGCTTAAACCATAAGTGTAGAAGTTTCTTTCCCCATGAGAAGCCCTCCGTGATGGCTCTGCCCAGGAGAGGGAGGCATCCCCTGGGCAGGCTGCATGGTACCAATGGTACCATCACATACCAGCAGGTATGGTTGGACTTCAGACCTCCAAAACAGGCTTGCTGGGCGGTTCAGCCAGCCCTGGCAGTCCTCAGTGTCCTACTGTGTCCAGCT
This sequence comes from Calonectris borealis, assembly GCF_964195595.1. Classification (NCBI taxonomy): domain Eukaryota; kingdom Metazoa; phylum Chordata; class Aves; order Procellariiformes; family Procellariidae; genus Calonectris; species Calonectris borealis. The sequence continues at coordinate 6,465,451 of NC_134333.1, read as the reverse complement.
GCCACCTTCTAAATGGTTGAAACTCAACTGGAGATGTAGAAGAGACCAACCTGGGAGTCCATTGGGGCAGTTTAGCAGAGGCTCCTCTGTTTGACTGTGCAGTTATATCCTGCAAGTCCCCTGAGCTGTCTCTGGTGACCCATTCAGTCATGATGCCAGGGTTATTTTCCATGGTGGCAGTGCCTAATTAAGCAGCTCCTGCCTCCTCCTCACCCCAATCCTCACTCCCAGTCCCATATGAGGCGCTCAGTTGTGCTGGAGGTGCAATTTCTGGGTTTGCTTAGTCAAGTGGATGGGGAAACCGACTGAAGCTTTGAGTTGCCCCCTTCTCTCCTTTTCTTTCATGTACTTCTGCCAGCAGGAGAGGTGTCCCTAAAGGTTCTGCCTTACTGGTTTCCAGGACTGGTGGCAGGTTTCACTGAAGGAAGTTGTCTGAATGCAGAGCAAGAGCACCTCTTTATTGGTATATTATACAAACGAAGTTCCTTAGAGGCCAAAGGGTTTTCACCGCCCTGAACTTGCAGTAACGCAACACTAAAACAATCATTTTGAATCCTGAGAGAATGAACTCTTAAATAATTCAGTCAGGGAGAAAAACGATTCCAGGATGTTTATGAGATGGATGAAGGGATTTTAATTAGTCGGCAAGATTTCATTTAAACTGCACGGCACTCCGGAAGGGGGTATATTAGCTCCTTTGTGAAGTTTTATGCTGTTTCTAGCATGTATCTGATGAACTTGCTTTTCAGTGCATCTTTTTTTAACCACGTTAGGAGTCCTCAGGACTAGGAGATGCTGTCGGGTGGTCCCCGGTGTGCAGCGGGCAGTGCTGGGGAAGCGATGCGCGGAGAGAAGCAATGTTTTCCCACGAAATGGCAGGAGGCTGCTGCTGTCTGGCAGCTGTCCTGGGTAGAGGCTGCAGGAATTTCTCCCTTGTCGTAGATGCCACTTCCAAAGAGGTGGAGGAAAATACCCTCCGGAGCAGCAAAGAACACCGCTGCAATAGCTGCAATGAGCTAAATCAGCATTTGAGTCAGCCCTGCCCAAGGAGGGCTTCAGTTTCCAGGTATTTCAAACCTGGTCCACTTTTACTTTTCATTAATGGATGAAGAAGGTAAAGTTGTGCCCGACTCATCTCATCCACCAGTGCCGGGGATGGCGTATTCCTTTGCTACCTTCGGACCTGCAAACACCCCCCGTTCCTGCGCTGTGAGTCATCCCCCCAATGCCATTTACTCAGCACATTCTCCCACTCAGGCTGAGTCACTCACAGCCGCCCCGCTGCCGTGTATTCCCCGCCAGGATGGCACCCGTTCGGCAGGAGTTAACCTGGCGTGTGTACTATCGGAGTATCAATCTGGGAATAACCCCATGTTTCTGAGAGGAAGAAGCTAAAGGCAGGAGCTAGGCTGCCTCTGCTCTCTGCAGAGTTTTTGGAGTAGGTGCACACATCTACATCCAGTTCCCCGTACCTGGAGCACCGCAGCACAGGTTAATGGCCTAATATGACACTCCTGCTCGCCTGGAGGAAAAAAAAACACAACCTTTTTGTGTTTAAATTTTTTCCATTTTCTGCAGAAAGCCTGAATTTGGATAAAGAGCGTGTATTGAGGATTTCTGCTGGACAAACTCCAGCTCTGGGCTGTTCTAGCCACAGGCTCATTCTCATAGCTGAGCCCACGATTTCCAGCCCCACTGGAGCCTGTTACAGGCAGATGGGATTGCAAAGTCACTGTTCAGTTTTCACATCACTAAGCTCGTGAGCCTGATCATTTCTGCTGGACACAGCCTGTTTGCTAGAACGGCATCCAACTTCGCTCTGCAAACAACAGAAGGATGGCTAGTGCCTTGGTGCATGGATTAGTCATGCTCGTTGCGGAAAAAAACTTGTGCCTCATTTCCAATGCAAAGCTGCTGGGGTTCAGATCCTCACCACTGATTCCCTGTCCTCTACATTCAAGAGCACTTGAGTACCTTCTATTTTCTCTGCAGGGAGACACTTATTCACTGTGATCAAATCACCTCTCAATCTGGCTTCTTTTCTTTTTTTTTTCTTCTTTTTGATCAGCTAACCAGATTGAGCTCTTTAAATCCCCCACAGTATGGCATTTTCTCTAGGACCGCACCTGGTCCCTGCTCTCAGGCCCTTCTGATTTTTCACCTTCTTAGAGACCACAGATGCTGGCATCACCTGAGCTGTCCACATAGGCAAAGCCAGGGAAGCACATGCTTATTAGTTGGCCTAATACAGATACAAAGTGCATCCAGCCCTTTCAGCCAGGCTGGTGCTCGGTGCTTATGTAGCCTGGTTCATTCTCTGAGCTGTCAAATTCCAGGATACAGACACCCATAGGTAAGCCTGCCTTGTCCTTTGATGCAGAGCTTTGCTTCTGGGGAGAGATGAAGGGAAGGAAGATATAAACAGAGGGATTAGAACAGGCTTATTGTATGGGAGGCTGGTAATCACTGGCCTGTCTTCTCTTCTTTGCTATTCACCAATTTATCAAGCTTTGCACATGCCGTTATTGCATATCATTTTCTGTCTGCTTCAACGGTGGTGATGAAACGGGGGGGAAGTGTCTGGTTGTGGCTCTGCAGCACTCCACCAGAAACATCCCACCAAAGGTGATTTCCTCCTGGCAGCCCTTTATTCATCTGCTCCATTAACACTGGCAAGCCAGGCTTTGTCGGGAGAGGTAATATCTTTTCTCAGTCCAGTTGGGCAGTCAAAGTCATTTTTGGGCGTAGTGTTAATCTTTTAATCAGTACTAAGCCAAAGGCCTTTCAGAAATCAAAATCTACTGTGTCAGAGCAGGTGCTTTTATCAACCATAAGTGTGAGACTAAAAATCCGCTTGACAGAGACCGCTTCAATCAATCCATGTCAAGATATTCCCAGCCTTTAGTTCCCAATTAACTGAATCCCATGATCAGCTTTCCCATTATTTTGTCCTTGACCGATACCTGTTCAGCAAATGTGCTGTGGTCCGGGACATCCTTCTTGTCTTCTCTGCGCAATGCTCCATCAACTTCTGCAAGTTCCCCCATAAGAAGGATTTCTCCCTCATTACCATTTAATATCAGTGTACTGGAGAACTCCTTGACCAGCTTTTCGAAGACTTCTGAATGAAAATTATCTCTGATTATCAATTTAGAATTATATAAATATAGTTTTATTCTTATCAGGTGTTGCTTAACAACCGCCTTAGTTACTAATGGACTGAAAGGATTTTATTTCTCTCATGTCATACCTGCGTGTTTTGCTGCTTCTTCGCAAATATGAAAAATAAATATTATTGGAGATCTTTTCAAGATTGACAGTATCTGTTCCTTGGAGATGTACAGAGGAATGAAACCTCATCAAAGGATGAGTCTGGAAATAACTCAGTTAACGTTCTTAGGGGAAAAAAATTACCACTGTTTTTGTGAGAGAGGAAGCTATTTCTTAAAAGACTTTAAAAGAAAAACCAAAGGCAACCTCTGACTCTTGTTCTGGAAATAATACAATTACACAGAGCACATTAAAGCCCCAAGTGGTCATTTATAGCACACGATGTGAGAAACTGAAGCCTCCAGGAAAAGCTAAATGAAAAGGAAAAAGGAAACAGAAGTGATGGAGTAACTACCCCGCTATTCACTCATTTCTGTTGGGGGACATTGCACATCTCAGACACCCACCAGAAGCCCTTCCTCCCCAGCAAGCAGCTGAAGTGGTGGAAGGGGTAAGCGTTCCTCATACCCAAGGCTGGCAAAATAATTCCTGTGCCTTGGATAGTGAGACTTGCTTCATCTCTGAAACACCTTTCAGCCAGAAAGAATGTTTGAAATATGAACCTGAGTTTCTGCAGACACCTCACAGGTTTCCTCTCTGCCTCTGTGGCTGACTAGAGTCAGATTTAAGGGCTGAGGGTGTGAGTACAGCTACATGTCTGGTTCTCCTGGACATCTTGGTGTCTGTCGGTGGATGTGCCTTGCTGAGGGTCAGCAGAGCTGTGCGAATGGGAACTTGGACTGCTGATTTATTGGCAAAAACTTATTCTCTTACCTTTCTGTTGACAGGGGCTTCATGGTCAACAAAACAGAAACTTGCAGGCGAAAGTACAAATACATCCTTCCCACCTTGCCCTTCTACTGCCTTTCTCTCCCCTCCACCCCCTTGCTGACATCCCATCCCCACGTCCTCCCCGGCGAAGGCTCACCCTCCTCACCCTCCCCACCTCTCATCCTGAGCCAACGCTTCTGTAGCAAGCACTTGCCTCGAAGCCCAGTTCAAAGAAGGAGGGATGAAGGATTTGAGAAGAGGGATGGGAGACAGAGGGGAGCAGGGATCCTGGCACAGAGCATGGGTTCAGGTATGTCGAGTGAGGGGGGGGGTGGGTGCCAGCCGGGCTGTGAGGAAGGGAGTAGGGCAGATACTGTGCCCCTTCCTAATAACAAATACACACAGGGACATAGGAATAAAACAGCCGCAAAATAAAATGGAATTTTGCCCAAAAAAGTGCATTGTGAAGTGCATTTAGGGGCAGGATGGCTCAGGTGTCCCAGTCCAGCTCTGCAACTTCAGACTGATTTTTGGATTTGAGGAAAAAAATGACTTTCCTCTTCCTGTCAACTACCTGAAACGTAGTCACGGGAAGCGAAGTGCTCTTCAGAAGCCCTGGATGGCGGGCGCAGGCATGCCTTAACCCTGCGAGCCTGGAGCCGGGAGCCCCAAGCCTCGCGTGTCTCTGCCATCGCTGGCCTTCTTGTAAGGCCGCTCTGATATGTCAGGCTGCAGCACTGGGAACAGACAATAAAAGGAAATCTGTGTTGCTTCCTTTCACAAATCCCGATGGTCCCATCAAAAACCAATTGGGGATGGTGCTAGAAATCCAGTACTGTTTGAAGCAGGGCGGGTTATAATTTGTGCTTGCAGTTTAGTTTGAAATCTTCACTTTTCCCGGCTCAGAAAATCAAGAAGCAACTTGAAAAGACATGCAGAGTCGATTATAATTTCTAAAATATTGTGACTTGAATCAGTCACCTCAATTTGATGAAGAGGGTGGAGAGGGGAAGGATGAATCCCGAATTTCTCAGTTTGGTGGGGGAAGGGCCCTCCTGCGTTTAAGAAAACCAACGTGAGGGAAGGAGGAGGTTGCATCTTCACGAGATGCCAAGCTCAGCCAATCTCCGGGTGAGCTGCATACACCCATCATCCTCATTACATATTCCACAAACAACTTCCACTCCGCTTCCAGACAGCCGCCCACCAGCCGTTGAACACGATGATGTTCCTCGCATGACAACCACAAAGTTCGGCAGCTCAGAAGCCGTGGATCGCAAACCAAAAAGGCAACCATCCCTTCTGCCATCACCTTCCTCCCGTGGCCTCGTCCGAGGCACAGCTGAACGCGAGGCCCGAGGATCGCTGGGAAGTGGGGGCACACACCTGGAGCCAGGGCAACAGGGTGTTTTCCCACGCCGTATTTTTGGGAGGGTGCCAACTGTAGAATTAGAATATCTGGCAGAAAATGGAAGTATTTCAGCACAACCTCCAATTGTTTAGGGTGAGGAATGCTCCTTGCTGCCACATGACTTCAGTCGAGGATGTCTAAAAGAGACACCTTGAGTTCAGTTGCCCAAACACGGGTGGCTATTGCTGTCTGAGGTGCTGCAAGCTATCTGCAAGGTCCCTGGGGCTGGAAAATATAATATAGGACCGACGGAAATATTACACCCTTTGAAAGAGACAGCCTGAGCACCTTGTTGCATCAAACATGGGGCTAGACATCTCCATCTAGGAAACCACAACAAGCCCACGTGGCTGGTGAGCTGTCTCACTCTTGTTCCATTCACTGCCTCTCTGCAGTTGAAGCTTAGACACCAACCCCATGTGCTGACACACGTGCAGGCTCCTCGCGCCAGCTACCAGCGTTGAACCTGCGATGAACGCACTCTCTGAAGTAGGCTGCCAGAGGAAAAAAAAAAATCACCAGGAGTTTATAGGAGAAACAAATGGACAAAATCCCTCGGCTTGTGTTTGGCAGCCAAGATGAGAGGATGACTCAGCCCCCCCAGCTTTCAAGTGCCTGGATTTGTGACATGAGCAAATGCAGCAAAACACGATGGGATGCAGGTCCTGTTCCTGAGTGCAATTCTAATATTTATTCCAGTATGTGGAAGCAACTCTGAATGCTGCAGAGCTGATGAAAGCTGTGCTGCTGAATGTGCCATGAAAGCGAGGGTGGGTTTTGCAGTGGAATAAATAGTACTTCAATAGGAGTTTCTCATCAGGGCTGTCACAGGTCTTTGCCAGCCTAATTGGGATGAGGGGGTACTTTCCTCCACTGATGTGTTGTTTGGTGGTGGTCTGGCAGCTGGGGGAGGTGCCAGAAGTCATGCAAATTAGCAAGGTGCAAATGAGAAAAACATTGTTCTGGTAGAACTGCACCTGAAATTGAGCTCTGGAGCAAAAGGCTGAGGTACTCTCTGCTTGGAGAACAGATGTGACTCTTCAACTGATGAGCTCTAAGCATTTGACAGTGCTACTCCCCACTGCAAGAAAACCTGTTGCCTCATCTTCTCCCCTAAATCAGTCATCTGCAGGTGAAGGAAACAGAAAAGACATCCTGCTTATCAAACTAAGACATTTTCTCATCAAACGTACTTGTCCTCCTAAACCAAAGTCCCATTCCACACAACGCAAGGCTACAGTTCCAAAACAGAATGCTTCTCTCTCCCTACCTCATGCACATCATCACGGGAGAGGTCACGTTGTGGCCATGATGAGAGGTCAAAGCAGATATAGGAAGCTGATAAAAGAAAGCATATTCCAAATTAGACGAAGGGTGGGAAGAGGTACCTGTTTTCCTGCCTCTCCTAGGGAGGAGGGGCTCAGCAAATGGGAGGACTTGCCAAAGCATTTGGCAAGTCATTATCTCGTTATACCTCTACATTTGTGAAAGGAACCCACTGAGCTGATGCTCCAGAGATTTCCCTCCCCTTGGGAAATCAACAACAACAAAAAGAAACTTGTGCTTTCCAGTGCCCCCACATGTCCCCAAAAAATGATTGTGGCTGCAAAGAGAAACAAAGGAGCATTGAAGGGACCTGGCAGGAAGAAGGAAGCAGAGCTTATCAGACATGGCTGTGAGGATCAATCAGAAATTGGGGTCATGCTGGCCAGAAGCAGAAGGAGGAAACCATAAATGTTTCAAGCGTGGACAGATTTGCCCGTACCGAGCAGCCAAGTTACAAGTGTGTGCCTAGGTGGTACTCAGGATTTGCACCTTATCAAGAAGTTCAAAGAGTAGCCACAACAAGGCTGAGCTCCTGCCTACAGATCTCACGTGAATGGGGCAGAAACTCAGCAGATATGGATTGTAGGGAGAAAAAGCTTCTTCTGGTTTCCAGGAATTTCCTTGTCCCTAATGCTCTGCAGCCCAGGAGCTTCAAACACCAAGTGAACCATGGTGTGAGACACCAGTTCATCCAGGGATGAACAAGCATGACCCCTTCTCCAAAGCTCTCTGGGGGAGAGCTCAGTGGGTTGCCCTTTGGGTTGTCTCTCTGCTCCTGGTGCTATGTCCCTGAGGTCTTCAAAGATGTCTTCATCCCTCCCCAGCAACTTCATGGGCTTTCCAATTCCTGTGACTGGAACAAATACGCTGGCTCCTTCTGGCAAAGCTGTGCAATGGTCTGAGAAATGCTGGCTGTAGCTGTGCAACTGGAATAACAGGGACGCTGAGAGTGAGTAAAAAGCAATTAGATACTAGACTAGCAAACAACATGACTAGAGACTGTTAAAGGAATAACACAGGTCTCTGAAAGACCCTCTGCTATTGTGTGGAGAAGGATGTGGACACTGTGAAATCTCCAAATGTAACTTTTAAGGAGGATTAGCATGAATTCAATGCACACCTTATTGCTTGTGCACTTGATATTAAACAGATACATGACAGAAGATAACCAGCTTGGTACTATGTCTGAAGGACAGGTTTGATATACACAAAGGGGAGATGCGGGTTACATTTATGTTATTGGATAGCTTACGCTGCCCTGCTGTTATCAGCTGATGGCAGAGGAAGGTTACACTTGCTATCTGCTACTTGACTGAGAAACCCAATTGATGGATCTGCTGCTGGATCTGGTTGTGTGTCTGGCACGCATGGAGTGAGCTGGTCAGGTTGGATTAGGGATAGAGTGATCCATGGTCTTCCAGTGTGAGACCAACTCATTTTATGGCCCTCCAAGGGCCATATGAACACAAGAGAGATCTCCCTTTCTTATCAGCCCCTATGGGTCTGCAGTTTCACACTATGCCTGTGGATTTAAATACAAGTAAAACTCAATTTGGCCACTGAGTTTTGCTGAGTTTTCCACTGTAAGGGGAGTACAAATTGTTGGGTTGTCAGAACAGCAACCTTCAGACTGGACCAGATCTGCACAGGATCTCTCCATGTCTTGGTTTGGAGCAGATCCTTATGGTGGACATTTAGTTCAGAATGGACCAGCATCTGCATCTTTGGCATTCAATATCCCTGGCTGAGAATCTCATCAAACTTTGTGACAAAACCCAAAACAAATTAAATTTTCCCCTGGAATCTCTAATGATGGTATTTTCCACTGATGCCCCCCAATTAAAATCAGAATAATTTTTACGCTCCTGGTGGCTTTCAGCACAGATCTAAACCTGGGCAAAAGATCAGAGGATGTATGTCAGCGCTGGTTTATTGAGATTTGAGCAAGAGCCCTTTGTGTCTTGGAGTGGGCAGAAGAAGTAAAGCAAGGGCAATAAATATTTGTTCTTTGCCTTCAAAGGAATTTCCCTGTAAGCCTCACCAGTCTCCAAAAATATCTTGACATGTCATTTTCTCCTTTCTCCTATTGATTCTTGAAGCTGTCACTGTGACAGACAGTGGAAAGTGCTCTGCAAACATCCCTCTCAACAGGGAAAGCTTTCAGCTGCCTTTTAATTTTTTGTTTAATTTTTATTTTCATACCTTCACTGTCTTTTCGGTACCAGTTCTTCAATTCAGGAGGGGGATCATTTGTTTCAAGCCTGACTAAGTCATTGACTATCTGATTTTCTCATTATTGTATGTTTCATAATTCCTCCCTCATATTATTCTGGAAGCAGTTTTCGATCTGAGGATTAGGTGCTGAAAGCTAATAATGGGCTGGTTAGAAATTAATTTTCTCCTTTATAAAGAAAATAAATAAATGAATAAAGATTAGCAGCTGTGCTACTAGTGTCTGCCTGAAAGCCTGCCTGGCGAGATAGATGTTTTTGTGAGCTGTTCGAGTGGTCTGTGGAGATAATTCATCAGATGGATTTGCTCCATACCTCTGTCTTCACACAATAAGCGGAGTGTGTTTCCTGTGCATTAGTTAACCATCCAAAATTGGTTGACTATATTTATGAACCTATTTCAGATGCCTGAATTTCAGTTCAGGCATCACTGGCAGACTGATTCTTGTTTTTATCTTTTGGCACTGAAAAGCTGCTTGATACCTCTAAGTCTGGGTGACAGATATTACGAAGAGTTTCAGAGATGGTTCAGATCCGGGATGCTTTACTTCATCCCCAGGAGAAATCTCCTCCAGAATGACAGAGTTTGGATATGAGACGTGAGGAGCAGGGCAAAGAGGAGGGATGAGGCTGGGTGGTGGGGCTTGGCAGTACAACACAGTGCAGATTTCCTGTCAGGGGACTGCTCCTTGTGTGGGTGACTGTAGCTGCTGAATGGATCCGGACAAATTCATGTGAATAGAATGAATGAGTATCAGAGGTGTTTTGGATGCCCTGGTTAGCAGCTTGTGTGTGGACTTGATCCAATCTCTGCTACAAAATGAGCTGGTTTTCATTCTGGGAATAGTCAGAGACTCTGTTTATCGAATTAGCAGCTTTTCTCCTTTTATGAAGACATAGCAATCAACTGTTTGCCCCTTCTTAATCAGCCCAAGTAAGAAATACTGCAGGTCCATTTAACCCATCTTCATGGTTGCATGTGATCAGGCACTATGGTAACATCCTAATTCAGCCTAATTCAGTCTTGGCCAATGACTATTCCCCTGCCCCACTCTGAGCCCTTCTCCTAGAGAATGAACCAAAAGGCAGAGAGAGGTGGCATAGGGAGATGAGGTGGTCAGCAATTTTCTTTTCCACACCCCCAAAATATTGCAGTGTTGGCTGCTGTGTTGCAGGGACTGAAGGTGTGTCAGGGTGGATGTGGCAGGACCAGGAAAGCATCTGTTGGTGAGGTGTTTCCTGGCTATAAGGTGCCCATGGGCATTCCTGTGGGATCCAAACCTCAAACTGAGGATTTACTCTACCATTTCTCTCTTCTCTTTCCTGCACAGTCAAGCTGAATGTGTCTTATTTCTACAGGCATGATAAAGGGAAATTCTGAGGGACTGGAAAAAAAATAGTAATTTTGGAAATGTCAAAATATTTTAACAGTTTTTGATTGACGTGCAAGGTCTCAGCTTTGTCAAAATGGAAATGTCTCTTTTGCGTTCATTGCAAGACCATGAAATGCTGTTTCACCTCTGCTGAAATGAGTAAGAAGTACAAGATGGCAGTTACAGAAAGGCTACTAAAGAAGAGAAGTGGCTTATTCCATGTGATTTGGAAATCCCATGGAGTGTATGGGGAAATGCAATGAGGGGTTAGAGAGAGGAACCAGGAAAAACGTTGCTGCCAGCAGAAGATGCCTATTGCTTGCAAATAAAACCAGGCAGATGGCCTGCTGAATTTCAGTCCTTAATTAAAAGTGCTTTATTCTCTAGGCTAATTACAGAATAATTTTCCTGCTGTGGGAGGGGCTCCTTTGGCATGGAGAGGGCGGTAATGAACATCTCAGTTCGCGTCCTCGTCAGCAGGCTCAGCCCTTCATTCTGCTTCCTTAGGGATAAAGATACCCCTGGCTGTTAGCTCCGAAGTGGACCCTGCGAAGGGAAATAAAAGAAAGGAGCAAGAGGTCTCAGACAGCCCCAGCATGACAAAATAGGATCTCACTGCCATGTCTGTCACAGCATGGATAACCCAGGGAGCTCCCACGTGAAGCCAGACCCCAAACTGGGTTGTGACTATCAGTGAAAGCTCTGCTAAAGCAGATACATTTCTTCCAAGTGACAAAAAACTGGTTTTGGATAATGTTTGACATGATTAGAAGAGGTTTCAGCTAGCACTGTGATTCTTTTCTTCAGGATTTGCACTTTAAACTAACTCCAGCCTCCCCACGTCGCATGAACCTGGAAGTGCATGAACCTCACTGCATCTCCCCGTGCTCCTTCCATGAGTATGCTGCATTGTGGAGAAAAGTTCCAAACACAGATGGTAAATTACACGAAAAAGGACCATTTGCACAAGATGTAAAAGTTTAACAGCTTGAGCAACACCAAGCCCTTGCAGACACTGGGATGCCGGGGTGGCCTTGGTGTCCCAGCAGCTCTCACCCCAACGAAATAGCCTCTGCCGGTGCAAAGTCTCTCCTATCTCCCAAACTCGTCATCCATCACTTTGATGGCTCCGCTAAGTGGCAAAAGATACAGCAGGCTTTTGCCCTCTTTCTTCATCTGTCTCCTGTGACCCTTCCTAAATTGAAAGGCGGTGAGGTTTGCCCTATCCCCCTCCCATCCTTTGCTGAACACTAATTCTCCCGGACAGCCTTCGTGATTTCCCCAGCTCCTCAGGTTTATTGTCCCATCTCCAGCCTCGCCTTGCAATTAGAGAAGGAACAAAAACTGATGCTCACAATGCTGTGCTCAACCCCTTGTGAGCGGCTTGGGCTGGCCTTGCCTTACCAGGGCAGAAGTCGGTCTTATCGGCGAGCGTTGGCAGGGCTCTGTCTTTCAGTCAGGGCTCAGGGAATGGAAATGCTGCTGATTTCCATCTGCCTGGCATTTCTTGTTCTCTTTCTCCATCCAAATCAATGCGAAGGATCTTTTTCAGCCCCTCTCCGGGTTAAGGGAGGTGGGAGCAGGGGGGGGAAAGGATGGAAAAATACTCAGCAGATGAGAAACTTTTCACGCAATTTTTCCTGCCTGCAGCTTCTATATATAGGTTTAATTAGAACGTTAAAGGCACCTCAGGATTATGCTGTGAGATTTGTTTCCTTAGCCCTGTAACTAATGCCCTGTGGTTTCAATAACGCTGCCTTGACTTCGTTAGCCTCCAAGCAAATATCTACCTATGGAAACTGCAGAATTGCTATCCTGGGTGAGAGCACCACGTCAGCTGGGGGAAGTCAGAGGCTCTGCTTTAAATGCTCTCTAATTATCTCTAGCCGAGGTTACAGAGGAAGCGGTTTGGCACCTGTGAATTGAATTCTTGGAAGAGAGCCCCTTGAAATGAGCTTCTGCACCTGATACTGGAAAGATTTGTCTCTTGCTCCCCACAACCCTTTGCGGTGGAGGCACATTAACTCCTTTTCACCTACCTGGAAAAAGACCCCCATTTCTGATGGGGATGTCAAATTAGGCAGCTTCGTTCTGGCTGCCAGGCTAGCTCGATTTGCCCCTTTGAATTATCCTGGAAAAGGGCCGTGGCCGTGCAGCTCATAGCTGCAACTTGGAGGAGAGCTATTCATGCCTGTCCAGGCGGGTTTCTGGCTTGCAGGATATAGAATCATACAGAATCATACAGGTTGGAAAAGACCTCTAAGATCATCGTGTCCAACCGTCAACCCAACACCACCATGCCCACTACACCATGTCCCTAAGGGCCTCATCTACACGTCTTTTAAATACCTCCAGGGATGGGGACTCCACCACTTCCCTGGGCAGCCTGGTCCAAGGCCTGACCACTCTTTCAGTAAAGAAATTTTTCCTAATGTTCAATCTAAACCTCCCTTGGCGCAACTTGAGGCCATTTCCTCTTGTCCTATCGCTGTTACTTGGGAGAAGAGACCAACACCCACCTCGCTACACCCTCCTTTCAGGTAGTTGTAGAGCGCGATGAGGTCTCCCCTCAGCCTCCTCTTCTCCAGGCTATGGCCCATAGGGCACTTACTGGGGGTCCTGGAGACCTGAATGTGGATGCTTTTGTGCAGAATGGCCAATTGCTAAATCATTTTATGGGCGCTAGATGTCAAGGATGCTTTCTGTCCTGTGATTCTGCATCATCGGACTGAGGCTGAAGACCATGGTGCCTGCAGGAGGGGCTGGGGCAGGCCAGGGGCTGAGCTCCCTGCTGAGGCACAGACTGCATAGACCATGCTGGTCACCGTGAAATAGGATGGTGTCTTTAGTTCTGCCTTGGGAATACTTCTCATCCTCTGCTCCAGCGTCATGGTTGTAGCTGGGTATTAGACCTAAAAGTAGGACAGGGCTGATGAACCACAGCCATGTGATTATATGGGAAGCTTGAGGAAGACAAACACTGTTCTCGGTGTCCTAGAAGGCCTTCAGAGAACTTCGGTGTTTGAAGTTAAAACTGAATTATACTTTTTTTTTCCCCCTTTTTGTTTTCAAACTGCAAATGGATCAAAACAGCAAGCCTTTCCGCAGTGCACTTTTATGAGACGCAGGCTGGTGTTGCACATATTGCCAAGGAACCTTAAGAGTCTCAAGGACTGATTTCTACCTGAAACCTTTCTCGATTACTGTCATCAAAACAGAGAGCAGTACAGGAGAAAGACAGAAGGTGCATCTGGGGCTGCTCCCTCCATCGTGGAGATGCACTCAGAAAAGCTTTTTGTGGAGCAGACGAGCTCACACCAGCATTTCTTTTATTCCCCACCCTTTTCTATATACGCAAGTTAGCTGACAAAACTGCTGCTGCAGCTTTTTCTCCTCTCTCCTAGGATTATTATTTTTTTTTATTGTCATTATTATTAAGGGCACAGCAAGATTTATTTTCTGTAAAACAAGCTATGTTATTGTCAAGACAGATTTAAAGGGCTGGATTAGGAAGGGGCATTACAATACATTTTGTATGAAAATGAAATATCATGAGCAGCTCCTTGGCAGCCCTAATGTCCGTCAGGGCTGTTCTTTGGGAATAGCAATTCCAGGCAGGGACTCTGGAAAAGTAGAGTGTGTTGGTATAATGAGAGGCTGTATCAGAATGGATATGCATGAGCCAGGCAGATTAATATTTAATGAACAGTGAAGTCTGCTATCCCCTAATCATTGAGTGCCTGGGATTTGCAAAGTGGCTAATTTTAAAGTATTTTGTATGGAATTATTCATGCATTAAAAAGTACATGACTCTCTTGCAGTCTAAGTCACTGAAATGGAATTAATCTCAATGAAATTTAGTCATCAAAACATTGGGCGTCGGGTCCAGCCAAGACAACGGCAATGGGATGAGGGTATTGCTCTTATTAAAGGCCTCGACGGAGCTGGAAAAGACAGGCTTTGGACACACAGCCTTCCTGCAGGGCAGTGATGGCCTCATCTCGGTGGATGTCTTGGGAACCCACAGCGGAATGGATCCCTTGCTGGGCTTTTCAAAGCAAGGAAGAGCCAGCAGTGGGTAACAGGGCCAGCAAGAGCAACAGAGCAGGAAAATCACTTAGACGGATGAAAACATAGCACAAGGCTACTGGTACCGGGCAGGAATAGGGCTGGGTCAAAACCGGTGGCCTCACTTGAGTGACAGTTCTGACACCACTGTCATCGTCCTTATTTTTGTTTGTATTTTGCCTAGTATGATTACTTAAAACATACTTGTTGATCCGGAGTTTAATAAGACTTTACTTTGGCTTGAACAAGCGTTTTTTGGACCTCGGCTCAGACAATTCTTCTGGCACGTCTTCTAGTCTTTTCCCCACTGGTTTCTGATAAAAGAAGAATGTTCCAAAGAAAATGTCATTTTTGCTTGGAAAATGATTTTTTAATTGGGAGGTGGGGAGGAAAGATTTTGTTCCCTGGCATCTTTAAAAGGTTTCCACTCTTTCCCTGTTAGAAAACAGTTTGTGGACTTTAATCACCTTCTTGAAAGTCATTGTTTGACCCAAGCTTGTGTTTTGTGCAAAAAGTGTGAGGCAGAGGAGAATGATTCTTCCTCGCTGCGCAATCTATGAATGCAATAAGCTCATTGACTTAATGAGAGAAGATAAAAGAAACCAAATAAAAAGTGTTTACAGATATTTGAATGCTACCAATTATGCCAAAGAGTGTTGCAGGAGAAGAGGGAGAAAAAAATATGGCAATAAATGTATGGGAAAGGCAGACAAGGTAAGGGCAGAACAGGTTGAAGATTCATTTTCTTCTTGTGTGCCTGCGCCTCATATAAAGATCTGTGTTATCAGTACAAGCAATAATGATGATACCGGCTCATTAGGAAGATACAGTAGTTAAACACTGCAGTCAGGAATGAGAAAGTCACACCCACGGTCTTAGCTGTGACCCTTGAAGCAAAATGACTTTTGTTAATAACGAAGGAGGGAAACAAGGCGTGCGTGCACATGTATCTGCAGCCTCTGGATTTGCGTGGAAGCAGTTGGAGCATTTTATTTCGTTTTTTTTGGAACAAAATGTTGACTCAGAAATCAATTTATCCTTTCTCTGGGTAAATTAAAACAAAAGGTGAGCCTGAAAATGAGGAGAAAACATTTCACATCAGCTTGAGAAAAGTGCTTTAATCACCTTAAAGTAAGCAGGTTTTTTTTGTTTGGTTTTTTTTGGGTTTTTTGGGGGTTTTTTTTGTGGACAGAACAAGGATTTGGCACTGGACCTGCTCAAAGGTTATTTATTCTTTCCTCATGTTTTTTATTTGATCCCTGAAAATAAAAATCCATTATTTTCACAGCAATTATTCTAAGTACAGCTAGAGAAAGCCATGTTAAGTCCGAATTTGAATATTAAACATAATTAAAAGACTTTTCTACATTGTGAATTGTTCTCTTATCTGCCTGCCCATAAATGTCAATGTATTAATGGTCACAATTTGTCTCAGATGTAGGAAATAGCCTTTTCCTCCCATTGCCTTTTTTAAGCAGTGGGGAAACAAACACAGCCTATAGGACCATGCAAAAAAGTTCCCAATACAGTTTTGCTTCAGCTTCAATCGAAAAGCCAATCCCTTCTTGCCAGCTGATTAGTTCTGCTCTTGAATATACTCTTTAAACAAAGAAATGTTGTCTAGAGGCAGAAACAGGCAGAGGTATATTTTAAAAGTCTTTAATTTATTAAACTACAAGCCAGAAGAAAATTGGAGAAATTAATAACTCACAGTGTGATGAATATGAAGCTTTTTTTTTTTTGATAGCTGGAGAGACGAGGAAGTCGAAAGTCGGTACTTTCTAATGACATGAAGGTTCACCTGAGTGTTTGTTCACGGAGAGATTCTCACGTTCTTGTGTTTGACCAAAGCTTTTGAAAACACCGACAACCCTCCCATCAAGGGTCTCCACCTCTGAGAACTTTCGCTCCCTGTGATGAATTTCTGTAGACTTTGTGCATCATTACCAGGCTAATAGCCTTTAGTTACTTATTTCTTTGATTTGATTTAAAGCCTGTCTCTGGGCGACTGCACTTCTATTAGCATATATACACAGAGGGATGGAACCACCACACGCACGTTGGACTGTTGCAACTTGGTGAATTTCTTGGGAAAGCTGTCTCAAGGAGCTAAACACATGTGTCAACACTGCAAATAAAAGTATTGAAGACCAAAACTTACAGACCAAAAAAAGGAAAAGAAAAAAAAAAAAAAAAGGACGGACGTGCAATTTTTCACTCCCTTGGCCAGACCAAAAGATGGTTTAGGGACAATTGAAAATCAAAGTCCTTGGGAAAAAATGGGGCAAAATGCACAAATGTTAGACCTGAAAATTGCTGTGAACCAGGCAGGGAACTGTGAAACCTGCACGTTCTTGTTGTGTGCAACATTTCTGAACTTGCCAAGTACACAAAAGGCAGCTTTACTCTGCTTTCAAAGGAGTTTTTTTCTAATTTACACCACTGGCTAGAAGTCCCCCACAGGTTCACTTTTTCAGCTGAAAATAAGGATTTAAAGACACTAGAATGTGCCCCTGAATGGACTGACTTTGTCAAGAAAAAGATTGAAGTGGGAATTGAAGCCTTTCCTTCTGCTTTTATAAAATTCAGGTGGAGAACCAAACGGGCGCCGCTGGAATGGACCCAGCTGGCCACGGTGAAGTGAAGCATTTCAAGGTTTGTCAATACTCGTCACACTTTTCAGAGGCTTTGTTTAGTGAGAAATTTCAACTTGTCCTCAGTGCTGGAAGATTACAAGATGTGTTACTGGATGTGTGAGCCGGAAAGCATCAGAAAATGCAGCGGCCAGACTTTGGGTGAGCAGAGCTTTGATGGCTGGTGCTGGGTGCCACATGCCCACCCCTGAAGGTCCCAGATGATGCTGTCTACCCTTTCTTTGTCCCCACTTTCTTTTGCATCTGTAGTGCTTTCTCTCTTATCCCTGTATCCCTGGATTTGTTACTGCTGGAAAAGGGTGGAAACCCCATTTATGGATCTGTTGGGAACTTGGCTGAGCCCAACTCTATGAAACCATCCTGGGTGCAAAAGCGCCCAAGGGGTGTATTGCTGTTGGGAGCCCTTTGCCCTTTGCTCCTCTACCTCCTCCATCAGTGCTGCCCACATTGGTCCCTCTGCTGCTCTAGAGAAAGGCAGGAGGGAGTCATAGCTCTTGCCTGGCTCTGGAGGTCCAGCACAGGACAGCTGGAAATCAAGGGAGGTTGGAGCTGCTGTGGGGAGAGGGCATGGTGAGGCTGTGCCTACAGCAAGGCAGAAACTCCTCCGCTGGCATCTCTGTGCGGCTGGCACAGCCCAGCAGCCCTCCTTTCCCACCTGCCAGAGCTTCTCCCCAGGAAGCCATTTGGTTCTGCAGTGTCTCGGTGCTGCTGTTAGCCTGGCAGCAACAACAAAAGCACCGGGTTAATTAAACACACAAGAACATAATTGCCGTTAAACCCAAACAAACTGCTGAATCAGAATAGCAAATTGCCCAGAGACTGGGGGGAAAGGCTGGTTTGCTTCTTCTTTTTTTATCATAAGGGCTGATGAGGCACAGAGTGGCCAAGCAAATGCTGCAACATGAGATGCGCCGCTGGCAAGAACGTTTAGCCTGCTGAATAAAAGATAAAGATAAAGCCGGGACTGGGAACAGCGCTGCTGCTCAAGTCAATTTAGGTTGGTTTCACTCTAGGAAAATCCCAGGAGTCTGCATTCAGCAAACAGCTTTGCAACTTTGCTGGAAACCCTCCCCAGCTGGGGCCAGCCCCACCAGTCCATTCCTCTCCCAGCTCCCTATTCCAGTGATGCAAACCCATGGTAGAGTGGTCTGATGGCCAAAGCACCCCCTCGGCCCTCACCAAAATCCACGCCAAGGATGCCTTCCCAAGGGATCTGCAAGAAGGCCGTGTGATTTGCTCTGCAGTGTGTCTGATCTTCAAGGAAAAACTCAAGGACACATCAGGGACCCCCTGAAAATGAACCTGTGGGGCATTGCTGTCCTGCGCCCGGCCAGCAATGCTCCATGGGGTACACGGAGGAAGTTTTTGCACCTTCCCACCTCCACTACACAATTTCTGCAATACTTGTTTGCAGCAAACCCATCTGTTATGCTTGCTCGAGGGTTGGTTTCTGTCGAGCTGCTTCAGTGTATCCCACTAAAGGCATGAAGTTGAGAGAAGCCAGTGAATTATAAGGTCCCCAATAGTAGCAAGCAGGCTGCTGTTAATCTTCCCTTCGTTACTCAATTTTTGTTCTGCTTGTAATAAATCCCTGTGCCCTTTGCTGTTGAAACTGCAGCCTCGCTACTGAAAAAGGAGGAAAAAAAAGCCGGAGGTTGCCATGTGCAGAAATAAAATGAAGGATTCACGTCTTGGCCCGGCCAATACTGCTTATCGAGGTCTGAGCCTTATAGTGATCACCTGGTGTTAAATGTAATGCTACGGTAACTCATGCTGGATTACAACAGATTGGAAGAGCTGTTGGATTAATGCAGGAAATGGGGCACACAGCGCTGTGTGATTTCTTACAGCAGGGCTGAATGGGCAGTTGGAGATATGATGTGATGCTTCCAAATCTGGAGTAATAGCTGGCTGGGAATTTGTTGATGAAAGTCTTTTCCCTAGATGCCACCTCTGTGGATTTACAGCTACTTGTGGGAAAAGGTCATATCTGTAATAAAAGCTGGGAAAAAAGAAATTCTGAGACTATCTAATATTTGCTTTGATATGATTGAAATAATAATTTCCATTTTCTTTCAAAATTGCTTTCAGTTTAGGAATTTATATAAAGCAGAAGTTAAAAATACTAAAAAATAATGACAGAACACAGCACTTGATAGCACTCAAATTTCTGCACTTTTATGCAGGTTCTTAACTTGTGAAAGATTTTTGACTTTTGACTATTCACCCCCAGCTGAAGTAGGAAAAAAAGAAAATTCAGAGAAAAATCGCTTGAGGGCTTTGCAAACGTATGCTGCACAGAAGAAAAGGGGCAGATCTTCTGATGGTGGGAAAAGCTGCGTCTTGGTGACCGTTCAAACCATCCCATCCTCCCTCCCAGTTCCCCGGTCCCTCTGCTCGCAAGCTGCCGAGTTTCATTTCCTGTGGCTCAACAAATCCCTAATCCCAGAGCCGATTTCATGGTCAGGGGTTTACTTAATGTCTAGCCCTGATTCCTGTTGACAACAAGATAGCTTTATATTACTTGTCAGCCTAGGGAGCATTGAAGAGGGTGAAAATTTATATTAGCTTCCAGGCAGGAGCTGTGTAAGATTGCCTTTGTGTCGCTGAGAATTGCATCTCTGCAGAGCAGTCGCTGGGGGAGCGCTCGTGCCTGATGCTATAGAATATGCAGTCTTTCATGGTGAGACCATAAATGTTGTGACAAAGGTGGAGTACGTTCAGAGGGATAATATCTTTTATTGGACCGATGGATATAGGTAGAAAATGGAAAAGCTTTTGGCACCCCCCCCCCTCTTCTTCAGGTCTATAAATGTTATATGGGTCTTTACAGCCATGCAAGCAATGGTGTTCCTGGCTACGAGGCTGGAAAGGATGCTCCCTGCAGGAATTAAAGTCAAGAGGGAAAAATGAATGCCGAGCCACCACCATCCAACAACGCAGGTAACAAGGCTTTCATCCTCTTGGTGAAGGAACGGAACTGGATTGCCCACATTTGAAGGACTTTAGACCTCAACAGCACAGCCCTCACCTGGGCAATGGCCTCGTGCTCTCGCCCAGCAGAGCTGGCTCAGGCAGACCCAGAGCTGCCTGGGACTGGTGGTCCTGAGTGGGGGGACCTGCTGATAACCCCTTGGGTGTCAAACAGGCAGGGGGAAACCAAGCAGAATTGTTCCCAGGCTCTGTAACTCATGGGTCTGGATTTCTTAGAGCAGCACATGAATTGTTTCTACCTGGATCTTGAAAATTTCCATCAGAATTGGTGGAAAAAGAGGTTTTCAACACCATGCTTTCTTTCACTATGGTGGGAAACACCAAGACCAACATGCTTCTCCACCCTATGTAGTCCCCAAGAGGGAACATCAAAGCATTTTCTCTGAGGACAGTTCTATTTTTTCGATAGCTCTGGTCTGAAAATGCTGTGGATTTGAAGAAACTTGAGCAGGTTGGTTGCCACACAGTTGAACTTTTCTGGAGCGAAAAAAAAATCCTTTTTTGAGAATTCTCCTGTTTAACTTTCAGCACGGTCTAGCCTTGAGTAGGAGTTGAATATGAAAAACAGACTCTTGCAGAGGAAGGAAAGATATGAACTTAATGAACTTACTGGCTCAATCATATAAAATTAGGCAAGAGAGCAATGTCATTTCTTAAGTGACAGTTGTGTTGCTGTTCCCAAATCCTCTTTTTTTTTTATTCCAACTATGCTAGCTAGTCTAATAAAAGATATGACTTTGCTCCCCATACTTTGCCCAGTTGATTATCTACAAATGCCAAATTCTATATCATGTCCTCAGCAGATGCAAAATTAACCGCAGTTGCCCCCGTTTGCAAGTGCAAATCTGTTAGAAATGTTTTATAGTAACACACTGGGTTAGATAACATAGCACGGGAGAAAAAGTTTAAAAAAAATTGTGTAGACTCACTCCCACAGAATGAAAATCCTTGCCCTCCTTGTTCCATTTACATTTTTATACTGTTATATTGATGCTGGTATTTTTGATACATTTTGTAAGATGTACTGAAGTGCTTTTTAATATACTCAGATGTTTAAGAGCACTGAACATTTTGCTTTTTTTTTTTCTTTACCCAAAACTTTAGACATTATTAAAACAAATCGGTGTGATATTTCTAAAGCAAATGCCAGGAATTTCAAAATTCCAGAAATGTAATTTCAATTGAGGGTGAAAAGCTAGAGCAGAGATTTGAGACTTTCATACCAGAAGACCCTTCTGCTCTGATCGTGACCGAGGGAATTGCCCATAACTTGCTATAAGGGCATTTCTGGTAGATCCATTTGCCAGCCGGCTCAGAAGCAAACGTGAACACTTTCCTCCATTTCTTCCAAATGCTTCCACATCGCTGCATCCCAGCAATTGCTTTTGGGTCATTTGTGTAAAGAGAAGGGAAACAAGCTGGTTAAATGCATCAGCTGGTTTGTTTATGAGATACTTATGATGACCCTGAAGCACATCAACACCCATTTATTGCTCATGAAAACTCTTGCCCAATACAAGCGCTGGTCTTTTCCAAGCCTTCCCAGATGGCTGTTGTGGGGCACAGGGTGAGGATGTCCATCCAGGTCCACTGCTGGGGGCCGGGAACATCAGGTGTGAACCCCCCCATTGCCCCACCCACTTCTTCTACCCCATCTCTGTGGGGCAGCACCCCCGGGCACAGCGGGTCAGGGTTAAATGAGCAGCTTGCAAAGAAAATTGATATGTTTGGTTATTTTTTCTTTCATTTCTGCCCTCACCAGGGCTACAGCTGATGACACAGAGTTAAGAAGTAGAAACTTTTTAAACTGAGTTTTGGCCTTCACAGGAAAAAAAGATGGTAACGTGGGATGACTGGGATCCCTTTGTAAGGAAACATGTGGCAAAGCTGACGGTAAAATACTGTTCTCCAGGTGGATTATTAATGTTGACATAGGAGAGGATATTCCTCGGGAACTGGGTATTACTGCAATAACTCCTGTTTCTTCCCCCACTCCATAGCACAGCTCTCAGTCGGTGGGTTTAGGCTGAGAGGCAGCAATATTTGCTGTTGGACAGTGACTCCAGAGCAAACAAGCTCACAGTTTACAAGAAAATTCCTCCTTTCATTAATTCCCATCTCCAAAAGCTCAGCCTGCGCTGCCGGAGTCCAGCCGCTCTCTTCCTTTGTGAATCACGGCCGGTGACAGAAGTTCGCAGGGTTCCTGCTGGCCCGTGTGACAGCATCGATACCCCTGCGTCTTCAGCAGAGGATGGATAGATGTACCTGGCTCTCCTGTAATTGGATTTGGAGAAAACACCAGCACAACCCAGAGAGTGCCACTAACTAAAGCCAGCTGAATTTTTCCATCTGCAGCTTTGTCATCATCTATGTCTCCTGGGACACAGGAGATCATCATTTCATTGCCAGGGAGGTAATTTGGGAAAAGTATCTGCCCCCCGCCCCCGCCGCTCTATTTTCCTTCCTCATTTGTACAACGAAGCTCTTGGTACTGTTGTGCTTTGTGGAGACCTAAGAGGTTTACTGCTGAAAGGTGCACACTTTCAGCTAGGGATGATTATTTCTTGGTTGTTCATTACTTTGTGGGGTGAAGATTTTTTCTTAGAAAGTTTCTTTTGCCTTCTCCTTAGATGCACAGTGCTGTTTGCTTTCTGAATGATGCTGGCAAATTTGTCTATAGAAGCACCGGACCAGAAAGGGCCAAATCCTGTCCCCTTGCACACTGGGGGAATGTGCCTTTCTTGCATACCTGATCCTAAATTTGGGGCAGTGACCTGGAGGCGCTCAGATATGCTGAGCATCCGGAGAGAGCCACTCGGGGATTTTTTCTTTGCATGCACCACCATCTAGTGCAGCGCACTGGAACTTCATGATTTCCCCTTGGATTTTATTCTGCAATTGCAATCCATCGTTGGAGCTGGTGGAATAATCGGTGCTTAATAAATTAGCCACCACACGGAGCTGTTTATTCTTCTTAACCATTGCAATCAGTTCTCAAAGTGGGCATGATTCCTACAGCCATGCTGATGGGAACGCTCGCTGCTGGATTCATTGTCTCTAAAAGGGAATTTGCAGAGCGGTCACCCTGGCTGCTCTCGAAGGAGGGACGTTTTCTGGATTTTGAAGTTGACCCAGTCCCTGTCTGCACAACCTAGGCAGGCAGGATAGCCGTAAGCAAGGGCGAGGGAAAGGGAAAATCATCACTTCTTGGGAGGCTTGTGTGAACTGCACACCCAGCAAGTCAAGGGTGTGGACATTTCTCAGGAGAGCTGGTGCGAGGTGCACTGAGTCAGAACCTTCTACCGGGACAAGCCCTCTCCTTTGATGCTTGGTACCCTATTTACTACCTGTTTATTCTTAAAAGCTCTTCATATTTCTACAATCTGGCTCATTTTTCGTATGAACGGCTACAAAAGGATGCTGGAGGTCTCTGCTGCTGAGCCACCACTGACTCCTGCTGCTGCTGAGCCCCGTAGCTGGATCAGTTGTAGAAAGTGAAACTGGAAGGTGCAAATGGAGAGGTTCATTAGAGCCAGGCCGGCTTTTCCTTTCCTGAGAAGCATCTCAGCATTTGAGTGGATCACAGCATGACTTTAACTAAGGGCCTTCAGATCTAATACCTGCAAGGGCTACAGGCTAAGCTGGAAGACCTGCTTTTCCTCCTACTGTGCTGGCTCTTTCCCCAAAATTAAGTAAAGAGGGAGCAATGTGACTGTTACTCACCTACAGATTAAGCAGGTTTATATTTTTGTTTGCCCTGAGATACTCCTCCAACACTGGTTTCAAATGGAAACTGATTTTCCCATATAAGAAGACAGAGAGGCCCCCGACTCTGGAGTTTGGGGAGAATTGCCTGGTAAAGCATGATCTAAAGCTGTGGCATGTGCCCTGTTTCTCCCCATCCCACGGCAGCCCACTCATGGTCACGACCTGAGCGGGGGGTAGTGATGGGCTGACATGCTTTGGGGGAGTGAACCGAGGGGCAGAGTGCTCCAAGCCTGTTTGCAGCGTTGGTCCTTAGCCTTCTGCGGCAGCCCTCCATCCCTGCCGTTTGCTCACAGTCAGGCAGAAGTTGCAAGCAGTGGAAATAAAATGACATTATTCCAGGCAGAGCTGATTTCATGAAAAATGCATTGTCTTTCCACGGCTTCAGTGAAAATATATTGGTTTCTGCCAGATTTAATTAGAAGCTATCTATTCTCAAAACTTGGGAAGAACTTGCACGAGAGGGGAGTGATCATGAAAAGTTTGGGAGACTTCAAATCTCTCGCAGGGACTGAATTAACAGATTTTAACCCTTTGCCTGCAAATGAAACTAAAGTAATGTTTCCTTCTTCTGAACATGCACTGGAAAATAATCATATGAAAACACTAAAATATTCATTTATTTATGATCTGGGCTCAGGAATTACTGTTTTGATTTGCTTTTGGTTGAAATGCATCAATTTGTCCTAGAAGGTGAACTAAAAAAAATATGATTAGAACTATTACCCACCTTAAAAATAGGCGTAATGGTAAGTGAAATAGAAAGTTACGTTCAACAAAAAATAAATGTTTCGATTTACTTTAAAAGGCCTTCAAATTCTGTTGTTGCCTGGTTTTCCCAAGATTGCACTGGGGCAGTCTTTGAGATGAAAGCACTGCAATGAGAAATCAAGACATTTCATTTTGTAAGTGTCAAAATGAAGAGTCTTGACTTTTCCAATGTCTTTCTACCCGTTTTCTTTTGAGCTGAACTTAGCAAGTCCGCAAAAAGCTATGGGGCTCTCGGAAAGGACTTGCCTTCTCTTTTTAAACCTCCTGTTCAGCAGACGACTAAAGCCCTGTTTGCTAAAAGGTGGTGTGTTGATCAGAGACCAAAGACTTGTATCATTTTTCTGGCATTGACTTTGTTACCAAACAGCCCCAAATATGTCTTTCTGAAAAATAAATGGTCTTGGAATAACCTGGTTTGGATGCTCTTGAGCTGCAGAGAAGAGTCTTATTCTGGTTTAACCTTTAAAACCAAACTAACCTTCCCCAGAGCAAGGCATTTGTATTTTGGGGTAAATGTACTCACACGCAGTTATTCTGCAATTACTATGCACTTTAAATTTGGTCTCCCTGTACCATGAACAAGCGCGTAGAGGCAACAGGGTGTGCTGACTAACGAATACCAAGAGCATCCCCTGCTGCCTGGCAAAGACATACACTCTGTGTACTCATCCTCATTGATTTCTGATTTTGATATTTGTCAAATAAAAAGCAATCCTTGAATGAATGAGTGACGAAACGACATGACCGCCCAAAGGTTTTGTACCTCGGGAAACCCAGTGAAATCCCTACCAGGGATTTTTACACCTGGTCTCTGGAGGAAGACAATGATTTAACAGAGGGGATGTGAATCATCATCAAAGGGTTTTGCAAAGACTTTGCTTTCAAGTGGTTTTGTGTCAATTCCTCTTAAACTGGTTTGAAACAAGGTAAACGGAAATGTGCCATTTGGACAGATTCATCCAGACAGCAGATGACCCTGCTCAAACTAGACTGGTTTTGTAAAACTTGGGCAGAGGATGGAACATAGATATGCTTCAGCTTCCTAAATACCCGAGTTACACCACCACGGAGCAGCCCTCCTGTGGAAAGCCAGCCAAAAATTACGACATGCTGAAGATGACTTCCCCCACCGCCTGGGGCCATCCCCATATCAGGCAGCCCCTGAGTGCTGTAAATGATGAGTATGTAATGATGAGTAAACGTAAGTGATTGACTCCGACACCTCGAGCTCTGCAATAGGATGGGTTGCATTGCTGTGTCCTGGTTTTGATTAATGGGTGTCAGCCCTGCATCTATCCTGCAGTTATCAGCAATTTCCTCAAGAGGACGAAACAAAGCAGTTTTTGGCAAGGTTCCCTCAACCAAATCACAGTTTTCTGTTTAAGGGCTTTTGCTGCTTGCAAACTTGTCGGTCTTGTATTTACAGCTCCTTCCCCACCGGGCTCCTGGGGATGGGGCTTCCCTGTTGGTGCCACAGCAGAAATGGTA
This sequence comes from Calonectris borealis, assembly GCF_964195595.1. Classification (NCBI taxonomy): domain Eukaryota; kingdom Metazoa; phylum Chordata; class Aves; order Procellariiformes; family Procellariidae; genus Calonectris; species Calonectris borealis. Next base: position 6,439,329 of record NC_134333.1, on the reverse strand, counting down.
ATTGCAAGGGTGGGTTTCTGAAGGGTTGGACTGGTGCCATCACGGGAGATGCTTTCCAGAAGATGCTTTCAGGAGATTCTTCAGCCTCCTGTGCTGCCGCCATCTCTGCTGCTCTCTCCAGGTCAGCTACAGCGGCTGCCGTGGGGATCCTGCCCACTTGCTGGGCTCTGCTCTGCTCATGCTGTCCTTCCCTAAGCACTGGGTGAGGGCTTTCCTGGCCACTTTGTTAGAGACAGGAGCCTTGAAATGCTCTTCCATTCTTAAAAGCATGAGCTGCTGCTCTGGTGATAACTGCTATCACGTCTGGCTTCCAAGTGAAGATGAGCGATGGCCAATTTTTAGCTGGTTGGGGATTTGCTTCTGAAGTTTCCCGTCTGCCCTGGAGAGCTGCTTCCTCACTACCCTGACCAGTTTATGGGATCTGAGTCCCGGCTCATTTTAGGCTAGCAGCAAACCTCTCATCACATTCCACCTGGCCAAAATCATGGCCAGACGCAGAGCCACGGCAGTGAAATGAGCAGCGCTTGCTTTGTTCTTCCATTAAAAGTTGATTTGTTGCTGTATTAAAACATGAATAACTGAGAAAGCAAAGATGGGGCTGTTCCTCGCTTGCTGTTATTAAAACTCTAAATCAGGTTGCCTACAGAGCCATCTCTGTTACCTTTGCAAGTGAAAGTGGGGAATTGGATTCTTGTCTCTGACGGAGGATGCAAGCACTCTCAGCAATGCTAATAAACACCTGGATTTTCCTGAACCTGCCAGTTTGCAGCTTGCAATGTTACAAGCCACCACAACAGGGTCGTGTAGGAAAAAAGACTCAGAGACCCTCCGCCGAAGGGGCAGCTCTGCTGTATTCAGACCGGCAGAGAGAAGACAGTGGACAGGTAACTGGGCTGTGCCTTTGCCTTGCTGTGCTGCCCAGGTCTCCTTCAGCTGTAGATCAAGTGATAGACTTCCTAGGTGTGGTTATTTGTCCTACAGAAATCCACATTTAAGTGGGTTTTCTCTGTCCATAAAACCCCAACCCAGAAATGTTGCTCTTGCTGAGACATGGCTGGAAGGACCGCAGGGAAGGTGATGGGGGAAAGGGGATATTAATCTTCTTCTATTATGCTTAGGCTGATCTAATTTTCATTCTTCAAAAAAACCTCAATATTTTGTTTTTGTTTGGATTTTTTGTTGTCGTTACACAAGGCTGATGTTTTTTCATTTGATTCTTCTGGCAGCCTTTTTTTGCCCAGGTATCACTCACCAGCTTCAATACAAATAGCTCTGGCTGACCTGAAAATGCTTTTCCACTGATCAGATAATTCATCTTAAATGCTCTGCCAAGTGAGCGCAGTGAGTCACTCACGTCTCTACAAACCTGGTAGCAGCCTGCTTCACCAGCCAGGCCAGCAGAGCTCACACCCACAGACAGAGAGTGCTCAGCAGGTTTTATTTTTCCCGCTCTGATGCCATTAAACCAGGGAAAAATGGTCCCTCCTTCATCTTCTGGAATGAACTTTCTATCCTCCTATAGACAGGAGACCACCAATGACATTAGGGTAGAGAACTGGTGATGCATTTGCAGATGGGAATGAGCAAGGATGTGCCTGCAGGGGATGTCTTCACGCATGCGTACACCTATGGCTCTGCCTTTCCTTTTGCAAATCAACAAAAGGGAGAGGAGGGCAGGGGCTTCAGACGCTGGCAGGAGATCGGCTTCTTCAGCCCTGCTTCCTCCTGGGCTTGGCAGGGGGTTGTGCCTGCAGGTCCTGGGGTCTGGGGAAGCGGGGAGGGTGGATCCTGTCTCTATGAGCACGTGAGAATGATCAACACAGCACACAGTCAATACGTAATGCCGGCGATGGGCTCATCACGGCCAGGGTGAGCGTTGCTATCTGGTCAGGTAAGAGTAAACTCTCAAAGCCTTTTACTGCTGGGTCACGAAGCCCAAATTGCACAAGTAGAGTTTTTAATAACTGAGAGTTATTAAAGAGAGTTGGGTTTTGCTTCTCTGGGAAGCCTGAATATCAAGTAGGAAGGGTCAGCAGCAGATGGAACAGAGCATTTCAATTCGGGTCTTGGGTCCTTCTCGTTTGGGTTTAATTTGTAAAGGTTTTTTTTTTTTTTTATATTTGGACACACAATATTTGAAAAGACAGAGGTGAGCTTGGGAAAAAAATCTGTTGAGCCCAGTCTGCATTTTTTTCCCCACTGAAAGCAGGCAAAGCTCTCCTTTAGCTTTTCTGGGCCTTTCTTCTCACCCAACATCTCAGGTACCATCTCAGGGAACCTGTGATGTCTCTCCCCAGGAGCAAATGGCTCATGGTAAAACCCTCTTCTGTCACATCTTCGACAATTTGAAGGGCTCTGTTTAGCCTGGGCAGCTCCGCACAGCAACGAAGCCTGTGCTGCTCAATTCTGCAAAGGAAAAGCTCTGTGCAGTTATTACTGTGTCGCTTTGCACTAACTTAAATTACATCCCAAAGGAATACAGAAATTTCATGTGTACTTCCTCCTCAGAAAGGGCAAGGATTTGAGATGAGGCTTGTTCTATCAGTGCAAGAACAGCTTCTCTCTGGAGTGGATATGATCTGACCGAAGAGTAAATACCATAATCCGATCGAGTTCCTGTCCCTGCTGCTTCTCAGACCATTGAGTAAGCATTAACTAACCCATCCAACGTCCCCAAGGCGGGGAAAGGATTAGGCCCATTCAGCACACCGGGGAACACAAACAAATTAAATGACGTGTTTCCAGACACCCTGTGCCTCAGCTGGCCCACAGCAAACTTCACCCCTTCCTTATCCACGGCTCTGATTTCCATAATGAAAGGTCTAAGGATGTCACAGGACACAGCCTTGACGTATCAATCTGTCCCCACAAAATATTGTGTTTCTAGGAGGCTTTATAGGGCTTCTTTAAGTCAAGTCACTTCGTATCAGCTGCAGTCCCCCAAAACCCCATGGAGGAGATCTCTGCTGATTGATAGAAATGGAAGTAAACAATTTTAGTCCAATGTAGTTGAAACAGGCTTAAAATAAACACCCCAGGACTGGTGTGGTCTCAGGTTCACACTTGTCCTCCAGTGCATCACCAGCTAACTTAATCCAAGCTCCAGAGACATCTGGAAGGGCAGAGGCCAAGCACAACTCGTGCCATAACATTGTCTCAGCTCCCGTTTGTGCATCGGTTGGGACTGAGCACCGCCGCACCACCGGCATTGCCAGTGTCACAGCCCGGGGCGAGCCGGCACTGGGGACGGGAAGCGGATGGGAGCGCAGCCCCCGTGACGCAGCGGTGAGGATCACACCTCTGTGACGACAGCCCCAGGCAGCCTCATTATTGCACTCTAATTCATTCAAACAGCATCTTCTCTTCTCTTCTGGCAGGAGCATGTCAGTGGGGTAAATCCCTCTTTGCCTGACCTGTTCATTGTGCCAAAGAAGTTTTGAGTTTCCTATCAACAGCACTTCCCTAAACAAATGCTCCGTCAGCATGGGGGATGTCATAGAATCATAGAATCATAGAATCATTAAGGTTGGAAAAGACCTCTAAGATCATCCAGTCCAACCGTCAACCCAACACCACCATGCCCACTACACCATGTCCCTAAGCACCTCATCTACACGTCTTTTAAATACCTCCAGGGATGGGGACTCCACCACTTCCCTGGGCAGCCTGGTCCAAGGCCTGACCACTCTTTCAGTAAAGAAATTTCTCCTAATGTCCAATCTAAACCTCCCCTGGCGCAACTTGAGGCCATTTCCTCTCGTCCTATCTCTTGTTACTTGGGAGAAGAGACCAACCCCCACCTCACTACAACCTCCTTTCAGGTAGTTGTAGAGCGTGATGAGGTCTCCCCTCAGCCTCCTCTTCTCCAGGCTAAACAGTCCCAATGTCCTCATCAGGACACCCCAAACATGACGATGTCCCCATGCGCTGGGTGTCTCCACTCCCTCAGCAGACACTGGGGATTGGGTCAACCCAACCTGGGGAGCCCAGAGGACAACTCAGCTCCTCCTGAAGCAGATCCTTGCCACCAGGGTTTTACCCCTTGCCTGTGAGAGCTAAAAGAAATGCCTTCTGCCACACTGAGATCAAATGGAAATGGCACAGAGAGGTCCCTCCTGGGGAGCACCGAGGACCATCTGTCCCATCTCCCCTCCCAGTTTTGCTCCTTTGGCAGCAGGATAGCAATTATCTTTTAGATTGTTTTTTTCTTGTTTTCTCAGTTCAGCCACTTGAGGAAGGACAATCAGGGTTGCCATAGCAATGAAAGGATGATTTCTTAATTTGTGGAATTCTTTCTCTTAATTATTCTGAGAATCGTAATCCCATGAAAACGGCTGCCTTTGGAGAATTTCAGCTGGGAGCTGCACTGGCACTGAAGGAGAAGTTAAAAAGAAAGAAAAGTTGATGAAGACATTTTTGGGCAAAAGGATGAGAAAATGTATGTTTCGGTGAATTTTCCTGGCCTGTTCCATGTGCCGACAAGAACAAATGCCTGGCATTATCCAGAAACAAGGACCTGGAATGGGTCCTAAACTTGAATTATTCATGAGCAATTCAAAGTGCTTTCATAGACTTTCTGAGGAATAAAAGTATCAGGCAGAACTAATGCATATACGTCAAAATAAAATTGTGTAAAGCTTAATGGAGAACAAGTATGATTTCAAGGGCTATTTGAATGGGGAGGCACCAAAGAAAAATGTCATTCTTCTATTGCATTCTTCATCCCCAATTCTCTAAGCCCACGACACAGGGCAGAAGCACCATTACTTTAATTTTGCATCGAATAAAAAAACACTGTGGCTTGCTCAGGGTCATGCAGCGAAGCAACGGCACACGAGGACGGAGCCGGCGGCCTCTGCAATCCCGCCAGCTCGCTTTGCACGCCGAGCAGGTACCATGCGAGTCACCGCTAATGCGAACATCTTCGAACCCCGGCTGATAAACACGGCCCCAGAGAGAGGGCTGATAAATCTAACTTATTGCAGAGAAGCCGGGAATGTCAGAGCGAGCGGGACAGGCTCCGATTGCTGAAAAACACTACTGCAAATCCAATATTCCCTTTCTGTAATAAAATCTGTAGATGTAACTCGGTCTGCAGACTCTGGGCTTATTTGGGCTGAGAATAATCTCTATGCCCCAGGGAAGCCTCTCCCCCCATCACCAGCCAGATTTGGAGGCTGGAGGCTCGGCTCTGCCACCACTGAGCTATTAATGTGCTATAACGTTTCTGCAGGCAGAGGAGGAGGAGGAGGAGGAGGAAGGCATCCCGGAGCATCCTCTCTGCTGCTGGGGGATGCCAGACACAGCTGGTGGAGAAATCTTCCCCCCAAAATAGTTCTTCCACTGGAAAATGTTGATTCAACTCTCTGTCAATATGATGTTTTTATCAGCACCTTTCTTTGGGGTGCAGGGGTATCAAAAGGAGCATTTCATCGTCTTCCAACACCTTCCTTTAGAAGGTGTTTCCCAATACGCAGCCATTGGAATATTTTTGGTTTTCTTTCAAGGAGATTTTTTTTCTTTTTAATTGCTTTAATTGCTTTCATTTTATAACCCATTATAAATCCAAGCATAATATTAAATACATTGAAATCCAATCAAAATTTCAATTTTCTATATGTATTAAAAAGCCATTTAATGGAGCCAAATCTACTTTGGAAGGGATGGGTTTTAATTTCAGGGGAAACATCAGCATTCAACATTATGTTCCCATTTGGAAAAGCTCATTTAAGTAGCCGAGCTCTCTCTGCTAAGTGGAGCGCTGGCTCCCCAACAGTTTGAAGATACTGGCAAGAAGCAGGTAGGCGACAAGAGGGTCCAAAAAGGTTGGGGAAAGGCTGAGAAATGGAGGGAGACTTGTAGGACCATGATCATCTTGAGCAAAGTCCTTCTTTTTCCAGGTGTCATCATCATGGGCCAAGTGCTCCCTGGCTTCCCCTCCAAACGCCTGTTGTCCTTCTTTTTTTGCAAAGCCCACGGAGATGCGGCAAAAGCAGCGTCCTGTGAAACTGAAAACACAGTGGGACACCGATGGGGACATTTTCCTGGTGCTCAGTGCAACCACACAAATGATCTGCAGCTGGGCCAGGGAAGAGGAAGCACTCTCCCGGACTGCAACCATCATCGCTTTTTCTTTCCTTCTTTTTTCTTTTCCTAATCAAGCCCAAGAGAGAAACATAAAAACAACAAATTGGCCGAAAACGCAGCAACCTCCACTGCTAGGGAGAGGGCTCTGGCCCAGGGCAGCGGGGACCATGTGCTGAGCCACACAGGGGGCCAAAGAATCACTTTTAATTTTCAAAACCACCCATTGCTCTGCCTGAAAGGCCAGTCCTGGCTTTCCCAGTGCAAACCCTTTGCCTGGGATATGCTTCTGGGAGGGCTCAGGTGGCGCTGTGGAAGCAGAGGGGCTCACAGAGGTGGGGGACCCCTCTCCATCTTTGCTCCCTCCCCGAATAAACCCGTTTCCCACGTGTTTCGGGGCTGGGATCCCTCACCCTGAGCAGTGCAGCATGGGCTTGAGACACAAGAGGGCAGGCACAGGCTGTGCAAAAGAGAGAGGGATCCAGCTCTGCTCCCGGTGTCCCTCAGCCACCCTGGTCCTGCTGCCCACCACCACCACCACCACATCCCTCTAAGGGGGAAAAAACGGGATTTTCCTGAGGGACATGTCTTCTGGCCCTGCCTGGCTCCTCTGTCCTTCTTTCTGAAGGAGATTTGAAGCGGTGAGGTCTGTGAGGAATATTCAAGGGCTGAGGTTGGGCTACGAGCTCCCAAAGCAGCTACCTCATCCCCCAGGGGTGCACTGCCATTCCCTGGGTGTCCCCAAGGAAAGGGACTGCAGGTTTCCTTAGCCGGGCTCTACCATCCTGGGGGCATTTATGGGTCTGGCCAGACTGCTTTGTCCTTACCATGCACATCCACCTGCAGAGAGGTCGTTTACATGGGTGGCGAGAGGTGCCAACACCCCTTACCGTCCCTCGCCACCCACCTACCCCATCCTTGCTGGTGTCATCCCATAGTGCAGCCCCAGGCACGACCACAGCTGCTCTCCTCAGCTCTCAGGACACCCAGGCTGATGCCAGCTCTTGGGCACAACCTGAGCCACAGGCACTCACCGGAGAACATTTGTCCCCCTGGTTTGTCCCCAACCCCACGAGCAGTGGAGCAGAGCCTGGTGAGCCGGCGCCGGTGCCAGGCAGCAGTGCTGGGCACAGCGCTTTTTCCTCCAGACTGCAGCCAAAGCACGCTGCATAGTTAAATAATCAAAGGCAGCAGATGGTATATGGTATGAATTACAGAAAACAGGATTGTAAAGGCAGCGCACTCGGTGAACAAATGAAAGCATTAACGTACCAGGCCAAATAATGCAGATGGGGGGAGAGGAGGGAGATTTGCAGATGGGTTGGTCATGGGGGGGAAAGGGAGCCCACTCCTGCCAGGAAAATTTTTGGCGGGGGGATGGTCTTGTCCCCAGCCGTGGGGAGATGGTGAGCACAAGGGTAGACAGGCAGCGAGGTCTGGAGCCCAGGAACAAGGATGCTGTGGCCACTCTGTCCTCAGCTGCTTTAATTCTGTTTGGGTCTGCTCAGCGCTGTCTTCTCCACCCCCCCTGGAAAGGGCATGACAAGATGCAGGAGGTTTGTAAGGCCTCACCTTGGCTGAATTTCTGCTTAATAAAGGAGGGGCACAGCTCTGTTTAGCCACAAATGGGCTTGCATTGAGAGCCTAGCTTCCAGTCACGAGCAGAGATGCAGGAGGAGGGACCATTTTTTGCATTTCAGGGCTGATGTGGATTTGTACAAAGAGGAAACCAACCTCTGGTGACAGCTCCTGCTCCCTCTGCACCCCAATGTCCGTGAGGACCAGCTGTGGTCTCGGCACAGTCCTGGAGCCTTCTGGCTATGGAAGGAGGGTTCAGCTTTAGGGCAGCAACCTGGTACACTGAAAGACCTACTGGTAAATTCAACCCATGGCTATGCTGCAAGCTTTATGAGTGACTGTTCTTAAGTCCTTTGGCCACTCTTTGCCTCAGTTTCCCTGGTGTAAAATGGAGAGAATAGCGTTGCGCTGCTATATAGCCGTGCCGGGACAAGTAGCTCAGCTTGAGGGATGCTCCTATAGGGTGCTCTGTGCTGGAGGATGCCACAGCTGGGCTTGCCTTTGGCTGCCAGCGCCAAATGTGGCTTTGGAGGGAGCAAAAACTGAAAGTGTCTCATCTCAGGGTGAAAAGTGTCAGGGGAGGAGAGGGTGGCTCATGGCCATGCCAGCTGGTGTCCCTGAGGAGACTCGGGTCCATCAGTGAAGCACCTGAAGGGTCTGCTCTCATGGAAACAACTGGGCTCATTTTGTCCCAGATAACCTTTGGGTTTGTCCTTAAGGTAACTTCATGAGTGGCTGAGAATCGCCGGGCATCGCACATGTGACAGGCTCTGTCTGTGCTTTGACCCTCTGCTCCCACCTCATCCAAGCTGGGAAAGTCACCTCCTGGGTGCCACCGTGGCCCCTGGGACTCTCACCTACCATAGTGCTGGGTGCTGTACAGAGACAGAAACTGGTTTTTTCTTCTGGATCTGAACAGAAAAATATTGCACAGCAGGCAAAAATACTGCTATGCACCCAGACATTATGGAAGGGAGTTACCCCAGACCCTGCTCAGACCCCAGCACCTTTCATCTCTGGGCTGAACCCCGCTCATTCCCATCTCCCGCAGCGTGCACTAAGGATGCTCTCATGTCTGGAGGCATCGTTACAGGATTTTGCAGTATCTCTTGGGTAGGAAACCTTTTCCAGTTTGCCTCCCCCCGCCCTCCTCCTTCCAAACCTCCCGGCTGAATGCACATCTGGCAGCATCCTCCCCAAACACATCCATCACAGCTGCCTTTCAGTGACAAACAAACATCTGGAGATCCTGCTGGCCAAAAGTCTTCCGAGTCCCCCGCGGGCTGAGCCCGGGGGCTACAGGAGCTGCTCGGCACAGCCCCCCTGGGCCCCACCGAGGCACGGCCGCTTACGGACTCCCCCCCCAGGCAGGAGCCGGGGGTCTCCGATCACAGCCCCCTCTCCCTGCCCTCCCCCGGGCTCTCGCCCTGCCGCGGGGCTCGGGATCGATGCATGACTCACGGCTCTCAGCGCTTCACCCTGTCGAGAGTCCTGAAGTGAAGGGAAGCTCTGAGACAGAGAAAGGAGAGACGAGAGATGCTGCAGCCCCTCTCCTCCCGCTGCCTCTCCCCACCGAGTCCTGCCCTGTCTGATTTTTTGCTCTGAGCTGCTGTGTGACCGAGGAGAGGCTTCATGCTCTTGCTTTCTCCCCTGCTCAGTCTGCGTGTACGTGCGTGCATGGAGCTGAGCAGCAAATTTTCCCCCCTTTTCTTATTTTTTTAGCCTTTCCCTCCCCCTTTTCCTCTCGTACTTCTCCTGCTGAATTAGCTGCCCACCTTTCCCTGAGAGAAGCCCTCGGAAATAACACCGGCAGCATGGGGTGGGTTTTTGGGGTGGTAATTCTTGGAGCCCTGCCCAAAATGGAGGGGTGGGAGGAGGAGAGATGCCTGAATCCAGCAGCTCGCATCCCCGGAGCACAGGGAACATCGTCCGATCGGTCTGAAAGCCCCAGTGCTCTGCAAGACATCAGCTCTGGGAAGCGGCATCCTCGGGCTTTACGCACTAGTTAACAGCCTGCGAGCTGCCTCGACTTGTTTTAAGCTCCCTCTCTCGCTTAATCTCATCTCCGTTCGGCGCGTGTGTGTGTGCATGTGTGTGTGTGTAGGGGGAGGACTTTATTTCCATTGGCTCAGCTTTCGCTGCCCACCCACATCTCTTCCACATCACCTTGGTGTCTCCCTAAATAAAACCAGCCCTTCTTATCGCACCGAGGAAATCGAGAGCGAGAGTTTGAATGGATTTTATATAAATATTTACCCCTATGAAGCTACTGCTGAGCTTGTGGGATAAACTCGCAGCAGCTGGCCTGAGCCTCTCCTTCTGTCTCCCACCCCTAAGAGGGTTTAATTACTTTCGAGAGGGGGGGGGAGAGATCCGGATCCCACTTCCAGCTACAGACTGACCCAAAAAGCAGTGCCAGGATTTAACTAACTATCCCTGATGGATCTGAAGGACAGCACCAGCGAGGGCAGCATGGGCAGCCTGCAGCCTTCCAGCATCCAGATTTTTGCCAACACCTCCACGCTCCACGGGATCCGTCACGTCTTCGTCTACGGGCCAGTGACCATCCGTCGCCTGCTCTGGACCTTGGCCTTTGTGGGCTCGCTGGGTCTCCTCCTGGTTGAGAGTTCAGACCGGGTGGCTTTCTACTTCTCCTACCAGCATGTGACCAAAGTGGACGAGGTAGTGGCAAACAGCCTGGTCTTCCCTGCTGTCACCATCTGTAACCTCAACGAGTTTCGCTTTTCCCGGCTCACCACCAACGACCTGTACCACGCTGGGGAGCTCCTGGCTCTGCTTGACGTCAACCTGCAGATCCCCAACCCTCACCTGGCTGACCCGGCTGTCTTAGCCATCCTCCGAGAAAAGGCCAACTTCAAGCAGTATAAACCAAAAGTTTTCAACATGCAGGAGTTCCTGGCGCGGGTTGGCCACGACCTGAAGGATATGATGCTCTACTGCAAATTTAAAGGCCAAGAGTGCAGCCATGAGGACTTCAAAACTGTGAGTATGAGCAGACACTCTGCTTTTCTCTTCTCTGGGCGTGCGGACAGTGGTGGTGTTGCAGGACCAGGACAGCTTTGGAGGTCACTGGTCAACATGTGTGGGCATGGTATGATGAGTGAATGGTGTCTGCTGGGCTCTGGCATGGCAGAGGAGGAGGAGGCAGCCTGTTGAGTTGAAGTTTGTTTGCTGGAGTCCTAACAGGGGGTTACGTGGGGCCAGCCCTGCAAGGGGCTTGCAGCAGGTCCAGCCTCCATCCTGCATAAGGCCCACAGCTCTCGGGTGGCTGCTTGGTGTCAGACCAGGGCATCAGATGGGTCCTGCTGAGCTTCAGAGGGGGCTTGGGGGTCTCTTGCTGTGGCCAGTGAATGTTAGCCAGCAAGAAGAAAGTAGAGCAGGCTGGAAAGAGGCCAGCAAGAAAGACAGGCGTTGGGGATGGTCTGAGTGATGTCCATCAGCTAGTTGTATTTCCCCGGGTGTTTGTAGCCTTGCTGAAATCTTGGAAGGGGAAATTTTTCTGCTTGTTCCTGGTGGTCATGGGTTATAAATCCTGCTTAGCTGTGCAGCGTGGGCAGCAGCTGGGTCCCTTCCTGATGCTGTGTTAGAGAGGAGGGGGGAAAAAAGAAGAAGAAGGGGAAAAGAAATCAGGCTCTGCTCTGAGCCCAGTCTGCTCTTAGGCTGGCGGAGGGGTGTAGCGAGCCGGGCAGCCTGAGGATCCTGAAAGAAGCAGACGCTGCTCAGTTTACAGATTCTGGATGACACCCTGATGGCAGTGCAGGCTGGCCTGGGTAGTTTGGCTGGCAAAAAGTATCAGCGTAAAATAAAAATAAAAAGTAGGTTGCCTGGAAAAAGCGATGCCCGCGGTGTGCTGCTGGGGCAGGTGAGGGTGCTGGGCTGGGCGAGGGGCTGCAGAGGGGTCTGGTCCTCCCAGGCTGGCGGTTTGAGTCCTGTCCTGGCAGAGGTGTGGACATGTGGGCTGGGACTGGGCTAAGTTGTACTTTGCTTTCAAGCTGTGCTGGTCAGTCCCTTCGCACCGATTCAACCAGTTGGGGGGTTCGGTAATCCTGGAGTCAGTAACGCTACAGCTTTCAGCTGGTTGTTTCTCTGGGAGCGATGCTGCTTGTTCTGCTCACACTCACTGTCCTGCAGATAGGCAGGTGCCATAACAGGTTTTGTGATGGGCTGGTTTGTCAACAGGGTCTTTGTCTGGTTTTAGAAGGGAATATTTTCTGTCTCTGCTGCTTTTGGATCTCCCAGCAAATGAGTCCAACTGACTCATGCTACAAAGTCATTGCCATCACCTGGACCGTGCTCTCTTTAAACATCTGAGCAGGAACATATAATTTTATGCCTCAGTTATTGCCTGTGCATAACCCTGATGCCTTTCCCATTTGAGACTGGATATCCAGGCAAACTGCTCCTTTGCTTCTGCTCCTTGGGCAGATCTGAGCAGAGGTTGGGTCATGCAAGTCATAGGAAGGGATCAAGAAAGTCACTAGGAGAGCTTGCTAAAGAAAAGCCATCTGTGACTAAGTCTGGAGAATGGGATAGAAAAGGAGAAACAGATGCAAAAGTCCAGGGGCCGGAAGGGTTGGGGAGTGAGGCCAGACCCCAACAGGATGGACAGACCTCCCCTAACCATAGCGAGGGTGTGGGGAGAGGGAGGTATTCTGCCCGTGGGCTTCCCAATAATGCGACAAACACCAGCCAAAAGTAAAAGCCTCAAAGCCAGCAAGCAAACAGCACATTCAAAACATCTGCAGGACTTTAAAAAGCAGGTCCTGTTCTCAGACAAGACAGGAGCTCTTGGCAGCCTCCCTGGGACACGGTGGGGTGTCATCTCCCTGGCCATTTAGTTTTTCGAGGTAACTGCTTCTGAAACAATGATTTTTTTTTTCCCAAGGGGGATACAGTAGCTTCCAGAAAGACTAAACATTCCCTGTCTGCTGAATAAATCCTTGCTTTGCTCAATCAGGTTAGGGCCAGTTAGAAACAGATAGGATCTTAAGGACTGACAGTGCTTGTCCTCGTCAAAGTACTGTAGAGGTTCAGAAACAGGACAGTGAAATACTTCACTCCATTCTGCAAAGCAGCTCCTAGATGATCCAGAAGACAATATCTTCCCAGCATTGCCTGCTGTGCCTTTCTAACCGAGGCAGATGTTTCAGTCTCACTGACTCCAGGTAATCCCTCAGGTTATGGAAATCCAGGGAGCAGCGCTCAAAAGGGACACAACCACCCTGTTTTCCTTCCAGACTTTCCCTCAGAGATAAAAGGCAGCAAAAGGTGTCTGCTTGAAAGCTGAGTGGGTCTTTCCACAGGGAGCGTGCTGTAAAGGTCTTTGAACTGCCTCCGGGCTGAATCAGAACCTCACCTCCTGGATGAATTTTGCTTTTAATCACCAACGACCTGTTGCAACTGCATATAGGCTCTGTGACAGCCCATCCATTCTGCTGCATTACCAGTTGGAAAAAGAGGAGTAGCATCATCACTGAAGCCTGATTTCTTTCCTATCAGGAAACAGAGGGTGTAAATCCCAGAGCAGTTTTGTAATACGTCATCATGGCAAAGAACTCCAGCTCTTTTTCTATACTCCCCAAATTCATGCATTTGGGAGCAGAAAAGGCAGGAGTTTTGCAGTAGGAGGCTGCATCAAAGCAGTTAACTCTGCAGTAAGGTACTGCTAAAGAAGTTAGTGCAGTATTGCCAGCTGGTCAGCCGTGCCCTTTGATGCATACGTGTGTGCGCTGTGTGCAGTGTGTCCCCTGAATAAAGCACACGTTGCTTTTGCCGCGTGGGAAAGCAGAAGCTGGAATGGCAGCGTCCTGGCACTTTGAAAACGTGACTTTACCTTCCTTCCTCCTCCACTTCCCTGTTTCAATTCTCTGGTGCTGCTTTATTAACAGGATTTGAGCTGTGCTTTCCTTACGCTCTCTGTTCCTTCTCCCCAGGATAACGCCTAATGCCTCTCAGACAACGTTTCCCCGTATTATGGTCTGCTCAGAGGAGTGAGTCCCCTAAGCTTTTCTGCGGAGATACATCCAAAGGGAACAGCAAGGTCTTAGCAGAATAAGTGCTGATTCCTGAGCTGGCATTGCAATGCACTGAGCAGCAGATAAGATAATGCAGACCTCTGCTGTAGGCAAAGCAATGAAGAATAGAAAATTGGCAGAACACGCTTTAGCAAACCCATTCCCTTAGAGTATTTGGAGGAGGGACGCCTGATAACAGCAGCAGCCGAGGAAATCCCCTCCTTTTTTTCTGCATTGCTCCTCCCAGGAGGTCTCAGTTGAAAATGACCTCACAGATGGCATTTTTCTGGAGGAGCTGTGCTCATGCTGCTCGACATGACATTAAGGTCTTCCTATCCCACCGCTGCTGAGCGTGGTAAAGCTGTGGCTCATCAGCCCTAGACATACCGCTGTGATTTTCTGGGTACCTCTGTGGGTGGGCTGGAGCAAAGCCTCTTTCCTGGGCCTGTTGGTGTGGCTCGTGGTCCTTTGCTGTTCCAGCGTGGGATGAACTGAGCAATGGCAGGGGAGCCTCGCAGGACATTTTTGTGTGTGGCACAGCAAACGCATGGGGCAACAGGGGAGAAAAGTCTGTGAAAACCCTTTCAGCCCATGGGGCAAATGCAGAATGACTGATGGGATGACCTAGGTGTAGAATTCGAGCAGCAGGGGAAACGGGCTATCTCAGTCCCGCCTTGCCGAGAAAATTAGCCCCAGCAGCCAAGCCCTGCCAGACGTATTCAGACGATGGCAGTGGGTGTGCGTTCTGGTGTGTGAGCAGGTTTTTCAGTCGGGTCATTTGCTAAATGGAATGTGTAGTGTGTGCTTCCTCGCACATCCAATTCATTTCGGAGGTAACACAATAACTCAGCTTGTGCCTGCTATGCCTTCGTTGCCGGATGCCTATTCGTTTTCAGTGGCCATGACAATTGAAGGATATAACTCATTTATTTTCAATACACATTCTTACTGACAGACAGTGTCCGCATAATGGAGAGTACCTCATGTGAATATTTCTATTTTGAGACACAAGTTTCGGTCAATCTATCTGTCTTTCTCCATGCATGTTTTTTCTCCCATTCTTTCTAGCGTGCTCATGAGGCCAGTGTTTAGTAAATAGCTTTTGCCTTTTAGACTAATTAGTCCATTCTCATCTCCTATTATACAACTTCCACTTTCCTCAAGAAAAAAAAATCAGGATGGTGGCTGCTTGATTCGGGAAAACATTAGTTCTTTCTATTTAACAATTTTTCTGGAAAATCATGACTTTTCCCAAAGTTTGCTCCAGAATCTGAGATGCTATAATGAGATCTGCAATTCTGTGATACCTTTCACACAAATAGATAGTTCTTGCACTAAGAGACCAAACCTTTGTGCAGCCTTCCCACTCTGCAGTATAAGATCTTGAGTTTGCACATGCTGCTGAGTTTCGGTGCATGGGCATAGGCACAGGAGGGAGTGCAGGGTTATCATGGTGCTTCGTTAGTGTCTCAGTTGGGTGTCTAAAATGAGGTGGATGGCTCCTGGCTGACGTGCAAACCATGCCCTTGAGAAATGCAGACCCTCATTCTACCCAGCATTTACCTGGACTAAGTTTCACTGTCCCTTAAGCATTTAGCTGTAAAATGAGTGTGGTAGTGCTTCCCCGTGGAGCTGCTGGGGTTTGTATTTCCTTTATTTATTACAAAATGGTAGGATAATGCTTTAAAATTCATCAGAACGTTTCATGGGAGGATGCCAGCTGTGATGAACCTCTGTTCATGAAAAAACCTCCCTGGGTCTTGAATTGTTACTGGAGTTAAAATCTAACAAAGAGAACCTCAGTGCAGTTTTTTCATGGCAAACCCAGTTTTAAGTCCTTTAAACAGAAACTATTCACACTGGTTGGACTCAATGATCTTAAAGGTCTTTTCCAACCTGAATGATTCTATGATTCTATAGATGAAACAACTCCCATAGGACAGAAAATTCAGAAGTGTGGCTGTAGGTCATTTACTTGGGACGTGGGTGACCCCTGTTTGAGACATTGGTCTGACTCAAGACCTGAGCATCACGGTGATAAACTCTTCCTTAATTTTCTTTTAAAAGGTCTGTGTTTTGTTCTTGTTTGAGCCATTTCTCGACCAGGCACACTCCCCTCCATCACTAGGGGTTCGAGATGGGAAATTATCTAAAAGTTTGAGGTATCTCAGAAATGAGCAGAGCCAAAGTATCAGAGACAGCTGGAGATCGGAGGGTTGTGAGTGCAAAGGGAGATGAGGCACAGCGGGGGCCCTGGAGAAGGAAAGACAAGGCACTTCTGTGCTTAAGAGCCAGCTGTGGGCTCAGCTTTCCCTTGCCCGTGGCCTCAGCTTACGCCGTGCACCTGGCCGCTTCGTTTGAGGGAGAGCAACAACCACTCTTGTCTGCTAAGTGATTCCCGTTCATCACAGTTATTCATCAGAAGGCCAAGTTGAGAGCTCCTCTGTCCCCCCATCCGTACCACACCTGCTGAGGGATTTGCACTCAAAACAACATCTGGAGCTGAAGCAAAATGCAAACACCGCCCTTGAGATGAGGAAGAAATGCTGAGCAAGAAGGATGTCATTACAGTTGCAAGGAGAGAGGAGATGTTTGAGGGCTGCAAGGCTTTATCAGAATTTTTCTGGGAATTACGTGAGGCTTTCCTTTGCATTGGAAATACCTCTGAGTCCGGCTTCTTGCACCTCAGCTCTCCTACCTGCAAAATGGGGGGAAATAGCCTTTCTCCCAGAGAGACACTGAGAACTAAAGCGCTGGAAAGCTGTGGAGAGGCAAAGTTGTAAAAAACAGAGAACAAGGATGATTACTGTCTTTCAGCCACCATACCCTGGTGTTTCCTTAGCCCGTGGCCCTCTGCGACTAACACATTTCATCTCGCAGGGTCTCCCTGACAACTGGTTTTGGACAGAGATCTCCTGGGTACAGCTCGCTGTCTGCAGTGGATGAAGGGTGAAACCATGGGAGGCATTCAAATGTACTTGTGCTCTTTGTACGTGAACCAGACTGAAATGTAGTCATGCCCAAAACTGTAAGTGAAGACCAGGAAAGACCAGGAACTTATAAAAAAAACGAGCACAGTTTCTGTCTAGAGAGGTAAATTGGAGCAACATAGCTTGTTCTGACCTTCTTCCGTACACCTCGTGTAAGTGCCTCTTGGAGACGTCTTGACAAATAATAAATAACCTCCCAGATGTTCTCTCTTGCAGAATCTCTGTGCTTGTCCGACCAAGTGCAGTGATGCCATGTGAAAAAACATGATGTGACTGCTGTAAACCACTCTGTGGGTTTACTCTAAACACTCCTTGCAAGGTCCTGACCACTACGGTTCAGTGTCCATGATCCCCATGGAAGGCAATGGACACAAATCAAAACCAGTGGTCATAAAGTGAAACAGGAGGAGTTCTCACTTGATTAAGGGAGAAAACAGGTCTGACTTCAGTGATGACCTCTTGAGGTTCCAACCCAAATTATTTTATGATTCTATAATAAAAAGCAGGTGCATACCTGCTGGGTCTTATCCCCTTTTGCTCTTTTTTGGGAGTCTCATTCTTTTCATGCTCAATTCATCTCAGTCTTCAATGAGAGCATAAAAATGAGATCCAATTTTGGAAGATGGTTACCTTCATTACTCTGCCTTGAGTACAAGTTCGAGTTTACATTACTGACCTAAGGAAATAAATTGGCCTAAAACATACAGTTATTGACAACTTGGTTTGCATTGAGCATCCGAGGCATTCACAGCTCTGATTCCATAATGAACCTGTCATGGGTTCTCTGAGCAAGCCCTGGTCTTTTCCATCTCCTGGAACCACCCCTGTTTGCTTTAGGAGGAGACAGCGGAGATTCCCTAAAAAAACCCCTCAAATCCATCATTCAGCTCCTCTTGACTGAGAAAATGTGCCTCGCAGCTCCTGCGGAGCGCAGCCGGCTGCACAGCAGCAGGGACAGCAAGGTCATCTGAGGCATCTCCATCTCCTCTGGCAGAGCCCAGCGTCTGTGAGTCCCTCCTACGCCTTCACAAAAGCATTTGTTAAAGGAATTTATACCTGGAGTGCCAGCCAGACTCAGCTTGGCCGGTGCAGCAGAATTATGCATTAATTGGCTGTCAGAGGGGATGCATGGTCAGGGCGCGGGCAATAAAAGCAATATGTTGCTCAGATACCGTGATAAGGTATACCTGCCACAGCTATACCAACTGTATATAGTACTCAAAAGATGTAGAAAGTATTTTGCCTACTGGGCTGATGTGACCCTTCATGCAGGTTTCCATAGGAAGAGCTCTTTGGAAAAACAGATCCATGAAAAACTTTCTTGCCTACAAGATGAGCACAGCTATGAGAGAGCTGGTTGTGGGGGAGAACACAGGTCTTCCAGAGGGAGCAAAACATGAACTGTGGCTATATGTGCAGGTTGCAAAAGTCAGCAGCTATTTTGCCACCTGAATCTGCTGAGAGGTTAAGACAAAAAAAAAGCCTTAAATGTATTCCCTTTACTGAGGGATGAGCACAACTTGAATGGTCTTCTAAAAGCCTGTTGGGATTTCCAGACCTGTGAATAGCTGTGAGGAAACCTCTTAGGGATCACGGGCTCAACAAGCTAAGATGGAAAATGAGCTAGATGAGGTGGACATGTCTGACCCCCCTCTGCCACCGACCATCTATGAGACCAGCACCACAAAAACAAAATTGCCCCTTGGAAGTAAAAGAGACTGTGAGTCATTTAAACAGATTGACATCGGTATGCTCAGGGCCCATCAAGAAACAATTTCCATCCAGCCATGAATATTTACAACTGAAGCACATTCCATTATTTGAAGAAAAGCTGAATTGTTTTGATCATTTGTTGTTGTTTTACTGTTGAAGAAAGGATTTAGCCTGTGTGTTAAGTCAGGGAGCGTGAAGTGAAGGGTAATGGGAAATGCACATATATTTGCAGAGGGTGAGATAGATGAAAGGAGGTTTCATCTTGGTTAGATTTCTAGAGGGGAGCCCGTTGCAGGGGAACCTGGGCCATCGGGGCTTTTTCATGTGCAATAGAAGTTGCTCAGTTGTCTGCTCCTGTCAGCTGAGCCAGTTCTGCACTATGATTTCCTCAGAGACTGGAACTTGAAAAGAAAATCAGAAGTGAGAAAGACTGAGCCAAATTCAATCTACTCATCAGGTGCTTCTTCCGACCAGTTTGACCTTGCATGAGAAGGTGATGCCAGGCTCTGCCCAAGTGGTGGGAGCTTCACACCAAGCCTTAGGGCTTCCCTTTCAGGCAGTCCAAAGCTTGCTCAGATCTCACTCCCAGTGTGAGTTTGTTGGGAAATGGAGTTTGTCCTGAGGGAAACCAATAGTTCTGGGTCTGTCCTCCTTCCGTATCTGAAAAAAAAAACCCCAACAGGTTGATTTCAGCAGGATGAAGTTTTAGATGCTTTATAAATCTGAATCTTCATGATGCTGTTTCAACAATGTTGAAGACTGATGTAATAAATGAATGGAATATAAAGATGGGCATGAAATTAAAAGAATTAAAAATGTGTTTGCCTTTTTAAAGCTTTTGACATTATTGGAGGAAGAAAGTCAAAAGAACCCATTTAGACATTTTCTTGTTTCACGTTTCATCCGTGTTCTTTCCAAGCTTTCTGAAACCCCACGCTCATGTAGTGGAGGACAGTCATGCAAGGACTTCACTTTATGGGGCTGAATCTCATAACAGTGATTCAAACTGTTTGTTCACCTGAACGTTTGAGGGAAATTAATCTTATGCCAGGAGAAGAGAATAAATAAACCCAAGCAAATGCTCTCTGATGACTTAACTGCATGTACTGCGAGCAGGATAATTTAAGGGCTCAAATCTCTGCCACCGTGACGAGTGGCTTACTTCCCCCAGTTCAAGTAGAAAATGATGAGCTGAAGCCCTGGTACAGCGGAGAGGAGACTATAATTGTCATGTGGGATCGCTCAATGGCAGGCAAGAAAACATCATCGCAGTATGCCATAGGCGGGACAATAAAGGACTAAATTAATTGCAGAGGAGAGTTAATAACCAGTGGGAGGAATTAATGTAAGCTTAACCCTTAATTAGCTAAACTTTCAACACCACACTCCACTGCTCCCTGGCACTAAAATGGATGGTATATACAGAGACATCCATTACAGCCTCTGTATTTCTTCCACCGCCACCTGCTACGCCTTGGAAGAGCAGCATGTGTGATCCATCTCTGCCTACCACGCATGAAACGGCAGCGTCAGGAGTGCTGTTAACTCATCAGCAGTTTTCCGGTGATGGAGAAACCTGTGAGAGCCAAACAAGGATTTCAGAGACGCTTCAGCTTGACCTCAAATGTGTGATAACGTTACGGTTTGGGAGATGGGAGGGACTCTAAGCCACCTGGAAAGTGATGATTTATTTGAGGGGGGGCCTTGGATTAGAAAGGAATTTTTGCCACCAAGTTTCTTGTTTTTTTGCTGAAAATATGAACCAGAAATGTTACTGTGAAGTCTGCTGGGAACTGCAGTTTCAGTTCACCATACTCCCGTTTTTCTCTGGACTCACTGGTTGCACTATATCTCCCAGAACGTAACATGGTGTCTCCTCTTTTGCTAGGGAGGTGATGGCTGGTTACAGCAGTCATGCAATCCTGATGTATTAACTTTTTTCTTTGAAGCATTTAATGTTTGGGGATTCTTCCTTCTTTTAATGAAAAGAAACAAAAGAAACAAAGTGTTTTCCCAAAAGGTTTTGTGAAAACTGCTGCTGTGGTAGATTCTCAAACAATATTCCCACTTAAACCAATCTTTATGTAAAAAATTGAACCAGATTTCATGAGCAGCATGACCAAACAGGGTGTGGATATCCCGCCCTTATTAAGAGAAGGAGTTGCTGTGCCAGATGTTAAGCTTCCTACTTGTTGATTGAACTGCATTTTTTGTACTCCATCCTGGTAATGAATCCCACAGCCACCATCCCTTCTACAGATGCTCCAGGAACACTCTAAGTGGCCATTAACTAATGCTAAATTATGATGGAGCATCTCCTGAAATACATGTGACATCCACATGAATAACAAATGAATTTGTTTCTGTCAAGGCAATGACAACGGATTGCAGTTGAATTAACATGAGTGCCGTTTGCTGCTCTGCACCAACCGCAACGAGTTCCTTGTAGGGAGCATGTAATTATAGGGACACAAATGACAGCGGAGGGATGCTGTGAGTGCGAAGATGCAATGGTATAGACGGCTGTTAAGGATGAGCTGTGGGGAAAAGCAAATCCCAGGCTGACAAACCAATCCTATTTCTATTCAACCCCAGTGGCGTTTGCCTCCTAAAGACATTAATGAGCGTGAGATCATGCTGTTAGCCCCCACAATTGCATCCATCCCTGGAAAAATCATTCTCTTCTCATTATCACCTGGTAGGACAAAAAGACCCTTAGAGGTCAGTCCTATGATGATGTCTTTGTACATTTGCGTCTCTCCAGGGAAAAATAGACCAAGAGGGAAAGGATTTTTCTATGGCGTTCATGCATGCTACTAGAAAAATGTGCAAGGGTCTCCTATAGTGCCTATAGGACTCTAAAGTTTCTGAAAACTGTTTCTCCGCTGGGTACCTTAGTGTTCAGAAACTTGTGTTACATCTCTGCTTCTGTCGGCGCGTCATGTCAGGTTGAGCCGTGGCTTCCAGCTCCTTGTTCCTAATCTGTGTTGCGTATCTTGAGGTGCTGTGCAGGGTGTGAAGTGGCTGGTTAAACGAGGGGGAAAAGGGATGAGGGGAGACCAGTAAAGGAAGAGGGAAGGTGAGACAGAAATGGGAGAAAACTGTATTTATGGCACAAGGAAGCAGAGCCCTGAGGTTGGCTCAAAGAAAAACAAATTCAGATCAGAAGCAAGCACGGGTTTTTGAAACACAGATGGATGAGCCTGGAATTGGTCTGAACATTTCCGTTGAAAACTTTCCATCAAAAAATGTTTTCTGAACGCAAAAAATTGCTTTCCTAAAGCTACACTGACTGGGATGAGATTTCCCATGAGAAAAATGAAAGCTTTTTGTCTTAAAGCATTTCTATTTTCCATGAAATTAATTAAAAAAAAAATCTCAGAGCAAAATAAAATCTTGAAACCCTGGGATGTCTCATTAAGTGGATGTTCTGATTTTCAGCTCGTTCTGAATTAAATAATGGAAAAAGTCACCCGGAGCTGGGGAACTTCCCACCATGTGGCGTCTCTACATCTTGCACTTGTAGGCCAGGTGCACCCCAGGCTCTATTTTACATGGGTTTTGGGGCAAAACCTGATATCATCTGATGTCAGTAAGGGTGAACCCTGAGCTATATACTCATATCTGAGTATATAAGAGGAGGATTTCATACTCTGCTTTCAAACAAGTCCCCTCTTTCAAAGGGCAGGTTTCAGAGCAAGACGTGTTCTGATAGACCATCCTCTGAGCTTTCTGGAGATGGTTCAGTTTTAGCCTTATTTCCTGATAACGGAAGGTTTTAGCAATTTTGCCTCCATTTGAAAGAGCAGGAGAAGTCTAAAAAAACATTTGGTTTCTACAACTTTCATGAAAACTGGCAGCTGGGAGAGACCCAAACTCAAGTCCATCAAGGAAAAACAGGGTCAACGATGGTATTACACATTTTGTCTGACAGCAACCAGCTGTCCAACAAACATATACCCCACTTTCTCCAGAAGCAGTCTGGCAATAACAAGACAGCTTACACTTTTCTGACAATACAGACAGCACAACGAAGGAAAAAATCCGTATGCATGGGACATGGAGAAACAACCCAGAGGTAGATCTGTGTGCCTGTGAAGGTAGGTACATGCATGTGGCTATTAGCTGCTCCTGGCTTATTCTGCTTTTGCCTAGTGGGAATCCTAAGGGACCTGGGACAGAGCAGGGAGAGGTTAGAAGACAAAATATCGTCATTCTTTGGAAAACAAGCTTCATTAATTTTTCTGTTTCAAGAAAAACTTGTTTTATAGTAGACGTGGTTTTTCACAGATTATGTAAAGCATTCATTTTCCCCCTTACATTTGCTGAAGAGGTTCTCTTCTGCTCAATGTGTGGGTCATTGAACATGCACACGCACGTGTCTACCTATATACGCATGAATCTACCTATATAGGCATGAATCGACCTGCTGGGCTGTCACTGCAGTTCCTGCTGGGAGCACAGGTGCTGCATCCTGATTTTTTAACCACCGCGTTGTCCAGAAAGTCAGAGATGCTCATGCTGGTTTATTATTGAGGCATGGCTTTGGAACACAGTGCTGTATATACAATATGGGCTACACAGACAGAGAGGATTTGGGGGGGACCAGAGCCTTATGGTGCTAGGTGGTTTATGCAGCAAATGCACACTCCCCATCTCTCAGAAAGAAAGTGGGAATGTGGAAGAGGAACTGGGAGAGTGGAGACATCCTTTTATTTTTAAGCTAAGGCCCAGACAAATGGTATGAATCTGATTCTTCCCTCCTGAACTTGGGGAAGGGTGGGAAAAGTACGGGTTTAAACCATTTTAACACCTTCTCTTGCTGGGCTCTGCCATTCTGAATAGTCCCTAACCATCCTGGTGTGACTTCTTTTGCACTTGTGGCTCAAAGAGGTAGGAAAAGGCAAAGAGCTCCTGTCTGGAGCCCTCCAGCCTTGCTCCTGCTGTGCCTCCTGATCCACCGCCTGAACAGGAGGCTGTGAGCAGAAATATTGCCATTTCACTTCAACAGCCAGGTTATCCATTTGGTCCCATCACATCCACGGTGGTTAGCCCTTAGTCTCCAACCTGAAGTGAGCCAGCAGCTAATTTCCTTGGGTTGAAAACAGGGGCGCTGATATCTTGCCCCATGGCAGGCACAGGACAGATGGCATGGGTGGGAGCTCTGCACGCTCCTCCCAGGGACCAGACCACTCTCCATGATATTCATCACAAAGACGATGTACCTATGGCCGGGAGAAGGACTAGGACTAGGAGAAGACCCCAAAACCCATATGGGGTGATGCTGCTTTGTCTCACCGGGATCCACTCCCAACTTAACTCCACGGGCAACAGCTTTCCCCCTCCAACCAGCTAGCTCTGAGTCTGCCAAATTCCCGGCAGCGGGAGTGGGCCCACGGTGCTGCTGTGAACCTGCGCTGCAGGACTCAGGATGCCCGATCTGACCACAGCTTTGCATTGCGTTCCTCGGGCATGGGTAGGAACAGCCGCCCGCCCAGCTCTGAGCCTCCCGAATACCGTGTTGGTACAGCGTTCGAATGCCTCCGTTCGGATTGATGGTAAGATTGTCAGCTCCTTGGGGCAAGGACTGTCTTCCTGGTTTATATTTATTATTAAACATTTATTTTTAAAATTGATTAAAAATTAAATAAGGGAGGGGATTTGTTTTAGCCTGCCTCAGAGAATGACGTGGGTTGTGATTTTGTGCAGAAACAAGAATATCCATCATTTCCGTTTGGAAGGAATTAAAACCAAACAGATTTTTCCACTAATGTCTTCACTCAAAAAACATTTTGATAGCCTTGCTTACTATATTTGCAAGTCAGGTACACGGTGTCCACAGCTATTCCCAGCTTGGCAAACCCCAGATAGCTTCTGCAAGCGCCTGCAGGCTAAACAGCATCCCTAAGTAAAACGTCTGCCTCCCTTCCACTTCGGAATGCTGTTAAATGTGGAAGGGTATTTCTAAGCCTAAGATTACTCCTCCATTTCGTATGCAGTTGGCTGTTTGTTGGTACAATTAATTGCAGAATATTTTCCTCCCATGTTTCAAAACAATCTGTAATGGTACCCCTTGCAGGAGGTTAAAGTAAAGCGCAACTACCACAGGTAAATTCATGTGGCAAACTACTTCTAGAGATCAAGCAAGGATAATTTAGTCACCAGCTATAGGGAAATGTATTGTGCATTTATTTTGTTGCAAATCAGGTAGGTACGTGCACAGTCCCCATTCGCAAAGTAATCTCGGAAGCCGGGGAAGAGGTGTAAGTGAATTGTTAACACTGTTATTGTTAGCCTTTGTGGCTTGTGTATTCCTGCCATGCTTTCTTCTATCAGGAGGAGAAATAAATGTGTGAGTCAGGTATGTTCTTGTAATCACACTTGTCTTTCAAAAAAGACACGCACACTTTCATTAACTACAATAAAATCAGAAAACAGCATGCAGCTTCTTTGCTTCGGTCTGCCTCTCCTCTAAGCTGTAGCCCAAGCAGCTCCATCTCCCCGCAGTGTTCCATGGTCCCACCTGGAATAGTTTCTCTTTGTTTTCTGTCCAGGCACATCCAGGCTTGACATTTTCCAGCTATTGTGTGTGCGACCAGGGGTCCCCCTCAGGCCACACCGATATGACGTTTTTCAGTCAAGATGTTGGCTCCTGTCTCACTGGATTGTTAAGGATGGCGATGATTCAGTGATGCAGATGATGATTTTTTATCACTTAATACAGCAGTGATGGACCAAATCCCAATTTTATGCATATGATGCTTGCTACTTGCGGGGAAACCCAAGTTCCCGAGATATCCATCTGGGCAGACCCGCAGAGGAGTCTTTGCATCTTCCTCCCGAGTTGAGAGACAGTTTCCAATAACTCCACGCTGGGTTTTTCTACCTAGCCAGTGCAGGCTGGGAGAGGAAGGCAAGGTCAGGGGAAGGGGAGTCCACTGTTCGGAGTAGTGCCCGGGCTGGTGGGTGTCGGGGAAGCTGCTGTCTCTGCTGTAGGTAGGCAAAGGGGCCCATTTTTTGCAGGCACCAGGGAGCTGTCAGATGTGCCTTTGGTCCTTTGGACCGACCTGCACTGGGTGTGAAGAGCACGCGGGTGGCTGTGAGCTGGGGAGACTTTCTACTGGTGGAAGCAATGTGCAGGTCTTCGGCTGAGTCCAAGGAAGAAGAGGAAATGTGTGTTCCTCTGCTCCACACAGTAAAAGCAAGACACAGCATAGTCGGATCAAGATCAAGCTTTTGCTCGAGTTACCACATTTCCCAGAGATGCAGGAATGGGTCCCCAAGTGCAGCATCACATGAATGTGCCTTTGGGAACCCAGGCTCTGCTCTTTGATGCCAGTTCATTTTGTGGTCTCTGCAAACCGTATCACTTTGCGCAGCTCAGATGGCCATGGAAAAGCACGAGCAGAAGCATGTCTGATGGTTACAGCTGATATTCTCTCAACCCTGAGGTCAGCTGCCTGCTCTGCTGCCTGTGTGATCTTGACTCCAAGAAAGGATTTGAGTTCAAGGGA
The DNA here is from genome assembly GCF_964195595.1 of Calonectris borealis. Classification (NCBI taxonomy): domain Eukaryota; kingdom Metazoa; phylum Chordata; class Aves; order Procellariiformes; family Procellariidae; genus Calonectris; species Calonectris borealis. The sequence goes on along the minus strand of NC_134333.1, from coordinate 6,413,415 downwards.
GTGAGGGACATTTGTCTGAGCCTCCATTGCTGGAAATAATGCTTAGCTCTATTCTTTCCGTGTATTTTTCATGCCAGACTGTCATAAAAAAATACTTCCATGCTGAATTTCATAGCTTTTCTCCCTTCTTTACTAGTAACACAGAATTATGTTCCTGTTTCTTTAAAATTCTGAGGTTTAGCAAGTAGATAAATTACACTTCTTAAAAACCCAGCCCCAACTGTGAAGCAAATATTCTTTTCCTTTCAGGGAACCATTCCTCTGCCTTGTTATTTTAAGCTCCATCATGGTGTTGCCATGCAATGGCAACTTTGTGGAAAAGGAGGTTAAGTGCTAAGGTTAAAACAGGTTCAAGCATAATCCAGAGTGCCCTTGGCAAAGACAGAAGTGTTTTAGTGGGTCTCATTCATCATTGCCTGACTGCTTAAAGTGCTGGAGTGGCTCATTATTGTTTTTATATGCCTTTATGAGAGCTGCAAAAGAGCCAAAGAGAAAAGTACCACTATTTTCCTCCCTTAACCCACACTCAATGGGGAACAATAATATTTAAGATCTCAGAGTGCAACATAAAAGGTTTCCTCTTCAAAAACCAAATTCCCCTGCATGAGCCACGTGGAGCAGCTCAGGCTCAGCTCCAGAGAGGAGGTTTCTGTTGGTTTGTGGAGTTGCGTCTACGACAGCATTTTGGAGCTGCTATTGCCAGCTGGTATTGCCAGACCTGCCTTCATGAAACCATCGTCTGCCCCTAAGCCAACGGGTGGATTTTCTCCTCATCGATCCTGCCACAGCTTTGTCCTCCCTGCGGGTTGGATAAACCTTCAGCAGGGCCTGTGGGCTCCGCAATGTCGGGAAAGATGGCACCATCACAGAGCACCAAAAAAAAAAAAAAATTTTGAAGATCACAGATCTCAAACATCACTGAGGAAAGACTTTCTTAGTGCTCCATCCTTGCCTGTTTGCTTTGCACGTGTCGATCCCAGCTGATGCACGCGGTGGCTCAGAGTAGTCCATACCTGAGAATTTTGTGCAGATACGTAAACTGCCAGAATGATAAGGGAGAGGTCCCGACTAGTTTTTTTTTTTAATTAAGTGGCTGCTTTAACTTTATGTACCTTGCCAAGGATCTTTACAGAGCTATTTCTCATGGATATCAGGATACGTTAATGCCACTGGAGAAAGCAGTGGTAAATGCTTTTCAGTGCAGAGTGAATGGTTAGTCTCCTGTGTTCAAAAGCAGCTGAACCCAAACTGGAACAGGTACAGAGAGACACTACAAGGAGGATTAAGGAAAAGAGGCACCTGTTCTAGGAAGGAAGATTATGAGAATTTAGCTTGTTTAAGCTAGCAAGGCAAAGGCTGTGTGAAGGGCTGTGATTACTCTGTAGAAAATACGTCAAGGGGATAAGCACTGAGAGGGAAACAGAGCTATTTCAGCTAAATGATGATGCTGGCTTTGGAGCAAATGGTATAAATTGGTCATAGATAACTTTAGGCTGGAAGTTAGAATGGGCTTTTTTTAACGCTTGAAGGAATGAAATCCTGAAGTAACTGCTCAGTGGGAATAATGGGGATAAAAAGCCTAGCAGGTTTTAAAACAGGATCATCCCTTACGGACGGGATTATATGATGTGGTTGCCAGTACCAGGAGGCTGTGTTCAAGGACCTCTCCAATTTGATGCACACCACAATTTTCCTCTACTGAAGGATTGGATGTACACCTGGGTCGTGGGTGTTAGGCACATCCGATCTGGGTTCAGCCAGGTGGTGGGGTGCCTGGGAAACCTGGAAAAACATAGTCATGTCCTGGAAAGCTCTTTCCTCTCAGTTCTTGGAGACACACAGTGTGAATTCTGTGGTTTTTGACCATGGGAAGATTTTAATACACAGCTTGTCAGATCTGGAAATTTGATTAACTCAGACCCTGTCTATGGATGGAGATATTAATATTTAGTCCATCAGGATGCAAATCCTTTGGGTGCTTAACCCTGTCCGGTGCTGTGTGAAGATCCCACGTGGAGGCTGAGGCAGCTTCTGTGGTTGAGGGTGTTCATGCTGCTTGCTACGAGCATCCACCCAAAACATGAGTGCAAGACACCTGAACTGCAGACCACCTCCGGTCTGACAGTCTCTCAAACTTACATATTTATGTCAAGTTGAGGACATCCCTGAGAGTTATTCAATGTTTTCACTTTCAAGGGTTGGTAAGAACGTCCCGGGGGTTTTGCTAATGGCCAATCTGACTGAAATCAAGGCATCAGATGTGGTGGGATTTTTGTTTATCATCTGAATTGATATAGCGTCCGTCAGCCCCTGGAATGCTGTTGTATTAGGTGTTGTACAAAAATGGATCAGAAAGATGGTCTGTCCTCTCTATTGCTTAAAAATAATATAATGTTTCTCTGATTTAAGTGGTCTCTGAGCAGCAAGGGAGAAAAAGAGGGGAAAGAATCAGCTAGATTGACTCTGACCAATAGCTTTCCAGTACTCATAATACAACAGAGAGAGAAACGCAAACCTTATTTGAAAAGACAATAATACACTCCCCCTGCAGAAATGAGTTAGCTGGTCTTGATTTTATCCACCTGGGAACTCTGATTATTGCCTCATGAAACAGAGCACCTGGTCTATTATCCCATAAATAAGCGAGAGCAAATGCACTGTGTTTTCATTACAAAGCATGGCTCCCCTGCAGGGCTGCTGCACGCGCTGGAATATACTGCAGAAGAGGAAAGAAATTTGGAAGTTTGCCCTCGGGTTTCCTAGAGAGACCAGGCTGTGGTAGCAGTTAGAGAAATATTCGCTCTGCCCACCGGGGTTTCCCTCCCACGGCTAAAAAGTGATTGTTGTTGCTATTAATTAGAGCGGTACAGAAACATTCACAGGCAAACCTGGAGCCCCGTCAAACATGCCTTGCAGGGTTGTGTTACAGGCTTAAATTGCAAATCAACTCTCTTGAAAGCTGTACTGCGATGCCTGAAGGGAGTGGGCGAGTGAGCCAGAGATCTGGCATCAAGTGACGGGGAATGCGTTTAGGACAAAGCAAGGTCCAGATGTGGACTAATTAAGACTCACTTTCTGACTTGGGGGATATTATCTTACAAATCTGGGACTGGCATCCCAGCTTTGTGCTGAATGTGCAGTTCAACCTCCTTTCTTCTTGAATTTAGTACCAGCACTGGCATTTTGCTCTGAATCCGTTTTGTCCCCTTTTGAATCCTAAATTTTGTGCTCGAAAGCTCCGCTCAAAGCGAGGGCAGCAATGACCCTGCTAACACCACTTTGTGCTGCAGTCAGGCCTTGTACTATTGAAACCCTTCGGTGCTTTGCTAGATTCACCTACGACCCATCTCCAGAGGGATTACCCTGATGTAAAGGAAAACTCCAGATCAGCCCAGCTAGATCTCGGCTGGTGCTGCTGCAGAAGAAGGGGTGCTCTGCTTAACCAATGCAGCCAGCAAGGAGAGAGCCAAAAAAGTAAATCCGTACTGCTTGCTTGGTATGAAGTACAATAAAGCTGTTCTAAGGGGTGGGGGTGGCTTTGCTGGAGCTCCCTTGGACGTTGAAATTACCTCTCCTGGTCAGCAGTAGAAGGTTCATGGTGGTGAAAATGCAGCAGGACAGAAGCGTGAAGGATCTGCCCTAGCCAGCAGCTCAGCATCACCCCGAGATACGTGTCAGACTGGGATGCGAGAGAGTTTTCCATCTCTCGCTGTTGTGTTCCAGATCATTTGCTTTGACTGTGTGCATATGTTGTCAATTCACCAGCACCTTTACGCAGTCAGTTATAATTCACATTTGCTGTTTTTTAAATGAACATTTGTTCACTGGAGCATTTTCCAGGGAGTGTGCGTGGTGCGCAGAGCCAGCCCACATCCCAGCAGCCTCCAACGCAATCTAAGGCGAGGAATCAAGCTCGGAAACAAATCAAGAATATATTATGTGACACGCACCGCCTGCGGTGTGAGACGGAGGGGGACTCTGTGAATGGGAGTCTTGCAAGAAAGCAGCCATGCAGATTGAATACTTCTTGCCAATGCAGTGGAAAATCCCAGGGATAATCATGGCCCCGCTGAAATTCCCTTAAAATCCAAATATAGTCTCAGTCACTGCCATGCTGAAGCACCTCACCATCTTCTGGTCCCACCACAAGGTTTGTTACCTGGGTTGCTATTCCCATCATCCAGATGCAGAATGGAAGCAAACCAGGGTCTATTGATTGTGGGGTGGTGAGTGGCCTTTGGGAAACATCCCAGGAGCCCCAGATCTTCAGGAGGGTATTGAGAGACAGAAAGGATAGAGACAGAGCCAGGACTGAATGTGATTCTTCTAAAGATCCAGGACTCAAGCAAAAAAGGGAATGCATGGGCTATGTGAATACTTCAGAGAGTGTTGGGAGCCCAATCCATTTTGCTGATAGAGAGAGCAATGCAAATTCATAATTACTGTAGGTAAACATGTTTGAGTTAATTACTTCTCCCATTTGATGGCTGTGCAAATGATGCAATGACTAATAGAGACTGCTTTTCCCTTCTTCTGTGCTGTGAAAGCCAAGGCTACAGCATGTGCTTGGGAAGGACATGTCAGGAAAGCCAAGGAGCAGACAGAAGAGCGGATGCCAAAGTCGAGCAGCTCTGTATCTTGCTGGGAGCATGAGCCTGTGACCAGGAAACTGGACTCGGATTTCAGAAGCTTTTACTTCTGTCTCTTTGCCCTCAAATGCAGCTGCTGTTGGACAAAATCAGCCTGGCTTTAAAGTAGGTCAGACTCTGTAGAACTGAAGTCATCTCAGGATGCTCTGTAGAAGAAGAAATACATGTCAGTGTGACACCACTCTGTACAGCGGCTTTTAATAGAGTTGCTCTCCATTTACTGACCCATGTGATTCAGACAGTGGCTGTAACACAGAGGAAATGCTGCATCCAACTGGGACAACCCATGGATCACAAAACCCTTCTGAAGGCATGGACTCAAGCAGAGACAAGGACAGCGCAAGAGAAATATGGCAGTGGAGGTTCAAATTCTCAAGCTGCTTCCAAAAAAATGGACTTGGAGAAGCAGAACCTTTTTAGCAGATTTGGGGTCCCAAAAGCCTAGTTATCCACTCAGACTCTAGTGTCTCATTAAGTAATCCCAGATTTTTTTGGATAGTCTGTCAGTCTGGACTGTTTTAATAGCATGAAGGCACCCTGGACACTCTTTTTAGGTCTCAGACACATAATTAGCAGTTTAGGGTTCTGAAGAGCTTGTTAGCATTTTGGGAATCGGAAAGGCGACACTGATGAATCATGATTTCAGGCACCTGCTCAGCAGCTGTGAGGTTTGGATCCTCCCCTGTTAGCAGTCCCAGGGAGTTTCAAACCTGTTTTCAGGGAAGTGTTTCCATTAGCCTGGAGAGACATTCACGTTTTGTCCCCTGTCATTCCCCAGCAGCCAAATCCTTCTGCTTCATTTTCCTGGGAGTCAACAGTCCCAGGCACCGCGACCGCTGAGCTGCAGTTTGCCCTGTTTGCTAGGTGCTCTAAAATCTCCGTTTAATTTAACACATTGAGCCAATTTGTTTCCCAAACCCAGCTGCAACTACAACCCTCCGGGAGAGCTTGGCAGCGCTGCCGGTCTGACACCGCTCGCCGGCAGCGCTCGGGTACGCAGGCTTTTTGGGAAGGCAGTGAAGAGGAGCGGAGAGGAGGAGGAAGATGCAAAAGCAGATCAGCACAGCACCTCTGAGCAACTTTCCCTTCTCCCAGAGCCGCCCACCGTTCAACAAAAACACAAAAGGGAATAGAAAAATAATATTTGCTGACTCTCTGAGGAATGCAAGGCTGAAGCAAACTCCATGTGAGGGATCTATGCATTATTTATGGCGCTCTGTGCTGTATGCTATCCCCCACCGGATGAGCAAGTTTTCTTGTTCAAAGAGATGCTCTTAACAGTTTAAAGCCCGATCCCTCTTTCCTCCACTGAGCTGAGACTGTAGGACACGAAGCCATAGCTGCGTTCCCTTCATCTCCCCAGGTGAGAGCAACCAGAAGGATTTGTCAGACCAGCCGTGCGTGGGATGCGGACCCACGACCCCGGCGAGCACATCTTCCCCGGGCAGGGTTTGCTGCCGCTGCTCTCACCAGCTCGATTTGAGCCGGCAGATCTCTGCTGAGCCAGGCAGCAATTAGCCCTGTATTGTCCCTGTCTAGACAGGCCTTGGAAATGGTGCTTCTGAGTCGAGATCTTCCAGCTGGGGTAGGTTCGTTTCACAGCCTCGTCTGATGGCTTCCCTTGGAAATGCTGCTGCTTTGTGATGGGTTCCTGTCCTGCTGGACCGGAGCCCAGTCAAACCTGCATTTCAAAGCGTGCTGGGACCAATTAATGTTGTTTTGCTCCATGACGCATGTAAAATAAATCAGAATAAAAATCAGAGCGACATGAAGGTAACGCTGATGCGGGCTTGTCTGCATTTTACTTCTTTATTACCATAAAATATGAAACTATATTACAACATGATAGGTTTTTATATTGTGTTACACTAGGCTTTGTATATTATAAAGAGTTTATATTAAATATGATGTTAAATAAGTTTCTACACATATATATATTATTAAGTGGGTATTTAGTATAAATCAGGTGGTTTTGTTATTATAAAATGCCATCAATATTTCAGTTCAGCAACATGTTAAAAATAAAAGGGATTAAAGTGATAAATTGGAACTGTCTGTTTTATCTACTTAAAATAAAATACTTCAGCGTTTCTGAAACTAAACAACAAAGTCCAAGTGATTCATTTAGACTTTTGTCCTGAAGTGGATTTCACTGAATCAAATTGACACTTTGCTGTGAAATGTTAGAAACGAGATGAGACCACATTTTCCTTTCAAGTGTTTTCTGATCATTTCTCCACTCAGCGCCCGCCCCATCCCAGCCCTGGGAGCGAGCAGCCTTCAAGCCAGGGCCACGTGGGCTCTCGGAGGCTGGTGGGAAAGCAGCAGCCACCAGAGCAAGGTTTTTGAGTGTTTGCAGAGGAAAATGTTCAGCACCTTGGGAAAAACGGCCAGGTGTGGGATTATTCCTCTGCCTCCTCTAGCGTGGTCTTATCCCTTGGGCTTTCCGTGCTATCGGCGTTCCCCAGGCAGCAGCTGGAGAGCAGCAGGGCCGTGTGTGTGAGTGTGCGTGTGTGTGCATTTGTGTGTGCTCATGTAGGTAGGGAAGGGCTCTCCATGAGCACAGACATCCCGAAAGACGCTCCGTTAGCCGGTAGCCACCTAAGCCTCCTGATACACAGCCACCACGGGCGCACACAGTGAAAAAACCTGCCATAAAATACACAAACATACATGTAGACCCTGCGGTATTAGCAACTAATGCCTTCCTTGTTGGGATAAACCACTCAGAGTGACAGCCTGGGACAGGAGGAATTTATTTTGCTTAGCTTTGTCTCTGGATGTTTGATTTCAGAAGAGCTGAGGGATTTTGCTGAACTTCGGAGAGTCTGAGTAAATGGAGCAGAGAGAAACTCGGGGAGGCAGGCAGCTATTTTGCCTCCCTGGAAAAACCTCCACGAGCCTCATCTGGCCTGATTCAGCAATAGCAAAACTCTCTGAAGCAGCTTTGGGTTGAGATGTGGTCGCAAACACCGCAGCGGTGAGGGCTGCCTCTGCCAGCTGAAAGTGAGAGCCCTATGGAAAACCCTGCACAATCTGCTCTGCTGTCCCGGGTGTCTGCAGGGCTGCTGCTGATGTCTCTGTTTATTGGGCAAGACACGGCCCCAGAGGAAGCCTAAGGAACAATTAGCAACAAAGCAAGGAGTGTGAAGTGTTGAGAGGCAGCAGGGACCTCTCTCTGCTGTGATGGCTTCCAGCAGGAGGAAGAGGAGGTTTGTTTAAGGAGCCATGAAGACTTTCCTAGCCAGATCATGACAGGTTTGGGCTCAGCCGGCCAAGCAGATCTTCCAAATATGTCCTTCAAGGGATGCAGTAAAAAGGCCCTACAAAACTCACCGGTTTGTTTGCTCCCGGTGCCCACCTCCTGGGCTAGAAATTGGGCCAGGTTCATCAGAGAGGGATGTGGGCTGCAGCGGGGACTGCTCCTCGGGTCCCTGCTCCTCCAGTCCCTGCCGGGGGAGCAGGCAGTGCCCAGGGCTCTTTTCTCCTCCAGCATCCACGCTCTGGGCTCTGGGACGGGGAGGTCCCAAAGTTTCACAGCCTATACAGGAGAGATGGCCAAAGCTACGGGAGGAGGGAGGGGGGAGCGAAGCAGGAGCTTGGGGTCTCTCACACTCATGTAGGTGCATCTGTGCTGTAAAAGCAGTTGAAAGCATCAGTAGCTGTGGTGGGTCAGCATCACCTCTTCTCATCCCCTCCCTTGCATGGAGGAGGGGACAGCCTGCATTCTCCCCCTCTTTTAATTTGCCCTAAGCAGTTCTGAAAACCCAGAAGGGAGCTGCAGAAAAGAGAAGTTTCCTGGAGAGTAGCCAGATGCAACCACCCATTAACATCAAACCCACTCCGTAAACTGTGTCCTGAGCTGGTAAATTAGCACAGAAAGAAGCCAAGAGCTGGTTCCACAGCGGACAACTTTCCCCTTCTCCTCCCCTGCTCTGTGCCATGGCCTGGGAGCAGGAAGAAGCTTAAGTCTTCTGTTGAAATGACTGAGGCTCTCCAGGTTCTCCTGTTACAATTTATTGCTGCTTATTACCAATCTGGTGGGGGAAATCTGCAAAAATAGCCGGCTCCAGCCAAAGACTATGGAGTGTCGATGCCTTTGTGCACATTCCCCGGATCTTACTCTTTCACCAGCTTTGTGAGTTACCCTTACAAGTCCATTACCATCCACAAAGCTCAGTTCTGTACATTTAAGAATAGCATTTCTGAAGCTGTTCTCTAAAGGCAGGTGTTTTCTAGAAAAGATTTTTAGAACTCTTTTAGGAGCCGAGATGCTCTCATGAGAGGAGCCAGCTAAGCATTGCTAAAGACATTCTTTTAGCTCTTGCAAAATTAAATATCAAATAGTTTCTCTCTTACAATCTTGCATATTAAAAAAAAAATGAAAAAAACTTGTTTCGAGTATGCATGAGCTAGTTTTAAAGAGTAACTTGCCATGAGATACAGCATCGTGTTTCCCAGCTCACAGATGCAAAGACACAGTGAATTGCTTTCCCATAAAACAGATGCTTGTGAGCTTGATTCTCTTTCAGGTCATATCCCTGTGCAGGAAATACGCTCTTTTTTCCAAAGTGCAGAATTTTCAGCTGAACAGATCCTAATCCCAGCTGCACGTGCATACAGGCTCCTGGAAGGAAGGCACTATCAAGAGGTGGCAAGGCTCGGGAGCCTTTTAGTGCCTGGGACCTCTCATACTTCAATTAGTCGGGCAGCAGTTCTCTCTGCAATCACATACACACATGGTGCAAGGAGGAACTCTGAATGCTCTTGAAGGTGCCCAGGTAGAAAGCCCAAGAAAGAACACCCACAAAGTCAAGAGCAATTGCTAAAAGCTTCCTTTTTCTTGTACCCCAGCACTATTCATCCTGCCCGCAGACCAGTTCTCACAGCTGGGTTCATCTGGTGGCTACATGCGACGAGGTGTCGCGTACATCCAGGCTCCGCTCTTGGCTCCTCTGGTGACAAGCATTTGTGAAAGCAGACAAGCCAGCGTGAGAAGCAATTTTGGGCCAGCAGGTCTGAGACTGCTTCAAGGAAGTGCTTGATCTCTGAACTCCTCACCTTAAAGTGGATATTCCCCAAAGAGAAGGGGAAACTTTGACTCTTTATTGTCATTATTAAAATAGGATTAATGTGAATGTGAGTTCTTAATTAGAGGACCGTAAACCTCCCTCCACTCCAAGGATTGATTTCTCTTTTTTTTATCAGTGGGGAAAGTATGAAAGAGAGAAGAGATTTCTTTCAGCTCTGCAACCCATCTGTGACAGAGCAAACTGTCCCCTGAATCCCAGCCCGATGGTTGTAACCACTGCAAAAGCCCCTGCTGATGAGCTACCATGGGGGTGTACAACCAAAGAAACCACTGCTGCTTCCAGTGCAGAGACAAACATCTGGCTGAGCTGGACATACTGGCATATAGGAAGGGGGCAGGTAGGTGTCAGAGCTCGGTCCAAGCACCCGGAAGGCTCCTCTCCTGAGCTGCTGGTGGCTTCTCAATCCCTGTGGCTCTGGAGCCTTGGAGGAATTCATTCTCCTGGGTGCATTCGTTAAGGGCTCCATGGCACCGTAATGAAAAGCACTGCAGATTCGTCAGCGTGGCCCTGGGAAGACATCTCGTAGGAAAACACTATTTTTCCTCTCCCTTCAAGGATCTCACACTTTTTATTCCTCCCATATCCCCGCAAGGCAACGGTCAGACTTGTGATGAAGAAGAAACATCTTCCTCGCCCCTTCTAGGAGGCTTTCATCAAAAAAGGTGCACTATAAATAACCCTTGTTTCCACTCGCAGCTGTGGGTTTTATGTTCTGGGCTGAAGAGATAAACTAACTCCCTACTCACAACAGAGAGCGTTTGTAGCATTTATTTCCAATCCTCTCCCCCCACACACCCACCTTGGCATGACAAATAAGAGATTGTAATTCTCTGGGAGGCATGCTTTATGGGAAGCAATGCATTTTCCTGTCCAAGCAGCTAAATATTATGTAGCTCGGCAGCTGATACGAGGTTTGGGCAGTATATTCTCTGGCAGACTTGCCACGATTTTCCGATTCACTGAGCTAATACGGGATGATTAAGAGAAGTCTTCCTTACTGGTTACTACTGTAATTTTTCCCCTGCACCATGTAATTGTTTCCCAATTTACTTTTGCACAAATAGGGCTGTTTCTCCCTTCTCCATATAGGTCTAAGGTTTAAATTTTCTTTCTCTCTTGTGCACCCATGGTGACCATGTCCCATGGAGAAGGTTCAGGGAGCACGTTGGTGTGTGTGTCTCTGTCCTGTTTAAGTTCACTGTTCCCAAAGCTGGGAAACCTGGAGAATACAGTCAACTTCTGCTGTGGCCTGTAACTCTTTTAATTTCTGCATCAAAGCACAGACCGTCCAGGAGAGGAGGATATGCTGCAGATGACCCCCAGTATCTGAGACACAATTCTTACTCGTATTGAGGACAGTTAGCTTTTTATTGAGGTTAGTCAGCTACCGAGTGGTGACCGGTGTTGCCCACACTACACTGTTTTGTTTAAAATATACCCAGGTCCCATCAGCCCTCGGGTTCTCTAGTTGTTAACACTGTTTCAGCAGGATTTATTGGCATGTTTGGCTCTTTTTGTATCCTCATGCAGTCTCTGGTGCTGACACTGGCATTTAACTAGCTAATATCATTGTCTTGACATAATTTGGATGCTGTCCTGCAGTTAACGGGTTATAATACAGCTATTTTGCAGTGCAGATACAGTCTTCTCCTTCACCCTGGGAAATTAGGTATGCCAGGTCCTACAGACCTGGTGTAACAGCCCACCTCAAAATGTATTGATGCTTGCTCTGCCTTCACCATCGTCTTCACGCTCCCTTGTTGGTGGTACTGGTGTCACTGACCCAGCGTGAGCTGGTTACGGTTTTGCTTCTACTCTCAGCAGGGCATAAGGAGCATAATAGAAGTATAAGCATGCCAAAGAACAAGGAATCTGCTAATAGGGTTTTTTTTTGCTCGTGGGAGAGAAAGCGTTAGAGACATTGTACTGAGTTCCAGAAAAGTTAAGGTTAACAAGGCTACTTTCTCCTTTTATTTTGGAGCACGGCATAGATGCATCATGTAGGGGAATCAGGTACCTGGATTCCCCTGTGGTTTTTATTCACTTGTTGAATTTACTAGAGGATGCAGAGTGCAAGTAACTGAAGGGCAGGCTCGGTACACACTGTAAATTGATGTGGTAGCACGGGTCTAGGTATAAATTCCCTCCTGTACTACAGGAGTGGGATAACATTCAACACCAGAGGTGATGGTAGCTACATAACAGTTGAGATACAGAACGCCATAATATTACCAATATAGTCTTGATGACTACCACTGAATTCAGAAATCGCATTATCCTCTTCATTTGTATTTTATGACTGTGCTTACGTTTATGTTATTTCTGCTATGTGATGAGAACACCCGTTAGAAAAGAGAGGAGGAAGAAACAGAGGCCTAGGGACAAGTGTAGGACACTGGTTGTGATCGAGCGAGAATAAAAGCAAAGGCAGACCAAGGCAAAACATTTCAAATAGGAATAGAAGAATATTAATGCACTTGTACATGGAAAAATTCTGGTCACATGAACAAGAAATCATAGAAGAAATGGATTTCCCGTGACCTTCCTTCAGTTGCCTGTTCCTCTGGCAACACCCGGAATACGCTCTCCTGGCAGTAGCAGTAAATCTTTAGCAATGGCAACACAAGACCAGTAAGCAAAATGACCATTTTTCCGGTAGGGATTGTTTGCCCAGAAATGGATAATTATTGACCCAGCAGTTCCTCTGCACACAGCTGGTTGCTGCTGGGACAAACTGGCCAAAGCCAAAGGTGGTGGGAGGGAAGCATAATCTGAAATAGGAAAGTCTGGAGAGCCCTTAAGCATATAAATCACTTGTAGCTGTGTAACTGTGTCCAAACAAAGCTAGCGGGATGCAAGCTGGGACAGTTACTAAGGAAACATGCTAGAGAGATGCCCCTGATGCTCACCCCAGTTTAGAAGGGACTCAAAGTCCAAGAAGAGAGTAATCCCAGCAGAGAATTAACTTAAGCGTGGGCAGAGAGGGAAGACGGACAAAGCATTTGGCATTGCTGCGGGAGCAGCAAGACCCTGTTTGTGGGGTCCTCAGCGGTGCTCAGAAGTAATTTCTGGCTGGGGTGGCTCCATGCTGGGTGGGAGCTCAGCTGATGGATGGCATCTAATGCAGACCCAGAGGTGACAGTGCTTAAGGGACCTTGAGCAGGGCCCTGGCAGCTGTCCCATGCAATGAATGGCCATGGCAGCCTATTATCCAGTGATTTTGCTTCAAGGCCTTAGCTAATATAAGAGCAATTTATATGTGCTATATTCTACCCTTGCAAATATAGGGTCATCTGCCCCTGTTGTAAGCATCAGAGTGGAGATAAGGTCTCTTAAGTCAAGGCCTTAAATCTAGACAGAAGCCAAAGTGTATCCCTGGTTGTCCCACAAGAGGCCCTGGCCTTTCAGTAGTAATTAATTTAGTTGTAGTTGTTTCATGGACTTGGCTCTGGGGATGCAGATTGCACCTGTTCATTGAATTTGTAGCTCTCCCTCCCTGCTAGCCCCCAGATAGGATCATCACTTACTATTATTTATTAGTGCGCAGCATCCTTCTCCTCTCCAAAGGCATTTCAGCAGCTAGACAGACTGTGGCTCTGTAATCAAAGCAGTTTGTGATGGGAGATGAAGGTTGGGTTGGAGCTGCAGGCACCATGGAGGAAAGCTTGATGTGTTTGCTCCACATTTACAGTTAATTTTCCCACAGCACAAAGCCACAAACCTTTAATTCCTGAACATAGTCAAGCCTTTGGGTTTGCATCCCAGAAGAGGGGTGGGGTGGTGCTTTTGCCCCATTTTGGGGTTATAACTTGGAAGATGACACAGGTGGCAAATAGTGAGCCAGTGCAAAGGAATCTGTTATACTGGAAAAAAGGAATGGGTTTTCTAATATACAGAGAACGTACCCAGTTTCCTCTAGAATAAAAAGAATTGCTGCATTTTTGCCAGTATCCTGACCGCAGAGCTAAGGGGCTCATTTCTGCCAAGTAGGAGTCATGCGAAAGCAGAGGGAGGAAGACAAAAAGAGACAACAAACCACTACTGTAGGTTTTTTTTAAAAAAAAAAGAGGGAGAAAAGTGTCTTCTGTCCTTGGAGTTGTGCCACGTTAGCAGCATCATAGCCCTAACAGGATTCAGGAAGGTATAAGATAAAGATAGCAGAAGAAATTAATCCCAGTCAAGACGGGCTACGATCATTAAGGGAATTTTAACCTAGCCTGAAGCTATGCACTGCAAACGTCTTAAAACATCACCTCTCTGTGACCTTGAGAAAGATTTCTCCCTGTTTGAAAATAAAGTTCAGAAGGGGAGAAAGGAGAAAATTGATAGAATAAGCACTCCAGACTTTAAACGCAGATATTATTGAACACAGCCTACATAAAGCTTTCTCGATCCCTCATGCACTTTCTCATGAAAAACCTTACCTATTGTTCCACCTTATTTGCATTTGGGAGAGTGGCTGACAGGCGATTAGGGCACTAGATTAAGCACCAAGGTTTGCAATCCTTGGTATAGGCAGAATGAAACAAAGGGCCAGGATTAGGGCCTGTGCTATTACCTGACTGTTTGTAATGCAGATCCATACACTGCATTTCTTGCCAACACCTCAAAGCCAAAAATAGAAACGTTTCTTTCACAGTTGGCATGCAGGAAGAATCTGAGTCTGGGGAGTGGGGACATTAGGAAGTTTCATGGGAAAATCTCTCATTTGGTTAGTTGTACATGACCAACGGGCATCAATGACAGAAGCAACGAGCAGCATCAGCTACTTTGGAGCATCATGAAGAACAGAGTTGGCCCAGAGCCTACAGATACTGCACGGAAAATCTGAGAGCAGAAATTGAACCTCAGGGGTGCTCCTGTTGGGAGCATAATGTTAGACAGGAAGCCTCTGTGCCCGTGGGGAAAGAAACACTTTAGCTACCACCTCCATCCCTCTGATTCACCTGAGGCACCTAGACAGAGGAGCTGTGCCACACGGTTTTGACTGCAGTTAAAATTTGAGGCAGGGTCCCTGTAGTGTCATGAGATGGGGAGCTTCATGGTGGCCATAGCTGGTGCAGCTGGGTGGGCCATAGCCACCTTGTGTCAGTTCTGGTGACCAGTCATTGAGACTGCTGTCTGTAGAATGAGCACAAGAAGATATTAAAATCGCTCACCCATGTCACTTAGCTATGACCAGATTTTGGTTTAGGGCGAGTACCTGACAAGCCTGCCCCAAGAAAGGTTGGCTGGGGAGGACAAAGGGATTCATACTTATCATGATTACCAAAGGGAAGGGAAGGTGACAAACATGCCACACTTAAGCCAACTTTTATACCTTATTCCATGACCAATCCATTCTGCTGGGTCAATTCACCCACTTCCAACTCTTTAGCCTGGGACACATCTGACTTGCCACCAATGTCATGTTTCCAGGTGAGGTGATGGATGGGCCATTATGTTCTTGAACAAGACTCTGCTCTCGGCAATAAGAGCTACTGATATTTTGACTGCCTTCCCACCTCCTCCATCTCACTGTCCACAGCCATATCAACATCTGGATTACTTGATCCCCAGCAGAGAAGGATGCCTCAAGGCTCTGGGTGCATTTGGGAGTCTTTCACCCTCTTTGGGACCTCTGCCACATAACGACAAACTGGATGATGTCAGCAGCCTGCCAGGAAGAACAGGAAGGCAGCTTTACATCCTCTGAAGCTCATGAGCTATAGAAAAATGACGACACCTTTTCAGCCTTGTTTCAGTTGGCCACAAACACTGATCATGGCTGATGATCCAAGAGAGTTCATACTGCTCTCCTCCTCTCTGATATCATACTGACCACAAGCACAGGTGGTGGGAACCTTTCAAGGGGTGTCACAACAGGTCCTTCTCAGCCTTGTTGAAGTAACTGCAACAGTGGAGGATATAACCCGCTGCCTCAGAGATGGCTGGCAGGCTCTACTCTGAGCTTTGTTGTTAGGACCTCCTCAGTGAAGTAACACTGGTTTGGATTGTTCTTGGTGTAGTACACACTGTCACAGCTTCACTATCTTGTCGTGTTCATTTGGGGCAAATAATTGACTGGGAATAAGTTTTATCCCTTTTGGATTTACATTAGGATAGTTCTCTTCCTTCTGCATGTGTGTTGGTGACAAGTCACCTCTCCTCAATTACATTTGTAAGCAGCGTGATCATGGTGAAATGCCTATTTACAGCCAGACTTACTCTTTTTTAACAGGTCCATGCAGAGCAGCTTTTGCTTCTGGCAGGAACAGCCAAACACCCCCTCAGCAAATGCTAGAGCCAGTAGGCAGCCAACCTCTCCACTTCCTTCTGAAGGTTCAGCTATTCTGCAGCTTGAGGTCCATAAGTGAGGTCCTGACGCCCACTGAGGAGGTGAAAGGCAGAGTGCGTGCGGTAACGTATATCCTAGGAGGAGTTAAGTCTTGATGTGTTTGACATTCTCTCGATGACGCGTCTCAGGGACGCGGTTGCAGTCTGTCCTTGATGTGTGAGACCAGAACGCTGTGGTAGTGTCAAAGCACTAATAAGATCAGCCTGAATCTTTTGAATGTTGTTTGCTCTGGAGGGAAAGGGGGCGGTGAGGTAGAAGACATGGAAGGGAAGAGTGCTAAAGCTCTTTATGCCAAAGGGAAAGGAGATCATGACCCTTTTACTATGGATACCCCCCAAGCCAGGCAGAACGGGATGTTGGCATGGGAGGAGCAAGGATTATGTCAGTGTCATGTGTTTCCTTTCTCCACAGCTGCCACTGGATGGGAGTAACATGAATCACCAAACACCACAGCTATGTGGTGTGACCATGCAGGGAGAAGGAGAAGCATTGAACCCGATACTTGTCACCATCCCAAGCTTGGACCAGCCATCCCAAAGAGGGATGTCACTATGGGTATCTCTACCATAGGCATTGCCCAGGAGATGCCACCTGCTCAGTCATTGCCCATAAGAAGAGGACAGTGGTTCAGGAGTGACCGCATGAGGAGAGCACCCACAACACTGAATACTTCATGGTCTCGTGAAGAATCATTTCACAGTCTGTGTTTTAAGGAGAGAACGTTAGACCCAGTTTTGGATTTCAGCCTTTGGATGTCATCTTTCCCTATTCCTTGAAACAGTTGTCATCTCTAGGTTAAGAAACACCTAAAAAAATACAATGTCAAAAGCAAGACCTCCTCCACCAGCTTCCAGAAGACCCAGCCGCTGCACGACAGACTTAAATCTTCATTTGAAGACTTTTCCCAAACACAGCTCCTCAGCATCATTTTTTCTGGCCCATGTGGCCTCCAAATTGCAGGCACTGAAATACTCCTGAATGCATCCCTCTGTTCCTCATTTCAGTGGTTGTAGTAGGATCTCTTGCATCGTTATTGTACATTGGGTTGACAATGTCATAGCGTGTGTGCTTCAGGTGCAGTGTGCATAGGAGAAACTGGTCTCCCATGAGACATCTCCTGTGTTGCTTCTAGGTGGTGATATTTGAATGATGGTTGCAAGATTTGACCGATGGTTGCAGGCATGTCTGGTTCTTGATCAGGTTCTCCAGTTCAGACTGTCCTCTTACTCCGTAGCACCATGTTCCTGTCTAGGTTGAGCGTGTAGCCTGCAGAATTCGCTAGTAAAGGTGGCTGAGACTCCTCTTTAGAGATGTTAGGGTGCAATCTGCTTTCATTTCTGCTCAGACACCTGTGGTATGTGCTAAAAGGGCGCAATTTAGTTTCCCCTGCTTCAATACAGAATGGGCTGGAAACACAAAATATTTATCTAGGTCTTTTGCAAATGATTCACTTGCTGTGAATGAACACTGATGATAACTGCAGAGGACTTCACTAAAAATTCTCTCTCCTGGATGATGTTTGTGTTTCTCCCCACCACACATAAGCTGCTTTTTCTTTGTGAGCAACGAAATGGTTCCCAGTCTGTTGTCTTTTGCAGCACCACCTGGAAATGGGGAGCATGGTGCCTCTTCGGATCCAGAAGTCTGCCCTTCATGAGTCTTTGGGAACGTCCCTCCAACTGCCAGACATGGAACCAAAGGAGGACAGATCTTTGATACCAGGATGGGGAAAAAACTGAGGATATTTGTCATTATCACCTAATATTTTAGGAAGCTGTGGAAATCAGGAGCATGGTTCTCTTGTCCCATTATCATCTGGAGGGATTCTGCTGCAGAGGACAGACGTTTCCCAACCCTGCTATTTGTCAATGTGGTATTAGAGGAGATGATGCAGGCTCTGAAGCCCATTGCAATCCATCCCAGAAGATACAGAGGGGCTGTTTTCCTTCTAGCGTTACTTCATATGGATCCAACCAGCCAGGCCAATCTTCGCATGGACCCAGGCCAAGGACTACACTTGCTAGAAGGTGCTGCAGAGATTTCATGTTCCCAGAGAAAGCGAGGCATCATCCAAGCACTCTGTGCTTGGTTCTGGAAGAGAAAGATACTGTTCTGCTTTACATCCCAATTATTTTAGTAACTACATAGAACTCATAACAAAAAAGACGTCCTACCATGGCAGTGGTCTTTGCATTAGCTGGACTGGATCTGGGAAGTGAGCCAAAAAGAGCCATAAACTCTTGCTACCAAGTCCTGCCACAGGACTCGCAGCTAGCGCAGTCAGGAGACGTGAACACCACAAATCGTTACGCTTGGTGGGATGCTGAGCTGTCACTCAGGCATTGAGATGCACTACCCTGATCCCGGTTCCTTGGCAAACTTCCCAGGGAAGCAGGTCGGCTGGGTGACAAGGGCCCATTAAGTGGGTTTGCAAGCTGCCCTGCTAAACCAGATTTGTTGGTACTTGAAGCATTACAGAGCTTTGCGTGCGATGGGCAGGAGACTCGGAGGGAGGCAGAGGGTCACGTTAGCAGATGGAGGCAAGTGTTAACATCCTACGGCACCAACAAATGCAAGCCCATCTCCTCCTGGGGCAGCTTGCCAGAGACGGCATGGGACGGGCAGCCCAGCAAAGCTCTGGGGAAGGGGTACGCCACCGCTCTCGGACAAGACCGTATTAACACTGCATAGCAAAAGCTAGCGGTCCTGGGATTCAGAGATTATCATGTGCCAATAGAGAAAACCATACGAGCTATCTGGGCTCTGGAGCTGCCATCCTGCACAGCTTTCATTGGCAAAGGACCTCAGAGAGGTCTCAGAGCTGGCTCAGAGATTTTCAGCTCAATTAGGTTTTGTCTGGTTTATGGGAATTTGGGGCTAAACCGCAATGTATTGTTGTTTGAGAAAAGTCTTCTTTAGAAAATAAGTTTAAGAGTAGGAATATTCTATTTGCCATTGGTACAGCAAAACCTTGATGGCTTTGGTTTACTGCGAGGTTAAGTGAGCTTTTTTCTTTTTTTTTAACCTCCTTTTTATTTTAAGAAAGCCCCTACTCAGAATAAAACATCTCAAAACAAAATATTCCATCTCAAAGAATTCTCCCTCTCCCCATTTTTTTTTTTTTCCTTTTTTAATTTGGGTTTGTTCAAGCTCGGCAAAGAGCAACTGGCAAAATGCTGGGATTTTTCAGAGAGGGGATGGTAAGGTTTTATAAGTCCAAACGCGGGCCTTGACTCTCTGCAAGCTCAGGCAGCGAGTCAGCCCTGCCCGGCCCTCCTGCTCCCCCCTTTGCCAGGGGTTGAAATTCCCTTTCAACCCACACCTGCATTGAGCTGAGTAAAGAAGCAATTGGTTGTTGGCTGGTGATTCTAGAGGAAGAGGGGAAAAAAACTGACCTTTGAAGTATTAACGAATTGAAAAAAATTTTTAACAATACTTTAGAAATGAACTGAATACATCTACAATTCTAGCTGTTTTTGAGTGATTTTCAGCTAATAGAAAGTCCAATGAAGGGAGTTTTGAAATGAAACATCACTTCAAGTGAAAAATAATCAAAGCTTGTTTTTTCCTCAAAGTGTCAGATTGACGCAAACATTAAAAAGACTGAAATGTTTATGTTCTCATTTTTTCCAATTAACAGCTTGAATTTACAACATGTATTAGTATCAAACTAATTTTTTTTTAAACTGAAAAAAAGATTAGATCTCCCTTTCTCCAAACTAACTGAGCTTTACCTCCTACTTGTTACAGTCTTACGCTCCTGTCAAAATTCAAACATAACACAAACTTAGTGTTAAAAATTAATGAAAAGGAAGGAGCAACCAATATAAGCTGTTTGCTCCGATGAAGTGAGACAGTTGCTTTGCACATGAAAGACAGCATTATAAGTAAACTTGAAAAGAACATCTTTTCCTGAGACATGCCTCAAAATTGATATTTCACCTAAGGATGACTCTCCCAGATGCTGTGCGGCACACGTGGCACTCACTGCTGTGCTTGCACCCCTTCAATAGACCCCCTTCTCTACCCTCGTTAGTAGTGATGGGTGCTTTGGGGTCACAAAACTGAGACATGTTTTGGAAAGCAGCACCCTGCATTCCCCTCGTCCTAGCCTGAAACAAAAATTTTTGTGATGGGGAAGCTGAAGATCACAGCACTAAAGCGGTGGGATTGAGGAGTGGCACGGGGAAGCCCGTTCAGGCTCGTCCCAGCTGGAGAAGTCAGTGCTAGATACAACGGAGAGCATCACACAACTAGTTTAGATTCCTAACTCTGGATATCTAAAATTAAGCAAGAAACCCCGCCCTTAGCTCCTCTGCTCCCACCTGTTGGCTAGAGATAATGGCAGATATTTTCCAGAGATGATGTAAAGATACGTATAGCCTTCAAGTGCGTGAGAGAGAACTGTGAAGAGGAAGGCAATAACGAGTTCTCCTTGTCCATGGGGGATAACATGAGAAATAACGGGTTTAAGCTGTAGGAAGAAAGATCTAGGTTAGATGTTAAGAAAAGCTTCCTAATAGAAAGGAAAATGAAACCCTGCGATAGGTTGCCTGGGAAATGGAGTCTCCATCACTTCAGGTTTTTCACAATACATTAGACAAACATCTGAAGGGGTTTTGGGGAGAGCTGAGCCTGCCGGGGGGTGAGATTGCCTAGGTGACCTCGGGAATCCTACGGGCTCTGCTTTCACCTCTTTATATGAAAAGCTGAGGGACTTGGTAACAGGCGTCTGGTAAGTGCCTTCAGCTAAGTCTTGCTTTGAAATAGCCGGGGCTGACGTTTCACTCCACTCTTCCTATGCCTTTTCCCACTCTTTCACCGAAAACCCCTTGAAGGCTTAGAAATAAGCCTTGGCAGTGCAGAAGAATTGCAGATGCTCCCTCATCCCTGCTCGGAAGGCATTGTATCAAGAGAAGGACAGGGACAGAGAGGATGCGAGCAGAAGTGGAGTCAGCACACGTGGGACTTAGCGAGATGCATGCAAAACGTACTCACAGTCTGGGCACGGAGCGGAGTTTATCATTTGTGTAGCCATGCTCTACCGCTCCGAGTTCATGCTTGCCTGGAGATCACTCTTTCAAAGCTTTTGAAGTCTGAGTTCCTCTGAATTCCTGGGGATTTTGACATTGAATCCCTTCAGAAATAGCAGGTGTCTGAGAAATAACACGGCCCAGAAGCTGGGATCAGCACAGACGTGGGCATACAGAGCTGCCTGCTGCGCCCTGATGGCTCGGAGATGGCCTCAGGGAGACTAAGGCACGGCAGGGAAGGAGTGAAATGCCGAGGACCATTCGCCAGCTGGACCCTGCACAGCCCCGCGGTGCTCCGGCAGTGCTGGGAGCGCAGCGAGGATCCTGGGCTTTCAACCCTACACCCTGATGGGGGAAAAAGCAGAGAAGTAGCCCCAGAGGCTGCTCGCCTCCTTGCCAAGCAGCAGCACCTGCCCTGGCATTTACAAGGAGCTGAGCAAAATGTCACTTTAGTCTAAGTTTCACCAGCACTGAATCCCAACAGGAGAGGGCTGAGAAAGGGAGAAGGCAGAGATGGGTTTTTCGCTACACCTACAAATTTCTGGTAACTCTTTGGCTCCGCTGGTTCAGCCCAGGGCACGGGCTCAAGCACAGCTCAGGCAAGTAGGTATGTGTGTGTGTGGATGCCTATTAGCCTTTTCCCTAGCTTTGCGGGAGGAATGGGTTAAAATCCACAGCAGACAAGTGTCTTGCTCCTGAAGAGCAAGCGGAGGAGGAGAGGAAGGGTTAACCCACTGTGTTGCAGAGGCTGCAGCATGTAGGTACCTGTGCAAAAACATCCAGCTACCTTTTACAGACGATTTCAGCCATAGCAAACACACACACACTGAGCACAGATCCTGCACAAGCACCCAGCCCCTCTGCACACCCATGGGTGTTACAGCGGGCACATCTGTATGATACCACACATCCCCCTGAGCGAGGCTTTCTGGAGCCCTCAGAGCTGGCTGTGCCAAATTTCAGCATCTGGCTGAAGGTGCTCATCAGCTAGAGACAGCTTCTTTATCAACTGATGGAGATGTTTCCCCCTCTGGTGATTAATAGGAGGTGCTCTGCCCTGCCAAGGGGCCTGTGCTGTCACCCAGATGGCATTTGTGACCAGGAGGTGCTGAGCTACTCTGGGTGTAAGCAAGCGATGCCTCTGACGGCTGTTGAACAGTCCAGCTTTGAAGGAGTTAAATGTTTGATACTGAAATCCCAGGCTGCTATATTTTATTTCTGTTTCCCTCCAGTGAAAATCATTTATTGGACATTGACAGAACATTTCTTTTCCTCCTTAACATGAAAAGATTTGGGAGGTAAGGATCAATCTCACGTATAAGTCACAAGTTTGGCACGAAAGCTAGCTAGTAACTTTGTGCTCAAAGTGCCTTTCTCAGCATTAGTCCTTGAGCTGGAAAGCGGTGCGCAGGCAGGAGGGCCAGTTTTGAGCAAACACACAAGAAATCTCTCTGGACCAGATCCTTCTTTCTCATTGCAGCAAGAACAGGCAGAGGCAGTGCTGGACTCCCCGGTTTGGTGCCTCTGGAAAGCCTGAAAGAGGAAGGACTGTGCAAGGAAATGAAAAACCTGGTATCTCAGAGCTATGGGATTCTGGTCTTTGATGAATTTGCTCAGTCGTCTTGGTACGAGGGGTCTGCCAGGTAAAAAAGTACTCAGAGAATAGAGTCTTTAAAATACTTACCAAAAAACCAGCACGGGCGGGTGCCTCTGGGGATGAAGGGAAGCGAGGCTGCCTCTGGCCCCCTCCTCAAGCTCACCTCCACACCTGCATGAGCCACCAACCCACAGCAGGGCTGGAGCCGTTTGCAGCCTTTAATAGATTTAACCCTGTTAGCACCTCCTCCCCACGGCAGCGGGGGTGCTCACACCCCCCCTTTACAGCTGGGGAAATCAGACCCCAGCTGAACCTATGGGGCCTCACATCCCAGGTCCACTTAAGCTTCATTAAACGTTGCACGAGCAATGCAGCCACCCTTAGCTCGCAGGGAGGTGCTGAGCTACTGCAGCAAAGCCCAACTGCAGCCCTCAGCGCTGTGTTAAAAGCGGAATGGTCTCACCCGTAAATAGGGAGTCGTGTCTCGGTGGGGGCCAAGGGTAGCAGGAAAGATTTTAATTGCGAGGTTGCTGAACTGGTGAATGCACAGGCACTACCCCGAAGGCTTATGAGTTTATGGGGCTGTCTCATCAGTGATCCCCGTGTCGGCTGTGTTGAATCCTTTCTTTCTGCATAGTCTGAGGTTTAAAGGACACAGGGAACACCCAAACGCCCTGCTTGCTGCCTACCCCACAGTGTGGGAGCCCACTCACGCTCCCAGGGTAAAACACCAGCTGTTTTCTTTCATGCTCTGTCTTGGGGAGGGTGGTTTATGTTAGAGATTTTAGCTAGTAACTCTCAGGACAAATAAGCGTTGGACCTGCCAGAGCCAGGAAACAGGCAAAAAGGAGAGACTTTCATCCGTTTTGAGAAAGGGGAGGAGGAATAGGGAGTGTTTTCTCCTTTCTGAAGACCAGGTTTCTCGAGCAGGACAGTGACATCCCCCCTTGATGGCAGGAAGGGGGTGCAGCAAGGGAGGAGCCCTGACACCTCGTCCCACGGCTGCGGTAGGATGGGGAAGGCTCAGCCAGGCTGGGGACAGGGAGTGACAACCCCATGCGTGGGCTCAGACAGCCCGGCTGTGCCTGCATGCAAGGTGGGGATGCTGGAGGAACCTGCTCCAGTCCTTCAGCTGATCTGTACCTCCTCCACCATCACGGAGGGCTGCACCACTTCCAGCCCTCATAAACCAACCACCGCTCTGCAGCTCTTGCGAGAGGGAGCTGCAAGCCGGGCTTATCAAGTCAGAGCCTCGAACCTCCCCCTTCCCGGCGTCCCTGAGCAGAAGGATGCCACCTCTTTGTGCAGAGCATCTAGAGCCAGGACAGAGGTCCTAAAGCTAGGGAAGACTCTCCTTCCAACCTCTCATCCAGGCTCAGCTTCGAGGAGCGCTGCCCAGGAGCTTGGGCTCCTCCGCAGAAAGGCAATTTGCCTGTTACAGATATGTTCTCCCAGACAAACCTGTTGCCTCAAGGATTATTCATGACAGAGCTATGCAGAGACTGTAAGACCCTTTCATTCCCAAGGGAAGCAAAAGGAGAGACTTTAATTATCAGCCAAGTCCAACAAAGCAAATACATCTAGGTTAACGAGCATCCCACTGGCACGCACCTTATCTGAGGAGGTAGATATTTCCCCCGTAATTGAAAAGAAAAGCTATTCACTAGGCAAAAGTTCTTCTAGTAATCCTAGGGACTTTCTTTATGCAATTAAACTGCTAATGAGACCTCTTAGTCCTTTCTACTTTTCTTTCGATATTTTCCCGCTGAGGCACACTCATGTTCCCAGGGTACATTAGACTCAAAGAGGGGCAAGTTTCATTCCCTTGAGGCAGGTGATGGAGTTTGGGGGGGCTCAGGGTTGGCGGGGAGGGTGCTGGCAGGACCCTTTCCCTCCTGGGGCTCAGGGTTTCAGCTGCAGGCTCCGATTTCTCTGGTTTTTCTTATATTCATGAATCCAGCTATAGATGCTTATATCTAAGCTCTTCCTTAGGGTGAACTTCAATTTTTTTAGTGCTAGCTATCGCTATTTAAGATACTCATTGTAGGTACCTGTAACTATTCCTTCTGAGCTTCCTTCTCACCTAAACTGCTAGGCAGTGCCTACTTCTATTTAATGGCTACAACCGTGGTGAAGGAGATGGATCCTGAAGTTGGGACCTCTGCTGTCTAATCTCGTAAGTAGTGTGAGCCAAATAGCACTCCTGCCTTTCCAGAATGCAAAAAAAAAAAATCATTTCCTTTAGCCTAAAAAACAGAGCCGGGATTTACAGCTCAGCTGAGGGCATGCACTTTCTGTTCCTCCTGCAATGAGCCTCCTGCATCTTCCAGAGGTCGGTCCTGGGCAATGGTTTTGGGGTTTGATAGAAATGTTCCAGTGCAATTGCCTTATTCTGAAAAGAGCAGAGGCTCCTGTGGATGTGACTAGGTTTGCAAGTGTTTAAGCTCTTTAAGGAAATTGCATGTCATACTTGGCTGGTTTACAGCTGTAAACATCATAAAGACAAACGCGTTGTAGTACTGTACTCAGATTGTACCTGCTTATACTAATATTTAAAAGTAGATGGACTGCAGAAGAAATAAAAGCAGAATTCACTGTTTTCCTCTTCTTTCTCACCTCTGACTAGCAGTGGAATGCTTTGCTATCTACCATACCCACTGCTTTTAATCCAATGCTAAGCACTACGACAAAAGTGATGGAAACACGAAATAGCCTTTATGAGCCACTATTAGGAATGATTGCAGATCTAATCATAGATTCCCTGATATTTGCATTAAAATGTTTGGAAGCCCGGTTGAAGGGCAGAACACAGCTGTACTAAATATGGACCACAGCAGCCTCTTGCCCAACATGTTGCAGCCCAGGTAGAGAAGGCAAGAAAAAGATGGGGATTGATTAACTGCTACCAACCGCCGCTGCCGAAGGAGAATGGAGACAAGGGGAGTTCAGACAAACTGCGAGGCTGTACGGCGAGTCTGTGATACAGCCAAGAGGAGAGCCCAGCTGGAAGGCTTGAGTGGATTGCTCTGTCTAATCACTTGATGCCATATTCTTTCCAGCACGTCAAGAGACGGGATTTATTAAGCTTAAAGACAGTTGAAATCATGTTGTTATTAGCTGTTAAGATACATAATTTTTATAATTCCCTCATTTACTATTCCTCTTCTCTAAAGATTGTGTAGAATCAGGAACAGTTTCAGGATGAGATAAAGGCTAGAAAGGCAATGAGCAACTCTACGCCAGTGGCCACTTTTCCTCCTTTGCAGATCCTTTGGAAGACCTTGGAGCTTTGCCTGGTTGGAAGCATGATAAGCTCCTGAAAATCTGACTGCAGGATTTCTAGGTGTGGATCATACTGTTCCAGGCATCTTACTCAACTTGTAGAAACTGAAAATCTATCCACTTTGCATGGTAACTGCATCCAACAGATTGCAGAGCCCATGTAGAGGAAGTGTTTACATACGCAAATGAACATGCACATATGCTAATAACTTCCACTTAGGAAGTAGAGGACTACTTGCATCAACCAGCTGTGGAGCTCTATGCTGCTGTCAATTATTGCCATTGCTTTCGTCACTAGAAAAACCTGTCCTGCAAGGGGAATCTTTGCTTTATCATGGCCATAACTTGCAGCCCTTGAGGCAACCTTGTCATCTTGACTCAGGGAAATACTAAATACTACGTCTGAGAAGCAGCTTCAACTGGAGTATGGTGACACTTGGTAGAGCATCCCAAACAGCAAGGAGCAAGAATCCCGGACAGTTTAAAACGGACTATTTCAGTTTGCCTTTACTGTTGAATTTTGACATGGGTACACAATTTGCAGTAAGAGGTGGCATCCCAGCAGGGAAAACAAAATGGGACCTTTTCAGGAGCACCCACCCCTCCTCTATGCTTCCCCTCTCCCTCTAAAAACACAAGCAGACCTTTGCACAAGGTCCCAGAGCTCAGGGATGTGTGAAAACAGGGAACCACACCTGGTACTGACCCAAGAAAGGTGACAGCAGAGGCAGAGAAGGACAGATGAGGGATAGAGAAGCCAGAGGCAGCTGCTAAGGGAATCCTTCTGCTAAAAATCAGCAGATAATCAGCACATCTAATCATGCATGGTGGGCTCCTGTCTCCTTAGCACTTCAGAGCCAGCAAATCTCTGCACTCCTGTTGATTTTCTCTCTGGATCCTTAGGGGATGGTGCTCACTGAAGATAAGGGCTTTCCCCCTTGGGCTGCACGCTGAAGGAGGCAGGGCTCTCGCGGCTGAAGCAGAAGCACCTCCTGCTCAGAGCTTGTTGCAGAAAGAGGAATTGTGCAAAAACCTCCCTGTCTGGGGAGTTTGCGTCTACCAAGCAATGCAGCAGAAAAGACTGATCCTGGTCCTGAGCATGGTGTTGCAGGGACAGCCGGTCTTGGGGCATGGACTTGAGAGGCCTGGAGTTGGCTGGATTGGGTTTGCAGGTGCCCATCATTACATCTTTGATGTAATCATTCACTTAGGCTAAATAAAAAGTTACTCTGATTCAAAAGGAAAAAACAATCTGTTTGTTGTTTATAGAGCTTAAAAAAAATTGTTTGCTTCAATTTAAAAGAAATCCTCCCTTATGTACCAGGCGCTGTCCTTATGATGTAAAAAAGCTTGGTTTTGATGACCTGACATTTTTTTAATGGGAAAAAACATGTTGTCGAAAGAATTGGACTGTATTTTACTCCCCTTCACTCCTTGTGAGTTTGTTTTACATTTGGCAGGAGAAGGAGATGGAGGCACCAGGAGTGTTGGCCATTACCCTTCCCCTCCCTTGGCTTTGCCCCAGTGGGGCGGGAAGGTGGTTGACAGGAGGCAGCAAATAAACCGCTGTCAAGTGGTCAGGCAAAACCCCTGCGCTCGCAGCCGGAGCCACCTCCGCAGGGAGCGGCCCCAAGGATGCTCGCACCCAGGGCTGGTCGCACCCACATGCTTTGGGCTCCCACTCCTCAGGTATCATTTCACGTTGTCCATGAACCAGCTTTTAACAGGTTAATAGCCAAAAAAGTGGCTTTGCTGCCTTTATTCCTCCCAATAAGAAGCCTTGAGTAACCTCACCAAGAGCTGAGAGCTGTGACGGGAAGGCTCAGTGCTGTATTACCAGGCTGAAGGAGGATTTTCCACCCCAAACATGCTGCCTGGGAGGGCTCTGAAGTGGAAAGATTTAGAAAAGCGGGCAGGAGCAGGGGGGCTGCCCACACATCTGCCGTCCCAGGGGCAGCTGGGTCGCTCCCTGGGTGCATCACGGGAATGCCTTGCTGCGGGATGACTTCTCTGGGAAATAAACCCCATTCCTGGGCTGTTTGGAGAGAGAAGAGGCAGTCCTCTCTTTCCCCTTCAGCAAAATGTGAGAGAGCAATCTAGAAAAATTGTGTGATTAGTAGAAATTGCCTTCTCTTTAATCTTTCATGAGAAAATACAGGAATGCCTCGGGGAGGTGCATATTAATGACATATGAACACAATATATAATGGGCCATGCAACAGGTACTACGCTTCGGCCCCACTCCCTGGGCTCCCCTGGGATTCAGCTCATCGGAAGTTATTTACAACAGCATCTTGTCCTATTATGCAAATAGCTTTTCTCTCCCCCGTTTGGGTATACGCAATGTTGCTGTGGTACAAGGGGCAGGAAGGCTGTCCTGTACTGCAAGAGTCAGAGTAAAACTTTAGGTGAAAGTCCCATGCTATGAAAATGGAAAAAAACCTCAGTCATGTTGCTTTTCTCGCAGACCTAATACGCTTTTTATCACATGATGGAAAGCACAAATTGTGTTTAATCCTACCGCCAAAATTTCTCGTCTCTCCGTGCTCCAAGCGTGCCAGGAATAGCAAACTTGCAGTCATTCTTTTGAATTCAGCTTTTTTGGATTAGTGACTTGTTTGTGGATTCTCTCCTGAAGTGCTTGTGTGTATTTGCTAAATAATCTGCACAAACTTCAGCTTTGGCAGTGAGTTATCAGCTTGACAGCTGCCTTTGCCAGGGAAAAGGGCTGGAAATGTACACTTCAGATTACATGGTTGCCAGCTCTAGTGCTTTCATTATGAATCTTGCAAAACTTAATGTTTTCCTAAAAGCTTCAGCTCTTCCGATGAAATGTGAACTTGCGCACCGATGTCATTACAAAGCACGGCTCTGGGCTCTGAGTTGCAGAGGAAAGGTTGCAAGCGTGACTGAAAAGGCTGAAAAGCCAGTCGGTAAATGAAAGGTACTCCTGTTCTTTCATTTAAATCTCCTTACTTTAAAGCAAAAATCTCATTATTTTGTGGATAACTAGCTAGCTCGGTCAGAGCAGGGCTTCTGGAGGGGCAGAGAGCTCAGTACCTACTCAGATAAACGCAGACATACATATGTACACACGCACCTGCAAATGCATGAGCATATTGAGCTATTAGCAGGAGAGAGGGGTAGGGCTAGCATGCTGCTTGCCCACAGAACCCTTATAGCATGCCAAATCCTCTGCCGGTCCTCAAGCCCTCACTTGAGAGCTGCTCACCCCCCCACTCCCTGCAAGCAGCTCGCTGAGTCTCTGCAGTGCTGAGATCAGTTCTCTGAGCAAAACCCTCGTTGCAACATTTCTGGCTCCAGATGTCCTAACCTTTAAATGATGCAAAACCTGACGTTCATCCCTAGAGATCTTGTTGTCCCAGGGTTCTCTTTTCACTCTGTCCAGGAAATTTGGAGAGCCAGACAGAGCAAATATTTGGCAAAATATAATGCAAACACCTGCAAACCCCACTACCCCCAACCTCTGCCAAGCACTGCAGCCCTCTCTAAATCATCTATGGTGTTATTTAGAGAAACTGTGAGGGCTGCATGAGAAGACGGGAGGATAAGTAACAATTTGTGCTTTAATGCAAGCTAGTAATCACAGGATGTCTGCTGAATGTGCTTCGTATGTCAGCAAAGGAAGGGTCCCTTGCCCTGCGCTTCCTTAAGCTGCTTCCCCAGCCCCTCCAAGAGAGCTTTAGCAAGCAGAGAAAAAGGATAAGCACTGAGTTTTTGATGTGTCACATCCATCACTGGTTCAATCAGGAGAGATTGTGTAGATGCTGACAAGATGTTTTGTCTGTGAAACTGTTTAGACTGATTTAAAGCGCCGGGACTTGTGCTTCCAGGATGCACGACTGCCTGGAAATGGTTGTTATGGCAAACACGGGCAGGCAGCGGTGCCTGTCAGAAGTAATGAGCGTCGGGAAGCCAGAGGGCTTGGGGGGCAGTTTCCTTCCCAATGCTGAATCCAGCGGGATGAGAAGCTGCGCATGGCCTGGGAGAGGCAGGGATGCTGCTGAGATCCAATGCCGGTGCACCAGGCGTGGACACATCAGGATATTTTCTGGCAGGTTTTCATACCAAAGAGGTGCAAAAATGCACTTGGGCCAGACCCCAAAGTCCTTCAGATTTTGCCCGGTGACTGGACTGTACGGCGAACGAAGCTGAGCTGCCAGGTGGGTGAGGGACTGGCCAGGATGAGGGATCCTCAGCCCATGGCCTCACCAAGCGCTGGAGAACTATGGAAGTAGCTCCTGGTTTTTGCCTCCTGGGAGCTGGGGGCTCTTCATGGTCCAGGTTTCCAGTACTTGTGTCCTCTGATGGCTTTTTGAATTTAGCTGCTGCTTTAATCTGCAGCAAAGCATCTGCCAAGCCGGAACGAGGGAGAGCCCTTGATCTGGTGGGTCGATGAGCAAACTGCCCATCCAAAGGGGAGAACTGGTCAGGAGGAAATTAGCTGTTTGAGTCTCTTCTACTGGAGGAAGGAGCAGATATTTTTAAAAGCAGCTGGGTTTCCATAGAAACCCCAGGAAAGGGTCCTGGAATCATATGGGGGAAGGGTGTTTTTTTATTCAGTCCAAACAGCTGCCAAGAAGTTAAATGCTGAAGGTGATGCAAAACCCCTGTCCCACAGCTAAGCTGGGAGGGGAAGGTACTTTTCTCTTATTAACTCTTTTACAGCTGTATTCAAGTTGCTGCATTTTTCTTTAACAGTTTTAGATTCTTTCCATTGCCCAGTTCCCTTCCCAAAAGCAAATAACCCCCAAATGCTCTGCTGTGCCTGGAGAAGTGGAGCCCATTTGCACATGAGACTCTAGCATGCAGCCCAGGCTGGGTTAGATGGTGCTTCATCTTCAGATCATCTGCATCTTTTGGGCTCAGTTTGATCCTTTGTAACTGTCGTGAGTGAGCTGAGCTGCAAGCTCACCTGGCCGAGAGGATGGGAAAGCCGGGACTGGGAGGGAGAGAGCAGACCGCAAGGGAGCATTGGCAGTGGAGGGGGTAGGTAGAGCTGAAGGGTTTTCCTCCACGCAACATGCTCCAGGCAGTGCTGTGCCTTGCATGGTGTCCATGTGGTACTTTGTGGGCAGAAGCGAGCTCAGTCTATGTAGTGAACCGATGCCAGCCTCCTCTGCTCATCCTCTGAACTGGCTGGTGGGTTAGGATCAAGAAACATCCTATAGCTGCTGCGTTTAAATGAAAGATTCCAGGCTCATTAGCTCCTGAAGATCTGCCCCATCCTCAAGGAGAACCACTCCTCACTTGCCCCTGAGCACACAAGGACGTCTGCACAGGTTCAGATCTTGGCACTATATCTACAGCAGTCATCAATGACAACTGCTAGTCCTCCCCTCTGTGCTTTGACCCCTTCATTCCTGTACATGTCTTCCTTTTTCCAGGTGTTGTCACGTAGTTATCTGGATCCTTCCTATTTTTGTTAGGTCACCAGCATGGGCAGGACTTGTACACTTGCAAGCCATGAGCTTTTTGGGGCAGAGCACAAGGAGTAGGTGGTCTGTCACTCCCCCAGTACCCCAGCTCAGACAGATTTGCTGGAGCTGTCTCTGGACTATTGCTCAGTTCCATCCAGGAGCCTCTGAGCCTATCTAATCCCCTCCCGAGACAACTTTGGACCCTTCAAATCCTGTGTCAATGAGTGTTGCAGCTTGATTATGTACTGGATGAAAGGGTTGCCACTGTCTTAGAAAGGTCTCCGGAGCCATTCCCTGACCTCTCTGATCTTGCATTTGGGAAGCAGGTGCCCTGGTCATATCTAGTTTATGAGTTTTATCATGTTTCACTCCCATTAATTCTTAGGGTTTTTTTCTGAAGCTCACCTCCACGCTTTCCTGTGCTGGTAGCCAGCCCCGGGCCTCAATGAGCATGACCACAACCTTTCCAGGTCTCAATGTCCCTTTGTGAAAGAGCATGCTCCCCTTTAGTCTCCAATTCTAAGCATTTTAAACCGTGATTACCAGAAGAATTTGATGCATAGTGCGTCTGGGAACGGGAATCAAAGCATTCGCTCAGCCAGGCTGAGAGCCGGTAATCACAGAGAGGGCAGCTGTGTTTTCTACCAACCCCAGCTGCACGGAGGGGAGCCGACCTCCAAAAACACCTGGGGAACTTCATCACTGGAGAGGGAGGGAGATAAGGATGTGCACAGAGGGCATGTGTCTTAAACTTTGGCTGCCAAGTGAGGTAGATCCAAATGGTATTTACAGACAATTGCTTTTAGATCTTTGCCCACTTGTGCTATACCCTCCAGGCACAACTTGTTCAAGCTGGCTTTGGCAACTGGGACTGGAAGAAGTTTCAGCAATCCTGTGATTCCAAGGTTAAAAATCACAACATTCAACCTAATTATGAGAGTCATGAAAATGCTTTGGAAGTTTCAAGGGTTTTTCCTGCTTTTTATGACATAAACAAGAATAAAAGAACATTCCAGTTTTGGTAAACTTGAAGGTACGAACTACAGTTGGCTGTAGTCCTTTTCCCCTGCTGACCAAACTGAGAAGCTTCCTAAGAAAACCTTGATTACATAAAAATATATTTTTCCTGATGGCAAAAATTTTGCTCTTGGTAGGGGTGATAGAAATCTTTGGCTTTCCATGGCCAGAGCAATAATCTGAGGATCGCCAGGAGCCATTACATCTTGGTGTTTCTCCTGTGTTTAAGAGGTGAGGTTACCATGGGCTATCCTTGTGCTTTTGTAAGTCTTTGCACCTTCATTAGCTCCATGGAGCTCAAAAATAACAAACCACTATCCTGGGTACCTTGAAACCTTTCATATCCATTAGCTAACCTACAATTTTAAGACCCCATAGAGTTGCTAAATGTGAATAGAGCTCCTTTATGGGTCTGCAAATGTGTGCTGCTGCAACCTTGGGAAACAGGAGTTTCTGCTCTGCCTTGGTCAGACCATAAGAACAAGGACACTTTCTGAAAATTCAAGAGAGACACTTTAAAAAACGCCAGATGTGCATACTACTGTGTTTCCAGCCTTCTGAAGAACAGATATGTGGCAGGATCAGAGTTGAGGGATTGGACTAGCAGTATTTGTCAAGGTTAGATAATTCCCAACTTCCTAGAAATGCTTCAGCTGAAGCTCAGAGATAATAAATAACTTGCCTGTAGACAAACATAGCTGGTGACAGTATGGAAAAATCAGATTTCTTCTAGAATCAGATGACCTCATGCTTCTGCTGTTTATGGGCCATAGCTAATAGTGCTGCTTCCAATCAGGCCAGACAATCCTTCCAGCCTCAAGTGGAAAATGTCATCAGCCCTAAAATCAGCAACACCATTATCGCTTTAAATTTGTCACAAGGCCAATCCGTTTTGCTGTCACTCTTTAGCATCATGAAGGCCATAGCAGGGCAGGGATGGATAATGAACTGCACTGTACTTGACCCTAATAATTCAGTTTTCTGCCTTAGTGAAGCACAAGAGCCATATTTTGAAAAACTCATTATAGTCAAGCTACCTGTGGTCTGGGAGGCCAGGACTAGATACATAAAGTGGAACTGCCCTAAAAAGGTAAAACCCATTGGCCCTGCATGACTGATTATAGAACATAAATGGTTTGCACCCAAGATCCTTGCTGGATGTAGAAACATTTTTTGCTAGAGACATCAAATAATTTTGCCATTCAGAGCAGACAAGAAAACATGAAAATCAACATGCTTCATGAAATTAAATTTCTCTTCATCCACAATGAAACTTCTTGCTAAAATCGCTGTGAAGCTTTCACTATCAACTTGAAATGAAGAGGAAGATGGAAGGATTTCAACCTTGGTCTGGGTCTGAAATTGTATTTCTCTTCCAAAATGCTTCACAGAAAAGTCCTTTTAAGTCTGAAATGAAACATTTTCATTTAAAAGGAATGTTGCAAGTATTCTGTTTCAGCAGTTTCTGCATCCCCATTTTGTTTTCACAGTAACTGCTTCATGCATGAAAGCAATTTTGAGTTCTGCACTTGACCACTTTCTGAGCAAGTATTTCATTGAACTCCCAGATAGGTCCCATAATTTACAGAGAAGGTACATTTGCATTACAGCACATTGCACAGATTTAACACTGGCAATGGTGAATAAAATCCTTTAAACACTTGTTAACTCTGGGAGAAGAAATGAGTTAAGCTCATTTGTCTCTTTCCCTAGATGAATTTTTCATTTTCTCTTTCAAGCCCATTGATGTTTGCAAAATTATTTTCTGGCATATGTTCAGTCAATAGAAACTGCTGCTGGATTCCAAGTCACCACAAAGTAATGCTGGCATTAGACATGCAGAGGGTATGTGCGTGCATTTGATTATAACAAAAATCCTTGATTTTTATCTCATTTGGATACACTTCGGGTATTGGCTTTTTGTGTCTATCATCTTCAGAGCTGCCAGAGTGGTTGGGAACTGTGGCTGATGAATTCCACTTGTCTCCACCTCTGGAAAACACAGCAGAGAGCATCTTTAGAGATGTAATGAAATCATCATTGTCCTGATAAAAAAAAAAATCACCTCAGTTTAAACTCATAGCCACTAATTTATGCAAAACTTACATTTCACACAGTTTGAAATCAGAGCCGGAGGCACCATGTCCTGGAAAATGTTTGGGTTGACTTTTTAAGATTTCAAAGTTTAGTTGCCACTTTGAAAAAAGGGAAGAAAAAAATCTGCTGTAACATCTCAAGCATCCTTTTGAACGGGAAGGCATTTCCTTCTTCTCTGTGCATCTCTATCAGATACCATGCAGCCTGAGGTGATCACTCTTTTTTCAGCAAAACTTAGGCTTTTCCTGTGAATTGAGTAAAGCGGTTATTTGACAGAGAAATAAGGCTTTATATTTGCTCATCCTGTCAAACAGTGGGATAAATTAAAATGAAACATATTTCTTTAAACAGCCCAGTGCTGAGAAAAAGTAGAATTTGCCTCTGTGGACTTTGAACAGGGAAGCGGGGGAGGCAAGGGGGAAAATCTCCTAACGACCAGCCAAACGCTGTAAGAATTAATACGTATGGATCATTTTTATTGGCCTGACCCAAAGTGCCATGGAAGTCAGTGCGAGTCTCATCACTGATTTCCGAGGATGTCAGGTTAGGTAGAAGAGGCATAAATTGACTTTGCAAAGTCAATGGGGATGTATCGACTCGTGCTGCTAAATACCTGGCCCTACCTCCTGCTTCAGGATCATGAGGCTGTGAAGTGAGCAGTCTTTAATTAGGAAGCAAGGCAGTTTGGAACTCTATACTTCTATCTCCCTCCTAATTAATCCCAGGATTAATTTTAAAGCTTATTTCCCTCTTTCTGAAAGTTTTTATTCCAGAGATGCCCTACGCTGCGGCCAAGGAGACCTGTACACCAAGCTGACTGCAAAAGGCTGTTTGGAGAAAGACAGCAGGCAGCAAAGAGAGCTGAAATTTTGATTTTTAAAAATTGCTAACTAACTGAATAAATTTTACTTCAAATCACCAGCCTGTAAAGTGATGTTTCAGTGTGTATGTGGAGGGTGTTCAGGTGTTTGGGGACATATCTGTAATTAGAATAAGTAAAGCTTGCCATCTGGAGAGAAAATCCTTCTCAATATGGCTGGGGTCGCAGGCAGTTCCACATACACTATCAACAGAGAATTTTCTTCCTCAGATACCACCTGCTCGGTAATCTGTGTTTATCAATGAATAAGGGCTTAATTTGAGTCCTGGGTATCAATCTGATATGGCTTAGGTGAGGGGCTTGCTTTTCATGCAGGGGAAAATCATGGTCATCAAAAATAGTCCCCAGTGATGGGTTCCAGGCAATATCCTACAGCAATCCTTCCCTTGCTGGCTCTCATGGTTTTATTGCCCTGTGATAATTGGTGATTTTCTGAATGCTTTTGTGAATCGGTGAGAAATGCTGCTTTTTGTTCCAACAGTGTAAGTTTTCCACTGACTTGGTTGCTAGGGGAGGCCTGAAACTGAGACCCAGGAATGACCTGAAAGTTCAAGCACCAGAAAACAAGCAAGAGAAGCCAATACTTACTCAACAGTCTTGTGTTCTGGGGACACGACTGTTGCTTGCTGCAGGGCTGTGCTCTGACTGTCTCTTTGCCCTGTGGCCCAGAGCCTGGGGAACGAGAAAGAGATCTGCTGACCATGCTTGGTGCAAAGGGCAGGGGCTGAGCTGCCAGTTGCTCCGTGCAAGGGCATCATTGGGTTTGCTATGTGACTTGCACCAGGAGGTTGCATATACATTGCTCTCCTCTCTCTGAAAAAAAAAGGAATACACTAGCTGAAGATGTTATTTTGGTCAGCAAGAGCCTTCACTAGGGAAAAAGAAACCTTTTTTAATGCTATAGTAAGGAGCTTTCACACTCTGGTCTTGCAAGTGTAATAGAAACTGTAATGGGATCTCCGTCTCCTTG
The DNA here is from genome assembly GCF_964195595.1 of Calonectris borealis. NCBI lineage: Eukaryota > Metazoa > Chordata > Aves > Procellariiformes > Procellariidae > Calonectris > Calonectris borealis. The sequence goes on along the minus strand of NC_134333.1, from coordinate 6,377,019 downwards.
CCAAGCTTCAGGATTTGGTGTCATCCCCTGTCATCAATATGCAACTAATGACTCAACCATTAAATTATCCCTGGTGCCTTTTCCTGCTGAGTAGGAGGAAATGCTTGTAATGGCTATTTTGGGGGTGTGCGTCTGTTTGTCTGAAAGAACTTTGAGATTAGAGACATTAATGTTTCCAATTAAATTACACTTGAAATTTTCTGGGTGGGTGGTTTCCTTCCCTGTAACTGTGTCCTTGTGCTAAGGTGGTTCCCTGGTTGCTGTCCTTCTCCTGACCTCACTGCCATCCACCAACCCCGACCTGCTGGGGCACAGCATGACTTTGCTCTTGGTGTCTCCAGTGAGCCTCTTACTGAAGAGAGATCACCACACTTGTATCTGCAATATGGACACGTGTCCACCAGAGCTGACATCCCAGAATTACTTGATGAGGACCCAAACACATCCAGGAATTGGCAAAGGCTCTCAGTTGCCATTTAACAGAGCAATGTGTTGACAGGGCAACAAAAATTCCCATATTTTTGTCAGCTGAGTCGTCCAAGTGCTTGCCTTGACTTAGGGCTGGATTCTTCTTTCTTCTGTACAAGGGACATTTACCTTGGGAAGCAGATGACACCGAGTCTCTTTTCTTTCCCTGGTTTTGGTCCCAATGAATCACCTTTCAAGTGAGAAGGTTCATCTTGGTGAGGTTGAGACTAGGTCGCTGGCACTGAGTTTTCGGATGTTTCAGAGTGTAGAGTGTGTGAATATACCTAGGTGAATTTGCACAGGTGCGGGGAGGTGCGTGTTCATAAATGTTCATACTTTCAGAGCTGTATGAATACACACAGGAGATGGAAGTCTTCCAGCACCATTTATCTAGGCAGCGTGCTCCTGGCTTTCGTTGAAGGTATGATTGAGATCTTTAAGGACGATACCTGAACACGCGGCTCGATGTCAGTGCTACTGCTGCTCATTCCTTCCGCCTCTGCCGTCTGTCTTGAAGGGTTTATTCACACAGTTTTTTCAGAGCTCTGGCCTTGGGAACACGCTGGGATGTGTTGTATCTCTTCAGGGACACGGAGTTGGAAGCAAGCATCATTCAGCCTCTGTAAAGCGTTAACAATGCTCTGTAAAAACATTTTAAAATGTTTTTTTACTCAGTGCAACAAGCCAGAATTCAAAACTGATCAATGCATTTCTCAATTCATAAACTGAATTAACTGTCTTTTGATACTGCTACTAGAAAAAAAAACTTGCCCTATCTGCTTTATGGAGCAATTAGTTCTTATTCTGGTACTGTCTACAAAAGATTAGGAAATGCTGCTTTAAAGGTTTTTTTTCACAGAATGCTTTGGGGTTTGAAAATCACTTCAGGAGTATATTTCTACCCTGATCTGAAGACAATCTCATCTTTTCATCTCTACATCTAAATATCACTCTACATCTGGTCAAAATTGTTTGCTTGTTTGTTATTTCTGTCTTCATTTGAAAATAAGCAATGAATCTCTAAGTGCCTGGTCTCCAGTTCTGTTCAACTGGTGTTTAGAGAACAAGGGAAATATTTTAAGGAAGAACATTCTTCACCTGCTTCCCTTGTGGCTTCAGGAATCGTGTTTGTGTTAATGTTGGAATTCCTTTGAAAGCTTCACCGGGAGACTCGTTTTCTCTCTGAGACTGCCTCTAATGTCTTTTTTAAGAAGCACCCAAACAGCTAAAGAATAATCCAGATCTCACTGAAGCATTCCAAATGGGCTCTTTTAGAAAAGGAGACAAGGATTTATGGCTGGTGAGTACTTGTTGCAATGAGCGTGGAGAACTGTGGCTCTAATAACAGCAAGATTTATGGCTTCCAATCCATCAGCGCCCAAGTTGCGTGAGAGATTTTTATGACTGGAACTTTGTCAAGACAACACAGGCACCTGAAGGTTAAGTCTCTATTTTCATGAATAAAAGTTACAATTGGAGGTTTTTGGTTATCAGAAAGGAGTCGTGAATTATCTGCAGATTAAAGGGAAAAAACAGCTCTTGCAAGAGGATTTATTGGGAGGGAAGAACCGCTGAGGGCAGCAAGGCTGGTGGGGCATAATGAAATCGAAGGATGTTCTCAAGCTGTTGCTTGCAAAAAGTTCTCCTTCAGGTTTGACACCCTCTTTCAGTGACTGCCCAGAAAGTGCTGTGGTAGACCGCTTGCTTCAAGACTCTACCGACTCACATCGAGCCTGACGCAGGGTGCCCTTGGGTGTGACAGGTGACAGCTTCCCCCACTACAGCTGGGTCTTTTTTCAATTAGTGTCATCATCACTTGCCGTGGTGGTTAGTAATAAATGTCACGAGTGCTAAAGATCTGTCCTGCAGGCTCTCTGCTTGTAAGTCAACTCTGTCCGTTTAACTCCCTGTCCCTCAGTCTTCCCTTCCACAACGGGCAGATCTACTTTTCTATTTCTACAATGTCCAAAACAATTTCATTCTGAGTCTCTTTCTGTCCATGGTGTGGTCAAGCTCCATCCCTTGTTACCTCTTGGCAGAAAGGAGCAAGCTTGATCTTCATGTTCCTTTGCACAATGATGGGTTTTGTTTCTGCGCCTCCCTGGTCCAGCCAAGCTAGATCTGCTGTAATCAGCCAGGCTATAAATGCGGCTAGTGAAACTGCTGAAAAATGGCTTCAAAATGCTGATGTTTGAATTAATTTTATTTGAGTTTTCTTGGATTAGGGTTTTTTTTGCAGAAGTCTTTCATAATATTCCCTTTATGTCCGTCTTTCCTATGTAGCTACCCATCTGGGTTTTTAGAAGAGACATTTTCTCTGCTGGGAAAAAAAAAAGCTTTGGCTTAAATGGTTATCCATTCTGTTTGCCAGTTGGCCAAAAAGCAGGAACATATCATTTTATGTGTTAATGCCTCCTGCCCAGGAGATAGAAGAGTAGGAATGCAGGCTTTACCTCTTGTGCTCATAGAGATATATAGTTCCTAATAGTAAGAAAAATAACCAACTTCAAAACTGCTTGCAAGCCGGAATCCTTGTTATTGTGCTGTTTTGTCTGTCAGCTTCACCACAACCCCCTGTCCCTCCTGAGCCCATGCTCTGTTTAATCCTGTCAGAGCTCTTTCGCTGCTCTGGATTTTGCAGGTCTCCTCCCCTCTTCCCCAAACAACCTTGTTCACGCCTGGAGGAGCTTCAAAGCTGATAGGTGTTCAGGTTTTGTCTCTTCAATATGTACACTGTTTGCTGAGTGAGAACTTCACTTTTATCCCAACCAAAAAACACTTCTAAGAAGCAAGGCCAGCTTGCACGACTCAAAAATACCACAGCATACCCCCTTTGCCAGTGTTTTCTTCTTCTGCACCAGCTCACAGTCACGAGCATTTTCGAAGCAGACTATGCAGTTGAGCTGTTGCCTTCCTGCTTTGATCCTGCCTTGCCCTGACTCTCACAGACTTTCTTTTCCTGAGTACAGGTTTCATCTCAGCTAGATGCAGATGCGTCAGTGTGAAGTAGTCATTCTGGGCTTGCTTTGTAGTTATTGAGGAGACAGATGCTCCTAGAGGGCAATTCATCTTCCCTATCCTGCATCCACTTCCCAAGAGAGGCACGTCTTTTCCTTCAGGACTGCCTCCTTCTCTCTGTTAACTACAAAGGTGGCCACGCAGACCTAGATGGTTTTTTGTTTGGCTCAGTCAGAGCAGATAAATGCCCCCACCTGTATAATTAACCAAAAAAAGCCTCAAACCTATGCATGACATGGAATAAAAGGGCTAAAAATGTACAAATGAATTCCCGGAGGTCCACTTTAAAAGTGCACTCCACTCCACTTAAGTCTAAAGTTATCCTAAATAATTCCTTCTGGCAGCTTAATGGTGGATGTTTTGCTGTAATGCTTCCTCTATGACATTTGCAATGACCTAGTTTACTGTTTTTACAAATAATAATTTGTCTTAATTTTCTCTTTGAAGTAGCAAGCAAAAGAATAAATGAGTGAAATCTAAACCTGGTAACCTTGCTAGATATTTTAGGTCAATAAATTATCTTCATGCATAGCTCAGTATTTCAGCTTTCCACTCCAGTGGGTGAGAGCTCTTTAATGCTTGTCAAAATAGCAAAGAGAAGTGATTGCAGTTTGGAGATGGAAAACATTGAATAATGCAAAGATCTGTAGATTTTGTGATTTTACTTGGCTGGGGGAGAAAATCCTTTGATTCTTTCAGAGCCAGAGATAAGAAAAGCTTTCTTTTCAATTAGGACTATCCACACTCTTGTGCCAAACATGGTTCTGAAAAAGAAAATACACATCACTAGTGAAAGCTTTTCAGTTGGGCTATGCCAAGGCTGGACATTTCTGACCTGTTTTTCAGTTTAAAATTCAGGACAGACTGAGGATTATTTGATCAGGAAGCCAGGAAACTTTGTCAGAAACTCCATTTAGTGCTACTAATGCAGCTGATGTTCTGGATGCAGGTTCTGGATGGTCTGGTGGCCAAAGTTGTTGCCCAAAGTTGATTTACTAGATGGAGACCTGATTCTAAGAAGTACTTCAAATCAACATTACTCCAAGCAAAATGATGTTTCTGAAGAGAAAACCAGGAGTTTTAATGAGGCAGAGATGTTCATGGAATGAGCCTGACTTCCCTGATTGTGTTATTTTCTCCAGACAAATAAAAATCCTCAAGTTCACAGACTTCTTTTAACAAGACATCACAAAGTTCTGGCAAGAAACTAAAAAACTTTTAATGAAAACCAAGTTTGCTGCTTTTGTTATTTCCATTCCTCTCTACAGTCCTTCTGATAAACCGTAAATCAGAATCAGAAAAGATTCTCCAGGGTCCGTTTCAACTTCTCAAAACATCAGTTTCATTTCTCTTTCTTCACAGCAACCGTTTTCTGGGTCTCAGGTCTCATTACGTATGGCCATCCGTGCAATCAGGCTGTTGCCTCCTAGAAGTATCATCTTAAATGAGGTCCATCATTGGAAATCTCAGTACCCTGCAACCGTGCCCATGGGCTCACATTCTTGGCACAGAAGAGTTACACTGTTTTTCTTTCCTGATAAACGGGGATGTGTTCAACATTTCTAATATTTTATTCCCCTGTCATCTTATGAGAAAATAATAATTACACCCTGCTCTGCAGGACTGGGAATTATAATCAACACCAAGGCAGGATCTGTACATAATTAGAAGCTTGTTTTAGATGCTTTTTTAGAATTTATCGCACAAGAAATTGCCAGTGTCAGCTAGCATGATTTTAACCAGTAGATCTAAAAGTGACACGTCATTGTTATAACTGCCATTGCAGCAGCAGTTAAAATCTCCACCATTTGCTCCAAAACAATGAAGATCAAAGACTGCTGAAAAAGTTCCACAAATCAGGCAGAGGCATTGTCCTGTTGTCTGAAAAGTTTTTGGTTTTCTACTCAGCCACAAAGGTTTTGTCTGCACCTTGTCATTGTAAGGTTTAGGGCTCTTCATGCCACCCTAGGGTGCAAAGGAAAGTGCATTGGCCCTATTGGATAACTGAAGCATGAAGAGGTACTGAAGGTAGGTTTCTCAGAAGGTGGTTTGGGAGCCTTGGTCACTAAAGGGACACTTAGAAATTGAGTTGAAGAGCTCCAAAGAACTTGCATTTCAGATAGACTTGAGCCACTCTAGGGTTGGGACCCAATTTCATAAGACGTTTTTAGCAATTACTTGACCATAGTACCAGTTCTCCTCTTTCAACTTGCCTGTGTTTCACAGGGACAGATGGTCTCCATCGTCTTCTCAACGACCCACCTCTGCTTCAGTTACCCCATGGCTCTCAAGTATGCCACATTCAGGTGTCTGCCTGGCATGCGGCACTGGGCTATTGGCCATGTCGGATGCTGGGGCATGCTTGGGCTCCTCTAGTTTTCAGGGCAGTGACTTTTAAGAGGCAATGCTGGGCAATATGCTGCAACAGAGGAAATATTTAGGGCTGCAGGAGCTGTCCATGCTAAGAGCAAGATGGACTCAAGTCTTGGTGTGCTTGGGTGTATGTTTGCACTTCCATAAGACAGATGATGAGGTGAAATAAATACATCAGAGATCAAATATTTGGAAGCTCATAGTAGCTAGAGGTGGAAAAGTACATGAGACAAAGAATTCCATCCAATTCATCTGCAAGAAGGGGACACTGATTACGTGATGGTACCTTGGCAGGCTCCTGCTAGCTGGATACAGTATTATGACTGTGGTCTTTTCTGCCTTGGCATGTCATATATTCTCTCATTGACTTTCAGTCTTTAAGCTGCTGTTAATTTAAAAAGCTCCGTTGTTCACCTCTGATACAGACTCAAGAGCTTTTCAGGCTGAGATGAATTGGAATCAATGTAAGAGCAATAAAATGCCTTGTACGGCAGTGTTTTAAATGGCTCCTCTGAATCTTTTTTTCTAACTGCATGTTTCTCTGCAGCTTAGATGCAATGGATCCAGGCCCGCAGCACTGCTTGTGGGACTGCGCTGGCTTCATTAAGTGTACACACATACTAAGTTGTCTTGATTTTTGCTTTTTTTTTCAAGCACCTGAGAAGTCTAAGCAAATGTGAGAAGGCAGGAAAAGACCTTTTAAACGCATTATAAATCCCATTTTAACTCAAGTAATTATAGCTACAGCATAATTAAAATATTGTGTAGGAAAAGAAAATAATCCTACCAAACTTAAATCCTGTGTGTATTAGCATATTGCCATCTGCAGACTTCCGAATCGCTACAGCTTTTTACCTTAAAGCAAAATGTTCAACAGCCTCTTTTGCCAGAAACACCGGCCCTGCTAAGCACATCTGTCGGGCTCGCTGGGTGCTGGTCAGAGAGAGAGGGAAATGTCTCTTGTTGGTGTAAACTTCCTTCTGCTCCCCTTCTTAAAGGTGAGAATAAACACATTCAACTGTTGGCAATTACAAATCAAAATGTCACACCAGAAGAAAAATCCTTGTTACATAAAATTTCTCATTTCATATTGATCGGAAAGTTCCAGCAGGAGAAATGAAAAATGTTGGACTTGATTTCATGAACAAAGACTTTTTTCTATTACAAGCAGCACAACAAGCCATCATGCCTGCAAAACAAATGCAACTATTTTCTGACCAGCTCTAACTTAGTAATTTCAAGAGTAATAAATTTGCTGGAAGAAAAAAAATATTACACTGAATCTTCATCAGTCACAGAAAAGCACCATATATGTCAAAGAAAGTTTGAGGTAATATAGCTGATATAAATATACTCACACATGTCAATCAAATTCTTTCAATATAAAAGTGGTGAATTACCTTGCTTAGTGACATGGTATATTCTTACTGCAAAAAATGAAAGGAAGGATGGATGTTTCTTCACGTCTCTAGCTGAAGCAGAAATTACAAGGCGCAGCACAGAAATTATGGGGTGAATTTCTTACGTCCCGTGTTATGCTGGAGGTCAGGCTAGACGGTGATGATAATATTTCCTTCTGGCCTTAAAAAAATGCATCTGTGAAAATACAATCAGAGCTTATGGGCCATTGAATCCATGTGCTCAGAAATTATTTTTTTAGCAGTATAAATGACATTATCTGCAAGAACAAATAAGCTGCGTCTACCGGAGTCAGCAGTTGAGCCTGAAAATGGGAAAAGTATGAGGAGAGAATCCCAACCTGCTTAATTGCCTCACAAATCAAATGTATGGGCAATAACTCCTGTTTAGGGGAAATTCAGATGAGAAATATGGTTACTGCTCTCTGCCGGGGAAAGACAGCACTTTGACAAAACGAGGGCTGGTTTTTTCCAAGTGATCCAAGCGCCAGGGCCTGGCTTGCCAGAACTCCTCGGGAAGGTCAAAGCTTTCACACGTTTCAGCAGTTTTGTGCAGGTCAGGGTGGACTTGCCAGGGAGGACTCGAGCTGGTGCAGCTTCTCTCACGGGGCGGGTTAACGTCCTCTCGTGTGCGCTGGGCAAAACACAGGGCAGTTTATGGGCCATTTCATGGAAACTCAAATGTATATGGGAAAAACATTCTACACCTAAATAAAACTTACATTTCTTTCCAGGAAAGCAGCTTCAGATTTTATTAACGGGGCAGCCGATGAATGTTTATATATAAATAATACCTAAGTGAAAATGGTGTTGGTGTTCACATGCATTAAACTTCCAGAATGTCCTGCACAAAATATCTTTCCCAAAATATTTTTTCAGTAGCAGAAAAAGCATGTTTTGCTCAGTCTGAGTATAATGAGTCTTGCATAAATCCACTGCCAAGTTACAGAGTTCAGCCTCAAATTCAGCCTCTGCTGGAGTAACAGGAGGGACAACAACTTATCTGATGGTCTGGGCTTTACAGAGAGGGCCTTGAAGGGTTAAGAACAATTACAACACAATATAAATATAAAGCATAAATATTTGGATGCATGGGGGTTTATATGTCTTTGCAGAGACACAGGGTTTGGTTTTGGCTGTTCTCCACTTGTTTCAGCGTCCATTTGCATCTGTTCAATGCATCCTTGTATGTGAGATCACACCATGATGGAAATTCAAATGCTGCACAGGCAATAATACGTCTGCAGCTGTGGGTGGAAGCAGATGCTGTACAGCCTGTGCGCAAGTGCCAGCTCTCGGCTCGTTTTGTTCTGACTTGTGTCTCTTTTTTTTCCCCCATTCTGAGCCCCAGACTTATTTTCCTTCTTCTGGAGAGGGAAAGATGCTCTATCGTTGGCAGCAGTTCGTAGAAGGGCTTGCCCACCGGGCAGGAGAGGCTCATTGTGCAGCGGGGCTCAGCCTGAGCCATGAGCATGGCAGAGAGGTTGCTCCAGCATCTTCATTTCTTAATTGAGAGGGCTGGTCCAGCCAAACAACATGAGCAGAGGTGGAGATGGCTTTTATGCAGCAGCTGGGAGGTGGATGTGGGAGGCTAAAAGTGATAGGTAGCCGCAGAGCACGGAGGACGGGGTTAAATCCCCCCGACGTGGTGCATGGTGCAAGGATGAAGCTACTTTTTTTTTTCTTCTTAGTATTATTAGAGGGATTAAGTGGAATTTAATTGGTGCTTTAGCCTTGAGATGCCCTCAGCGTGGGAGCTGCAGAGCAGAGACAGCCAGCACCGACTGCAAAGCCAGTGAACTCCAGCCTCTCACCTTCCCTGTCCTCTCAAAAGCAAACAAACACACACTCCGTTAATTAACTGCAGACTGCGAAGAGCAGTGCTGGGAGGCATCACCCAGGAGAGAGAAGTCAGGAGAAGGAGGAGGCTGAAAAAGTCAATCCAGCAGAACAATAAACTCCTCCTGGATAAGAGGATGCAAAATGAATCTGGGCTGTAAATTCTTCATTCTTCATCATCTGCCCAGTGCTGGTGAAAAGGGCAAGCTGGCAGGAAGGACTCCAGCTCTGATTACCCACATGAGGGCTTTCTCGCACTTTGCTGTGGCACTTGAACATCTGAACTACTGAGTTACAATGTCAAGGAACAATCCTGGGCATAAGGACTCAAGTATACCCAGTGGTAGGTTTAGACCTGGTCCCCAGCTTGGTTTTGGACCAGTCCCTGGTCCCCAGCTTGGTTTTGGACCAGTACCAATGGGTTTTTCTCATAGAAATCCTTAGCGCAGTTCAAGGAACAATTCCCACCATGCTGTGGAGAGTAAGAGTTAAATTGTAGTGACCTGGGCTGTTCTCCATCACCTGCCATTGGTGCCAGAGGACAGTCTGGGACATGACTGCTTTGCCAGTATCAATGCAGCCACAGGCCACTGCAGGGTGATGGCTGTGAGATGGAGCACCGCATCGTGCTCGAAGACTGTGCCAATATGTGTCTGGGTCATCCTGCCAGATCCGCACAGAAAGTTTTTTTTCTCTGTGCTTCCCTTCAGCTGAGTAATCGCTTTGTGAGAGTTTGTCATCTGCTGCTGCATAAAGTAAGACAGGCCGAGCAGCCACTGAGGTGGCTTCTGTTCCTAAATCTGCCATGTGCCAAGCTGAATGGCTTGATCTGATGCCTCAATTGCTCCATCTGTGAAATGGAGATAAGTGCTATGTTCCTCTGTAACTTTCTGGGAGATGTAGCCATGAAAAGTGTTACACGGGAATTGCTGTTCTTGTTCAGGCATAGATTAGGTTGGGAGTCTGTTAGCTCTCTGCTCCCAGGATTCAAACCATCTGAAAGCACAACCAAGAAAAGCCGTCTTAGCAAAACAAATATCTATAAACTTCTTTGTTGGCTGATCTGTACTCTGAAGGATTTCAGTAGGCTTTATCCTTGCAGAATCTCCAAGGTTCACCTAGCACAAGGTAAATCTTCTGCATCTTCAAAGTAGGGCATGTGCATGTTCCTGCTGGGTCTGGGATGCATAGGGAGATGCTAAAGCCATATACAACGTACAAATTATGCTGAGTCTTTCCCATAGTGGAGAAACGTCTCAAGGTGCTCTGTTGGCATGAGTTGCCCATGTAATGCATTGGCATGAGACCTCTGACTACCCTTTCTCACAGCGGTTTGGATATACTAACCTATATTTTCTGGGACCTAGAAATTATACGATGGCTGAGCCCTTTGCCACACCTGTGTAATGCCTGAATTGGGCAAGGTTTGTCCTTGGCTGGTTTTGTAAGGCTTCTGCAATTTTGTCATTTTTTTTTCTGCTTCTTGAATATGTCAGCTATATAGGTCCATTCAACCAAAGAGTTTTACAGAATACCTGATTATTAGAGTTCTTATTTTTGTTCTTAACTTTGCCGTCATTAAATCAATTTCAAGGCCAGCAGGAGCTGATGAGAAATGCCAACTGCCTTTATACCCCTCGGGGCTTATTTTCTCACGGAGACTTGCATGCTGTAATATTTTTCAAGGAAAACCACAAAATGTACAGAGACCGATGGTGTATTTGGGAGATTTTGTGGTAAATGCAGGAGTTCTGTGCTGTGACAGGATTATAGACCAGGCAGCGCAAGTGCCCCGGTACCTGCAGTATCCAACTGGTCTTTCAAGCTTCAAGTCTCTCTTGTGGCATTGCTTCCAACACCCCTGAACTTCCAGTGAGGTCCCTCTCCCAGGGCTGTGTGGCCGTTGGAGGCTAGAAGGCAGCAGTGAGTCTGTCTCAATTTAATTGAGCCGGTAGCTTTGATTCTGATCCCGGCGAGGAGCTGCTACGATGAGCCAGAAGAGTCTTCTGTAATTACACGTCAGCTCAGGGCAGTACCTGAGGGCCTCCACCTTCCTGCACTGAGTTTGCAAAGCAGGTACCTTCCGGGCTTGCAGAAATTGCTCACAGTAACAGATTTTCACAGCTGTTTTTCTCACTGGCCTCAGTCCATGTTGGTCAAGGTTGCCAAATCTTAATGAATCTGTAAAGGGTTAAAATCTAGGGAGTGACTGTGCTGAGAAAGACTCACAACCTCTGTCCTGGCTGGAGTGATTCCCGAGCTCATGGAGTGTCTCCTGAGGAAAGTTCTGTAATTGAGTTGGAGACCGAATGTGAATCTGTACGTGTGGTGGCTGCTTCAGAGTTAGGATAAATGAGCAGAACAACATCTTTTCCAAACACGCAGTTTTTGCAGACTGTCTTTGAGTTTCCTAAAGTCTTCACTGTAAAAATATATCATGCCCATTACCACTTCTGAGTCCACTCCAAACCCACTCTGTTAATATTAGCTATAAATATGCTCCAACGGATAATGTCAAAGTTACAACCATCACAAGAGGAGGTAAATAAATGGAGGCCATGGGTTCATGCATGCTTCAAAGAGGTTCTGTCTTGCATCCCTCTGAGTGACTCTGCAGATGGCTTTCATCACCAGGGAAAACCTGGAAATCACTGATAGTTCCCTAGGGAACAATGGAGAAATGGCATTGAGCTGTGAGCAGCCAATAAAATATTGCACCGCTGAAACATGTTACTGGCCGCAAGTCTTGAAGGGTAGGTCGGGAATTTGCACAAATAGAGAAACAACCCAAGGCTTTCCTCTCCTCTGGTTGCATTTCTTCTGTGTTGTGTCCAGCAGTTAACCTTTAGGGGACAGAACAGACAGAGGTGCAGAATTCATCTCATTTTCCTCCGTAGACTGTGGAAAGAGCCTAATGAGTTAGCAGGATGATGTTTAGATGGCCCACACGGGGTGTGATGTCTTCAGCACAGAGAAGCTTCATCCAGGGTTTATCAGGAGAAGCCCATTGTGTTGTGGAGTTTATAAAGAGCTCTGGATAGAGTGAAATAGTTTTGCCAAGGTAGCAATAATCTTCCTCCAAAACGCATATTATTGGGCTATTGTAAATGCCATAGGTGAATTGTGGTGCATAAGGTCAAGGGACAATTGCTTTCATCTGTCTGAAATATACTCTGAGAGCCTATTAGTACATCGTGTTTAGTGTTATCCTGGCTGAGTTAATTCAATCCAGCTCTGGCCAAGTGCCACTACACAAGCCTCGCTGATATTTTCACTTCCATTTCCAGCAGCCTTTGCTGGCAGCAGACCCTCTGATTGCCTCCCACTCAAGTTTTAAAAACTGTGGAAGAATCTCTTCTTTGTGCAAAACAATTTGATCATCTTTCACTGCCCAAGGAAACACATTCTGGCAGGAACATCACTGAAAAAAATAATACAACCAACTCTAGTGGACCTTGGCTGTTTATTGTGTCTTCAACCGGCACCTCCTGCAGATGGAGACCAAAACAAGAGGGAATGAAAAGTGAGTTGGTAGAGGCCTCTACTATTTCTCTGTATCACCTTCGATGATTGGTCACCCAGAGTTGTAGGAAGGGTCCTCGCACATCTGTGAGAGCTGCTGTAACAGAAGGGAACGTACCTCTTCCCTTACAGGTTGATCATTAGTCTCCATGCCTGTGGTTCATACCTCTGCTAACTAGGTTTTTTGGAAATCCAACCCCCTTTCTCCAAACCTTCCTCCAATTTACTAAATTCCCCTCCAAACTATAATGGGTGACAAGAGAAGAACACCAACAGCAGCTGGTTTTAGCTCCTATCGTTCTCCTGTCTTTATCTCCTATACAACACCAGGCATTTCTTGCCTGCTTTGTCTAACCTGTTTTTACACATCTCCCTTGCAAGGTGATGAATTGTGTCCTGTGGGTGCCTGTTTTTCTCCATTAACTGTCAAGGGAGTCCAGATCACTTGTTCAGATGGAGATGTCAACATTGAGGACATATACATTTGGACAAAGAATATCAGTCCAGAGTGTCTAAGGGGTGAAATTCATCTCCTCACGCTTTAGGTGTCCAGACAGTGGATGTCAATGGCTGAGCCAAGGCATCTAGACTTTTTTCTTCCTCAACAGAGACAACTCATCCTCAGATGTTCGAAAGAGAGGATGACTAATCTATCCTTTGGCTATAAACGGAGTCAACGTGGCTAGCTGAGATGTCAATACATGTTTTGCAGATGACTCAGGGTGGGATTTAACTGAAGTGCCTCACTTGCAGAGCAATGGCTGAGCCCAAGTCTATGGTCACACATCATCATTTGTCAGCAGCTCGTCTGGCTCCGCTCTGCTACTGTTGGCTTAGGGAAAAAATATCACCAGAGTCTGGTCCTTCTGAACCTGATGACTGATTTTCCCCAGACTCTAGCAATAGTAAGACCAAAATCCAACGCCCTTTTGACTCTGATGTCCTGTCACAACAGTTTAGCAGCAAATAGATTACTCGCATCAGGCATCCATATCTCTAACATGCAAATAGCTCACTCAGAAAGAAACAAGCCTCTGAGTAAGCTGCTGGGGGGGACACCAAGGATACAGAGGGAGCTGATGTTGGCTGTTACCCTAGCAACAATCTCCATCTGGTAGGAATCTGAAACAGGCAGTCTGACCCCTGGCAAAAATGTTTGAATGTTTAATGACTTAAATAACCGAATAATTCTAGGCAGTTATGAAAGGGAGCAGCATGTAGCCCCGGTTGAACACACTTGTAACCATAATGGGCAAAGTCAATGTGGTCTCGTTTCATGTGCTTAGGTTTTGGCAAAGAAGGTGATAGGGAAGTACATGCAAGATACTGTGTTTGAAAGAAAATAGGCCTGATCTTCCACTTAGACCAAATTTATGTTATTCTAACTCCATAGAGAATTGAGCCAGTACTTCTTTCTAAAAGGAGACAAGGTGGTTTAGGGTATTGGTAATATAGTAATATCAAGCTGTTTTACAGCATTGTTAATCCATAGATTTCAATACCCATTAATGTCACAGAAGGGGAGGGTGCAATTCCACTTGCGTTTCACCTAAAAATTTCTTTAAAATTTGTTTTTATTATTATCTTATTGTGTGTTTTGGTGGCTGAATAATTCTAGATTGGTGCCCTGGAGGGTTTGGCTCAGCCTTGATTTTGTTTCATGGACAGTCTGTAGGGCCCTTTTTGGCTGAAGTCTTGCTAAGGAGTAATAGAAAAAGACTGTACAGGGCTGCCTGCTTTAGTGGTCCTAAAACCCAGAAGCTTTATGATACATTCTAGAGTGCCATTTGTTGTTTCTTTACCTGCAATTAACTTAAAATCAAACAAAGATTTAGGTTGGAAGGCTACTTTGTAGCCTAAGCCCCCGCTGAAAGCAGGACTCAAAGCAGGGCTTACACACAGGGAAAAGCTCTTGCCATAGGCGTGTTCTTGACAAAGGCTCTTCCACCTGAACCAAAGAGCTTCGCTCTGGGGGAGACTTCTATCGTCACATGCATTTATTTTGTGGCTTCTTTCTGATTGATAGGAGGAAGATAAATTGCAATAGAGATTTATTTTTTTTACTGTATTCTGCTGGAACTTCTTATTGTTATAGGCCACCAGTAATTGACTTTTTAGAAATTATAATGTCCGTGTTACTATTCATGACTCATTTTCTATTGTATCATGGGAATGGCTATCTTGCCACCTACTTTTCCTATGATACAAGCCGTTTCATGCAGACCAAGTGAAACCTGGTCACCTAGCACCTATTTCAGCCTTATCCCACCCTGTGCCTTTCATATTCTTTAGTACAGAACTATGGCTCTTCCTGGGCTTTGGCCCGTACTGCCAGCAGCAACCCTCCCATTTGGGCTAGCAATCCATGCTGCCTTCGTAGTCCTGGGCAAATTCCCCAAGGTCTCGATAGCCCCTGGCAAAATAAGCTGAACTCCCTATTTCTCTTCACTAACCCTCAACAGAGCCCAGGATGACCATCTCAGAAGGAAAGACCTGCATTAATTAACCGTTTAACACTGGCTGGGTCTGCCTGGGTAAGTGTCATGGAAGTAGCTTCTTGAAGGATGCTTTAATCTGCCTCGCAGACTCCTGGCTCTGGAGCTGCTAGTGATAACAACTGTAGAGCTTCTCAGGATAAAGAGCACTGAGGTAATAGGAAAAAAAGAAATAGAGGTGACAGTCAGGCTGTTCTCTGACCTCCTCCCTGTTCTGTAGTTTGCAAAAGGTGAGAAGACTGAAATAGTTCTTAAAATAGGGGAAGCAGCCAGTTGCCACCCCTCAGTCCTTGATTTCTTTATTTCTTTGCATCAGTGATTGGAAACCGATGAGGTGTGTGCCGTTGCCCTCACCCACGCATGAGGTCCAAGAAGCTGATGTGGTTTGTAGTAGTTGAAATACTTCATTTGTTCACAGAAAGTTTGTTTTGCCTTTTAATCTTTATAAATCTTTATAAATCAAGAAGATTTACATGCAAGGAGGTCAGCATCATTATGTTACGTTTTAACTGAAATGTTATTTAGCTGGCAGAGCCATGCCTTGCCCTCCTCATATACCCAAGGGCTCCTTGGAGATTCATCAGTTACTGGTTTTAATCGGAGGGGAGGCGAGAGGTCAGAACATCTAAATGAGCCTTATCAATCTGATGACAAATTTAAGGCTTGGGAAGCCTGAAAGTCCATGCAGGGTCTGCTTTTGCATTTTATAACCTTATGAAACACAAAGCCTGGGCTCATAGAAAACTGTTGAAAGGATTTTTGGCTCTCTAGGCTAAATAAATTTTGGATCTGCACAGAGGAAGACAAAAGTCCTCTAGGATAACAAGGTGGGATGAGCTGTGGAGAACTCGGTTTTCTGCCAGCAGAGAAGCAGAAGTGGAGCTGCTTGTGACATGAAAAACCTTTGTAAAAATTGTGGGGTTCTTGTTTTGTTTTTAAAAAAAGGACTCAGTTCAATACAGATTTCATATTTACATAAGGATCATAAAATTGAGACTTCTTCGCAGCAAGCAAATAGACGACTGTGTGGGATGGATACGAAGGCAAATGTAAGCTTGTAAAGAGATAAATTAACTAAAAGCCTGGATCTTGTGTGTTCTATAGAGAAAGCTCTGTTAATTGAAATGAAAAACTTCTTTGCATCATTTCTTTTCACTAAACCTACCCTTGGAAGAAGTCTTTGATTAAAGTGATGAAAGATTCCCACATCTGTATAACTAATATTGCAGCACGTGGGTCTTGAAGCTGGGAGGGGATGGCACCATGTTTAAAATACTTAATACTCCAAGGATTATGTTTTCTCGATGCATCCAGAGACTCAAAGTGGAGTCTCCCACACCCCAGCTGAGCACTCCGGTGCTCAGGCTGTTCATCATTCTAGGATGAATTGGTCTTTTTCTGTTCTTAATGAAACTTTTCGAAAGCTTCTGACTGTTCTGATGCAAAATGAAAACAAATGTGCAAACCTCAAATAGTTTCACAATTCATCTTTTCCAGCCATGCCAGATTCTTGGAGTGTGTCATTAATCTTTTCAATGGGATAGCTGGGTTTCTTACTAGGGATTTGCTTCTTGCTTACTTTGGATCTGTAAGTCTCCTGCCTTCTCCCACACTCTCCATGGATAAATGAGAGGTAGGGCAAAGACCATGCCTCTCACCAAGCCCATGCTGCTGCTGCTGCTGGTTAGGTCCTGCCTGCCCAGTTCGTGGTGGATAAACCTTCCTCTTCTGATGCTTAAGGATGTCAGCTGTGACATCCATTTCCTGATTTTCAGCAGTCTCATGGGTTTTGCAACCCCGTTCCTGAAGGGCTGCCGGATGTGGCTTTCTAATCAAGGAAGGGTCTCCATCTCAGCTGGACACAATGTTCAGTCTCTGCCAATCCACTCTGCTT
Organism: Calonectris borealis; assembly: GCF_964195595.1. Lineage (NCBI taxonomy): Eukaryota > Metazoa > Chordata > Aves > Procellariiformes > Procellariidae > Calonectris > Calonectris borealis. Next base: position 6,359,992 of record NC_134333.1, on the reverse strand, counting down.
TATGAAAGGCTCACATGTACAGCCAGTTAACAAACTGTTCCAGAAGCAAAGAGATTCTTCCATGTTTGTCATTGTTACAAGACCAGACAAAACATCCTTGTGGAAATTAAATGCTGCATGTGTGTTTGAGTTACTAATAGAGCTGTGGTCTTTGTCTAATGGGGGTAGAAACATGTGGACATAACAGAAATTAAATGCATTAGCCTGGCTCCATTGTTACTAAGAAACAGTATGATGCTGGTACACTGTAGTTATTTCATTCCCAGATGAGGAAGGGATGCTCAGACCGAAATAAAAGTTTCTTTTTTTAAAGCGGTTGCATTTCTGTAATACAAGAGCAAGTACCCCTATTTAACCTGCACAGCCAGTAAATGGTCCTGTTTGTTTTGCACACTCTGTCCTTTCAGCAAAAGTTGATATGCACCTTTGTTTACTTAATTAGTTTTTCTCTTTTTTGCATTAAACCACATTGCCTTCAGCAGCTCATGTTTTACTCCCAGTAGGCAAAAATAATGAAAAGGAATTACTCCAGATGAAGCAAAAGTTCCCACCTTCTTTGCAGCTGAGCTTCAGAAAATCAGCAAGACAAGTTAGAAACAGAAGCAAAGGTGGGTGTCAGGTTTGGCAAACACAGTGTTATGCTGAAAAGGGATGAGGACTTTTTCAGCCGGTCTCGTCTCAGTCATCTGTTTCTGCTGAGAACACCAGACTCACTGGGCAGCCAAGGGAGCGGAGGAGAAACACCCCTGCCTCTTCCTCCTATCCCTCGGATTTCACTAGCCAGCTGCTTGGGGAACATCCCCATTGCCTCAAAACAACACAGGGAACGAAGGCACTGGGCCGCACCGTGAGGATAAGCAGCAAAAAGCTTCCCTCGGGTAAGGCTTTCCTGCTGCCACCAGCTCCAGTTCATGCAGGCTCCTCGCTGCCTCCGTTAGTCATCTCTGCCCACCCGCTGGTGTTCACGTCATCCTTCTTGCTTACAGACCCATTTCTTTCTCTATGGTGAGCCCTGGCAGGGAGTTTCATCCCATTCAGCTGTTAATATTTGATTACGTCTCTAGTGAAGTGAACACTCATTAAGTTAATTTCAGCAACAATATAAACATCAAAGGACTGAATTAGTTGTAATAGCAGAATGCGATGGGCTGGCATCAATGCTTATTTATTGCTTTCTGCGGCTTCCTAATGTTGCTGCTGTTGAGGACAGAGCACGGCTTTGGGGGAACTTTTAGGTGCCACATTTCAACCCTGACTTAAAAGTCCTAAATAGTGACTCCCATAGAGGAGAGCAGAGGTTTGCAAGACCTGGCAGGAGTGTGGGGTCTGACTCTCCTGAAGTATGTCAACTATGGAAAATAATGGATATAGATAAGAGTTAAGATTTCATTGCGCTCCTTATCCCTCTGGAAGACTGACAGCTCTCACTGGTTCACTGGTTCAGATGGGCACTGGAAGATTTGGGATAATACCAGCTCACCAGGAGTCTGGTATTTCTAATGGAAAACTCTGTTCTTTTGGTTTGGTTTGGTTTTCCCTTTCAAATCCCTCCAATTTATAACCATTAAAATCACAAATAAATTAACATTTTGTGGGGATGTTTAGATTTTGACTGTTTGCAGCACACTGAAATGTGCACTCTAACCTTTTGGTTTCCTCTTGCTGCTGGTTCACTGAGACAAGCCAAGAGGCTTTATTTTGACTTTTGCTAAAACGACTTGCATCCTGTTAAAACCTGACTGTTCCTATTGATGATGAATGTTGCATAGTCACTGTGAGCATTTATAACATAAAGCAATATTGTGATACATAAATATTGCCATAAAACTTTCCTATTTAAACAAAGCTTGAAATGAAACAAAAATATTTACATAGTTCACACCTGTTCCACAGGAAATGAGAAATATTGACTTTTCGAAGCTTGTTTTCATCGTAAGTTGCAACAAATATCAATTACCCCTGAAAATATTATTGTTTCTGGCCATCCTTGTTATCTTCCCTTAAATAACAAACCTTTCCATGTTTTCTCATGCTGCCTTGCACCTGGTTTCTCGTTTGTTCATGTCGATTACCTGGTGCTACCCAAACCCTGGCAACTTGCTGGTTTCTCAGATTTCTGGTAACGCCGTTACTCTCTTGATTTTCACAACAGGGCATAGTAGGACTCTGCAGTGGGCAGAATTGAGCTAATTGATTACCTCATTTAGCTCTTTGAAGACTGAAACAATTGCATGAAGTCCCTGGTTCAGTAACAGATGAGGATTTGGAAGCCAACGCAAGGCTTTGCTTGTGTTGGGCATGACATATAAATATAAAACCTGTTGTTTTATCTCCTGTAAGTATAATTACCTGTCAGATAAGCGATTATAGCACTCACAGTATTTGCTTTGGAATTAAAGCACTTGCAGGGCTATGAAGTGCTGTACATGCTCTGGTAAATCAAATCAACTTGAAAATGACATCATGTATTATAAAGTCAAGAGCAAGAACAGGAGGCAGGGACCCTGATTCACAAAAGATTTCAGTGGAATTCACCTTCCCAGATGGTTTCATGGGGCTTGTCTTTGCTATTCCTTCCCTTCCCTGGACCTTGGGCCATTCTCATTTCTCCCAAGTCAGTGTTGCTTCATCCAAGATTAGGAGATTTATCAGATGGACGAAGGGAGGTGTAACCATCCACTATAGCCCTCCTGCCGTGCAAGCACCTCTCGGTGACCCCAGCCAGGTTGTGGCTCTGCAGCTCGGTACAACCTTCCAATTTTTCCTGTGCATTTCCCATGCTGCGTGCACCCCTGTTCAGACACTGGAGATGGGTCACTACACGTTGTACCAACCTCCGCATTTGAGTTTTGCCCCGGTCTGGCTGCTGTCTGTTGCAGTTGTAAACTCATTCCTCAAATCCAAAATCCATTTGAAGATCACGTTAGAGAGAGGAAAGAAACTATTTACTCCCTTTGCCTCTGTTCTTACAAATGTCTCTGTCTATTTTCATCCTCCTCGAATGCTTAGCAGCAATTCTTTTCAGACATTCTAAATATTGCTAGCAGTTCCAGGTAGCAGGACATGTATTATTCCCTTACAAATGGAACCGTCTGCTTTCTTTCCCCTTCTGTGGGGGGAATCCATGAGGAATGGCTGAATGGTGGGCTGAGAGTGACTTGGGTATGGCTCGTGTACTCTATCAAGTTTTTTCCATTTAATGTGTACTGACATTCTAACAAGTCTTTGTAAAATGGTCACGCATTTTCTAGAGTCATTTCTCCAGCTCATAGAGCACATGTACAGAACAGCATTTTATAATCACTGTCTTTACTGTAGACATGCTTTAAATCTTTTATGCTAATCTGTGATGGCTGCTCTATACTTGACATGTCATCCTGAAATCCTCTAAGAATGCCTGGCTAAACAGGAAAACGCTCTACTGAAACAGCATGACACTGGGAACCACACCTTCAGGATCCTGTTTTTCACTTAATAATTCATTTCAATTTCTTGATGCCTCAGTTTACCCATCTGAACATTAATGTATTCCTGACAAGGCACTGAGATGCTTTGGTTATGGAGCCTTGCACAGCCAGAAATGATGCTGATGTTTTTCTTTAGCATCTGACTGGCTGGCTGAGATCCTGCAGAGTTGATCAGATCAACTCTGATCAACACTTCTTACCTTTTTTTCATTGCAGGAGGTGTTAGTGTTTTCAAAGTGTGGTTTTTTTCTGAGCAGTGAGCATCTGAGGTGCACTGAAATAACTAAATAAAATACAGAAAAGACAGTTGCAAAGTTATATTAACCCACCCACTGTCATTAATTAAAGTCCAGTGTAAGTGGAAATTTTGTCAGTCCAATTAATTAAAAGCAGGCACCATAAATGCTCATATTTGGTTTCCTCCCTCTTCCTTTCCATCTGCTACTTAACAGGAGACAGCAGGTAAAAGTGAACAAACAGTGTTTGTCTCCACTGCTTTTCCAAAACATGCTCAGGGCTGTTGAATATGCTCTGAAGTGTTAACGTTGAACTTGGCTTGTTAAATGAATAAGCCCAGCTAGCTGGGGGTGCCTCCTCCTTGCTTCCCTTGATCTTGCATGGTTCCCCAGCATGCTGAGCATGGGGGAAGATCAGCCCCTGTTAGTAAGTGTGAGTGACTGCTAAGTCGGAGGGATCTCATCAGCACTCCCACGCTGGCACTGGGATTCTGGCTGCAGAAGAAAAGCAGTTGTCGCCATGGACACCAAAACAGGGAGGACTAATCAGAAAATATCGATAGGGTAAAATGCCAGCGACTGAAAACTAAACCGGCATGTGATCTTTAAAGGAGAGCGGTGAATCATCTCTTAGTTGTGAGAGGTGAGGTGATCTCTGACTGCAGGGAAGCTTTGGCTTCATGGAAATCCAAGGGGTAATTTGCAGCTTTCATTATTATTAATAGCATTGTTACAGTACTGCCGCAGCATCCCAGTGTGTTTAGATGCTGGATAAACAGAAAACAAAGAAGGCGTCAGGTCCTACGGGTTTGCTGTCTGAATACCAGGCAGGAACTCGAGGGGCTGGAAAGACTGAGCTGAGACCCAGCATATCTTAGATGCCAGACTGCTGAGCCCTGACGCATTCAGCACCAAAGTCGAGGCTCAGGCAAGGGCACACCCGCAGACCCTGGGAGCGGTGTCAGGTTAGGTACTGACTTGTGGTGATAGGGGAAGGTTGCTGCTTTAGGTCCTGCCTCATCTAGTCCATGCTTGCAGGATTAGGTGCAGTGTAACACAGCCCCGCTGTGCCCTGGGAGTTAAGGCCCATGACAACATCTTCTGGTCCCTAACCACTGCCATGGGACAGCTGTGATTTGGGAAGAATTAGTTAGTTTTTTCTCCCAAAAACTAACAAAGGCCTTAAAAGTTAGCCCATTTATCATTCCAGACGGGAATTTTCTCATCAGTTTTCAAATCAGAACCTTCTCAAATCCCAGAGCTAATCAGACACTGATTTACCGCTTGGTTTTACTATATAATTTGCAAAAATACATCCACAGGCTTGGCTGTAATGGCAGTGACTTTACATTGTGTAGTTCTCTGAATGTATCTGATTACATTAGTCAGAGTATCGAAGTAGTTGTCAAATGGAAAGGACAACTTCAATAGACTCAAGTTTACTGCTTAGAGGAACTGTAGCAGGAGAAAAGGAATGCAAGTAATTCACTAGCTAATGCAATTTTTCAATTTTTTATTGCATGTATGCCAGGCATAAATAGGTACTTTGCAAACACACTTTAATGTGTTTCTGCTTCTCTCGGAATATTTAAATGGTCTTAATTTTTTAAAATCATACATTATCTGTGTCACATTGAGATCTGTCTCTTTAACGTTCAAGAAAATTGTCCCAGAATGGGCTTTCCTGTGGCACGAGACATGATTGAGCCAAGACAGGATCTGAAAGATTAAAAGGGCATATCTTGTCATGAAAAACAGGGGAACTTTGAGGGGTCTCTTCATCAATGTGATTAAGTCTGCAGGTACAGTCTGATGCTCTCTCAACATGCCAGGTGTGAGTGACGGGGAAGGAGCTGATTCCTAAGGTAGAGATCAGGTTTTAGATCACTTCTCCAAGATTCCCTTCTAGGAAATCTCATGAGAACAACACATTGAGAGGATTTATTGTCAAGGGGAAGAGCAAGACAAGAACTTTTACGGTAATAGGGCGGTTCCTTTTTGGAAACTTCCAGGATGAAAATGGACCTTCTTGAACTTAGAAAAAGGAAAAGAAAAGAAAAGGAAAGGAAAGGAAAGGAAAGAGAAGAGAAGAGAAGAGAAGAGAAGAGAAGAGAAGAGAAGAGAAGAGAAAAGAGAAGAGAAGAGAAGAGAAGAGAAGAGAAGAGAAGAGAAGAGAAGAGAAGAGAAGAGAAGAGAAGAGAAGAAGAGAAGAGAAGAGAAGAGAAGAGAAGAGAAGAGAAGAGAAGAAGAGAAGAGAAGAGAAGAGAAGAGAAGAGAAGAGAAGAGAAGAGAAGAGAAGAGAAGAGAAGAGAAGAGAAGAGAAGAGAAGAGAAGAGAAGAGAAGAGAAGAGAAGAGAAGAGAAGAGAAGAGAAGAGAAGAGAAGAGAAGAGAAGAGAAGCTTTGTTTGAGCTTTTTAGGAAAGTAATTGTCTGTTTTCCAATTCCAAATGAGTCTCCTCTCCATGTGCAAACGATGGTTTAAGCCCTTCCTCTTCTCACAGCCTCCCCATACCTCTCAGCTGGGGTGACTACAAGCTTGAGCAGAGCCCTGTGCTCCTGGAGGTGACTTTTTTGCCTGAAGTGGTTAAGACGCTGTTACACACATTGGCTCTGCCAATCTTACTGCGGGGCACTGTCGCTGTGAGAAGGGGAGAAATGGGTAACAAGGGCGGTAGCAGGGGAGAGGGAGGGAACAGGAGCCATCACAACCATTTGCCAAGACCCTCTGAGATAACTGGCTGCTTAAGAGAACCAGGGTATGCAGCTTGCAGCCTGACAGGCGCACAAGACAGAGCAAACCCAAATTATTTTATTTTCCCACTATGCTGTTTTAATAACTTGCTAGTGCTCATTACCACATTGTTAAAAGGTGTGGTAGACAGAATGGCTATTTACAGTTAGACAGTTGTGCTAGAATTTCAAGTCATTAATGCTGTTAGCTCCAATTCTGATGTAGACATTTTGGTCATTTAATCATATTGAAAAAGATTTTTTCCCCTTTACTTTAATTTCAGAGGATTTTCAGATCTGTTCTTCTTAAGATACATAATGCATATATTAAAACAATGGTGGTTATTCCGCCCGCCAGGCAGACTCTGAAATGACCCTTGAACTGCTGTATGATTGCTGCACTGTTATTGCTGGATGTTATGATGATTATTTTTTAAAAAGCACTAAAGTAGCGAGTAGGAAGTTAGTTTGCACTACATTATAATTAATGCAGAATAAATCTGAGTGTAATCAGGATGTTTTGATTGCAGTCTAGCGGGATTTCTGGATGTCCTTTTTAACCATGACATCATGCAAACCTGATTTTGACACCACTAGAAGTGAGGAATTGAGAAGGGAACTGAGGACATTGGAAGTACTTGTGTGCAACTAAGCCTAGAGGAGAGGACTACTCAAACCCATTTGGTCCATTCTTGCTCACACGCAGAGATCAAGCATCTGAGGAGACAGTTTAGGGGACAAATTTCCAGATTCTAATTCATAGTTATTGAATTTACATTCAGGGCCACGATGAATGTTCCCTATCAGCATTTCCAACACAAAATTCTAAGAGATGTTAGACGTCAGTGTCAGAAAATTTTAAAGGTTATGTAGAACAAGCCAAACCATCCTTTGTTGCCTTAAAACCTCCTAACTGTCTCCTCTCGTGAAGCTAACATAGAAGACATTGCTTTGGAATATTTCTCATAATCCTTGTCAACAGTTCTTAACTGTTGCAAAGGAATGAAGGGTCCAAATTATCAGCAAAACTGTTTTGAAAGAGTCTCAGTTTTGACATAAAAAGGTAGGCTAATTAATCAGTGCAGTGACAAGAAAAGATATGGTTGAGTTTTCATAGAAAAATATATTTGAGTACAAATCCAGACTGTTTATTCAGGCCTTGTCTTCAATAATCTCTCGTCTCTCATCCTAAAAATGTCAGCAGGTTCTCCAATTCTTTGTTCCCGAAGCCTTTCAAAGGACTTTTCCCGGGTCAGCCGACAAACATGCTGATGAAACACTAACTCTGCTTGCTCGTTTACAACAAGTACTCTTGGCAGCTTAATGCACGTACACATGTTTTCTCAATGCATCAAACAGCAGGATTTGGGATGTAGGAGAAAACTACATTGTTGGCACAGATTTGTTCCTGATGGATAACACAACAGCATTTGAATAATTTTCAGTACAAAATATTTTCTAGCAGACTAACATAATTGTTCCATCTGACAGTCATGGCAGGTGTTCCAACTATTCAAACACAGCAGAGTTGAGCTCAGCTTAGCGTTTACATTGTCCCATATTCACCGTGTTCAATTTTTCAACCAAGTCCTGGCTGGTGGACTGCTGGAAATGAACTGGACAGAAGCTAAGCAGTACTTCCTTTCGGCTGAAATATTTAAGAGACAAGTACACCGCAACTTTCCTCAGTGGTAAGAAGAAAATAGTTATATGTGGTATTTGGGAGGGAAGTAGCAGCTGGACCTTGGAGAGTGGCTCATTCCTTCTCCAGGTGGCGATTCCTTCTCAAAGTGTTGCTGAACTCCGGTAGTTCACAGTCTCCCCTTGTATTATAGGTTTACTATTATGAGCTATAACGTGGATGTCCAGGAGTAGCTCCCTGTGCACCTCTGCTGCTCCAGCAATGCCTGAGAACGGTGCAAGCATACAGTGGGGAGGTGCAACCATTTGTTGAGCTTAATTTGTCAGTACCCATGAGCCAGTGTCCCCCCAACCTGCTAACTGAAAGCAAATTAGCAAGCTAGCCATTTCCCGTGGCACAAAAGTCACTGACAATTTCTGTTATTATTTTTCTGCTGTCTGAAGAAAGACATTTTCCACAGGGTCAGAAAGAAGGATATTTCACATATAGCCTTCATCAATGACTTCAGTTCCTCGGTGATTTTTGTTTAGCCTTTGAAAGAGAAGGACTGCTGTGCTGACAGGGAATTCTTCCTTTTTATTGTGACATCAGAGCATAAATGAGATATGGGAGAACATCTCCAGGTTGCCTTTGGCATAGTTTTGTATTAAATGCTGCTTTAAATGGAAGGTTTTCAGCATGGCAGTGGCAGGACACACCAGGTCTACTCTCCTTTTCTGTGTAGACAATTTTCTTTTTTTCCAATTTGGGTTGAATTTATTTCTAGGTGTCTTCTGTCCTTTTTTATGTTGAAGTACTAAGCTAAATAAATAGAATTTAGATGATTAGAATCACTAGGTGCACATTTGAAGCATCTCACAAAGCTGTTAAGGATGGATAAGAGCTTATCTGGGTTCTGATGAGGTCCTTATGCTATAGCCTATAGAGCTTTGATAGCTTTGCTTTGATACCAGCACTCAGAAGTGTGTGCTCATGTTCCTTGACCAAAGGCCGCATGAGCTGAATCCATTTCTAGTGGCCTGGACTGCAGTCAAGTTTGCTTATTAGGGGAAACGTTTGGTGGCCCATGCCTACAGGAAAATGGGGAATTCGGCCTCCGAACTATACCTCTCATCAGACACAGCATCACAGTACAGAAAAACTCTCAGTAATGCTGTTATTTTGCACGCTTGATAACCTTGACATCTATATTTTTTTCATGTGTAGTCACTGTGAAATGTATTAAAAATGCTGTACAAAACACACATCATTTAAACAAAGCTTCTGGAGTACAATGCCTCTATTTAAAATCAAAGACAAGCATTGAGGCCGGAGCTAAGAGAAAAATCTGCAACTTCATGGCAATTAAGAAAGACAATTACATTCTTATAATGAAAAGATTTTTTTTTAAACTCTGTGGTTCTAATTATAATTGGGCAGTCATACATACACATCTCTTGCAGGACACTGAATTGAATTTAACACTTGCAGTAACCTTTTTTGAAAGCTTATGCATGAAAACATGTGAAATTCTGTCCCCAAATAATGACAGAATTAATTTTCTTTGTCTGATGCAGTGAATTCTTTGTTGTGCAACAGACCCAGAATTTAAGGCTGAAACCAGACTCTTTTAAGAAAAAAAAAAAAAGAGTTTCTGATTCAATCCTGTGCTGGAGAATCTGCTTGCGTTGGGGAGTTGTGTAGTCCTGTTAGAGTTCATTCACAGGTTCAAGAGCTGCTCTGATTGAGATTTATGTAGGGTGCTTGTGGAGGTTGCTTTCTTGGGAATCATATCACAGTTTCATTTGAGGAGTGGCACAGGAAAACAACATTATGGTCACTGTTAACTCATTATCCACTTGTTTGAAAATATTATTTTAAATGAAATTTAGCTTTTTAAATCTGATTCAGATACAGTGTATTAAGAAAGGAAAACTCTGGAGTACAGCATTTCCAGGAAAGGAGATCCTGCAGTTGTCTCAGTTGTGACCTCTTTATATACCCCTGACCTACACAGATGATGAACACCTAAAGGGGAATACAGCTGCTCCTTCTCCAGGCCCCATGGTCTTCTGGCAAGTTTAAGTACCAGCCTGGCCTCGGAGCATCCCATCTGGTAGTAGCTATGTGCCTGGGCGTATTCTTGGCCCAGCCTTCTTAGTGACAGTATCCAAACTCATAGTCATCGTGGTATGTTTCTGCAGACATCACTGCATAGCAAGGATCCCCTGGAGAATCCCCAGGGAAAGGCGTTGGATTTAACAGCAGAAGGAAGAAAGGGGGGTCTCTTGGCTGAAAAGCATGTCTTACTGTCATTCCTTCTGCTTGTTTATCCAAGGCCAGGGTCACTCACTGGGCTAACTCTGTTCCTCAGCTCCAGGCTGTTGGAGGGAGAAATAAATGACAGCTGGTTTTACAGTCAGCTGCCAGAGCTGCTACACGGGCTGTGCAGCAAGAGAAACCATGAGACTTAGGAACGTTCAACAGCAGGCAGCCTTGTGAAATCCTAGTCATCCTCCTCAAGTTGTCCCAGAAATGGAACAAGTTTCATAGCGTTGCCCACGTTAATAGACACCAAGAAGTGACTATACTCCAAATGAGTAGGGAGATGGATAAACTGACCGGCTTAAGTAGAAATGTGTATCAGTCATGAGTTATGACATACAGGATTTATAGCTCTGTTCTCAATCACACTAGCCTGTTAGCTTGCCTGTCACAACTCCCTGTGGTGATGATGCCTTCATCGCGTTCCTTGGGAAGCATGCCGAGTGCCCAGCTGCTCCTTCTCTTTATAATATTTTCATGATGTCTCACCTAGAAGGTCCTTTATTTTCCTAGTATTGTTCTTTGCCAGGTGCCGACTCTGCACAGAGATTTGCTAATTGTAATTCAAATTATTCATTGTAATTCAGATGAAGGCAACAAATTAATCCATTAGAATGTGAAAGATCAAAGCATCTCATCCCTTGTTCTATCTGCACAGGAAAGCAGCAACCCAGGCTTCTCTCAGAGCATGAGCAAAAGGCAGCAGAAGAAACTGGTTTTGAAAATTGGTATTTTCCTGCTGCAGGAAGCACCAATATTTTCTCCCTTGTTTGTACTTGGGCGAAGGATAAAAACGGAAAATGTCAAAGGACTTGCATTAAAAAGACCTTTTTGACACTGCCACGCAGAACACTTTCCATACTAGTCAGTTCAATTGTTTGTGAGTGTTTCCTTCTAGAATTGATACTCTGCCCCCTATTCCCATTCATTCCTGCCTTGAACTTGTGGTCTTCTTTGGACTAATGCATCATCCTGTACTGCCATGGTGCATTATGTCTGAAAAGAGAAGCACATGGTATCCATGCTGAAATTCATGTGAGGTGTCTGATGGACTCAAGATCAGCCCCAGTGACCCATCTCTAAATTATTTTGCTTCAACTTCCCCAACCAAAAATGAAAAATTCAGCATTTCCCCTGGAAAAACACTGAAACATTGAAAATGGAGCAAAGCCACATTTTCTGTCAGCCTTTTTTCTCCTGAAATGCAAATCCATCTTGACACACAATCCCCATCCACTTCTAAGTACAGGATCGAGAGCTCTGGAAAACAAATCCCTCTGTTTTTAAGCAGAGCATTAATGGCCATAGGAGAGGAAAAAATTCCTCCACATCACTCCAGGCCTTTCACTTGAGAAAGCTTTCTTATACGCTGGCTATAACAGGAGTTTCAGGTGACTCTCAGCAGGGCTGTAGATGCCTCTATGGGAAACACGTAGTTAGATGAATTTGTCCTCAGTCTTGCTGAGCATGCTAACGAGAGGATAACCAGGTAACACTACTTTTGGGGGGTGGGCGTGGAGTGGTTAACAGCTTGAGTGAAGACGTGTACGCCAATCCCTTGACTTCCTATAAAAGGGTTATATTACTAGACCTAAATAATATAAGAATAAACTTCTCTATCCTTGAGACCTCAATGAATGCGCACAGGGACCATCCTTGTAACTGCTTAGTTGTATGTGCCCAGGCAGTGGTACCAGTTAAGTGCCACCAGTAAGTGGTGGTAGGAATACAAGCTGCTGGGAGCAGGTTGGTGTTGACAAAACCCTTGCAGTAGCCCAGTAAAGTGCTATTTTATTAGAATAAAACATGCCATTTAGCAGTGTGAGCCATTTTAGTGTGGGCCACTGAAGCTCACAGCTACCAGTGACCACTGATAAATATCTACTTGCATGTGAGAAGTAGGAGGGCAAGTAGGAAGTGGCTTTTGACAATATATTAAATTCAGTTTGTAGCAAGGCTGATGGTTTAACACCACATGTGTCTGTGATCTATCTGTGGCCCAGCAGCTGGTTTGCTCTTAGCCTCTGAACTGAATCAGCTGGCCCCAGAAAACCTTCTGAAAGGCAATAACCATTTCCTGGCAGATCAGAGAGTGGATAAGAGTTAGAGTAAGAAATTTATTCCTTCTGTTTGCTTTGACTCACTTTAATAAAAGTATACTAATATTGTGGCTTTCAGTAATACAAAGACTAACGAAAGATGCACGTGAAAATACCTGTCATTGAGGACTTCTACTGCTACCCATCATAACATCTAAGCTGCTTCCATAGAAAAACAAGAGAAACATCTCCTGAACTAGCTTCCGTTATCTACCTTTCCTCAAATCAGTTTAGCTCTTTGTCTCCAACAAAAAACTAATTTCACTCTGCCAGGCTGTTCTGGTCCAAGGTCAAGTCACTCTGGCTGAGGGCAGGCAGTAGAAATGACAAAAGCCTGAAAGACTGAAATTGTGAGCTTCAGAAGAAAATAAAATAAAGAAGTGCATGAAATAACGCCAGTGTAAAGTTAGATCGGCCTTTCTTGTATAAACAAGATGTGCTGCCAGATAGAGTAGGAAGGCGCTCCAACAGAAGGATCACTGGGATATTCAAAAATGTGTTAGGCAAGTGCCTTTCAGTCACCTTTTGTTCTGAGGGTTGAGGTGTTTAAGAGCAAAAAATGAAAAAAATAGAGAAAACCCAACAGAACAAAAAGGATGAATATCTACCTGACTCTTGAGATCACCCAGATCTACACAGGCAGGCCCTGGTACTTTTACAGGGATATCTGTTCTTGTGCTTCCACTTAAATCCCACTCTGTCTGGTGATACAAAAGCTTCATATACACCAGATACTTCTTAGTCCGTCATCTTAATACACTCAAACACCTACCCCATTTTTTTGTCCCTACCGTTACAGCCATGGTACCAAAGCTGTGACCTTAACCACGATCATCACCTCCCTGAAGCCCTTTGGAAAGCTTTGCCTTGAATGATTTCTCAGCCATAAATTCCCAGCGATGGGAATGAACAGCTGATAAAGTGCATTCTTCTCATGGCCAACATTCAGACTGCCGTTATGGCGCTGAACTTTCTTCCTGCTTGGTAGCTGTCTCTGGGATGGAAACTCTGGGATGGCTGCAACTCTGAGAGACTGTACATGTGTGTCTAGCTGGACACCCCTAGCTGACAATCTCTCTGTCTGTCTGACTTATTGCTATCTCTCTATGAAGATCTTTCTCCCAGAAATGCCAATTGTCACAGTACCTGGCTGCCAAAGCTAATGTTTTACTCTTTTCCTGCAGTTGTGACCAGGGAATAGCTCACATATCGTGGCCTTGGAGTTCCCATGAGGACAGATGGACTCACAGTAAGTGACTGTCCTTACCCTGTGGTAACTCAATGCCTTTCCCTGCTTTTCCTCTATATTTCTTAAATTAAGACTTAGACCCTACAGAGTGACGTGGATACCTCTGGGCTTATTTTCACTGTCACCAAAAGTGATTGGTGTTCTTGGCCAATGATCTTCTTTCCTCTGAGGATAAGCCCAAGATTCTGTGGGTGAGGAGGACCAGAGATAAGGATGTCGTACCCTTGTGAGCCTGTCTGCCCTCTGTCACCATCACAGCTACCTCCTGCTCCAACCTGGAGTTGCTCAGCAGGCTGTTTACTGATGCTGGGCTTGCTGGGACAGGTTGCCTGATGCCTTTTAGCCAGGGATAGCGGCCGGGGCACAGGAAGGAAGAAAGGAGGTTGCCTGCTGCTTCGCTCTGGAAAAACCCACACTTCAGATGCCATAAGGGAATGTACATCTCTGCTTGGCTGACTCATCTGTCATCCCAGTACAGTGGCTTGACAGCTTGCTGCTCACGCCTGTGTGCAGACACGGTCACCAGATCAAGGCACAGAGGATATACATTTGACGCAGGGAGCTCCCAGTTTGCTTACTGCTTCTTTCAGCAGAGCCTCACCAAAGAGCTGTGATTTTTTTCTTGCCTCTCCAGATTTACTTGGAAGTTATCTTCTCCTAGTAAAGGACATGGCAAAATGGACACACTGATGGTGCAGGCAACTGCAAACCCGCACCTTGGATGACTGGGGTGACGACTGAGAACTTGACAGTGGAGGAGAGAAAGAACCTAAGGGCCAGATATTTATCCAAGTTGCACCATTACAAATCTATTGTTCCTTAGGAGTCAAACGATGTGCAATACATTTCTCAGAAAGCAAGTCAAGTGGACTGAAAGCTGCTGCTCTAGCAGTGCTGAGACTGCACACCCAGTGAGCAAAACAGCTTGCAAGTGAGAAAGCAGCAAAGTGCCTGCTCTCTGCATCTCAGGTGGGCTTAGAGGGGAGCTGGGTCCTCACCACTGCACAGGATGGTAACTGGCAGAAAGCAAAGGTGACACTAGACTGTTAGCCTTTTTTTAAAACATAGGCAAGGCCTGCTGAAGTGCGTTACCCCTAATACACCAAAGGTGATTGCATGCCAACTGATTTTGCCTAGCCAGACTTTTGATTAGTCTGTGTGTGACATATTGATCATGTAATTTCATCAGCCAACTAACCAGCTGGGGAGGGGAGAAAGAATAATAAAGTACTGCATTTTTCTGCCTGAGGGAAAGACAATTTCATGACAAATCGTGTCTCTAAGAGATGCTAATTACAGTGTTCCCTCTGGAGAAGACTCTTGTGCTGGCTAGCCTTGTCAGGTGCTTCAAATTAGTCCCTTCTTATTCTCCCTGTCCATCATGCCAGTCTTTACCAGGTATTATATTGGTTCTCCTGCCAAGTGAGAGGTGTCTCTCACACCAAGTCCAGCGTTTCCTATCATCAAGGACCTTCGGACTGGGGATCACTGGAGCTAATTTTCCTTGGGTTTAGCTCAGCAGATTGACTGCCCAAAGAACAGCAATGAGTTGAGAAGCCCCAACTTCCCTGCTGCAGGCCCTTTAGCTCTCGCTGTTCTAACACAGGATTTAAGAGGATTTAATTTAATTCCTGTAAAATTCTTACTGGGAGCGCAATGTACCATCCTGATCGTCTACCACCTGTATGTAGGGGATGGGCACCCCAAATCTACAAACTTAGAACTGTGGATCAAGAGAAAACCCTAACTGTAGGGTGTAATTTGGGGGTGTTACTAGAATTTATCCTCGTTCCCACACGCCTGGCAGCAGGACCCCTTCCATGCTTCTGGACAAGTGAGTTGGTCAAAGCCATGTTAGTGGCACTTGTGTGAGCCCCCTGTGTCTGCACAGGTGAATATAACTCAGTAAGCACTTAATTCCATGTATACACACTTCAGGGACCTTTCTCACATGACACTCCGAAACTCCTGATTTGGCATGCCCTTAACAAGACTTAATCTCCTTTGTTGCATTCTTTTAACAAAGCTTCATTAGATATCATCTCGAGCTTATTTTTCTGGTGGAAATGCGGTGCCTATCCAAGAGAGAAATCTTGCTACAATGCAATTAGTTGAAAATTGCACATGCAATAAGTGTATAATTGAATTTTTATTAATTTACTTTACTTGCATTCTTAATTTCCTTGCACAAAATGTTTAGCCGTATTTTCCTCTCCTAGAACTAGAGCAACTTTTTTCAAAGGCAGTTATTGTCACACTTCTGCTAGGAAAAGTTAAAACATAAAATTTCGCAACTATCTAATTAACTTTCTTTTGCTCTGTAGTTAAAAGGTAGTTAAACCCCTAAGCATTCATTCAACTTTAATGAGGATGGGAAAGTAATTGCATATGTATTTCTGTATAATTATGACTTAATTGCATTACCAGTAGATTTATCTTTCGCTTATTTAGCCAAGATCAGAAAATAATGTATTAAGGATGAGTTGATGTTTGTTTGGACTGTTTCAAAGAACAACACGATTAGGAACCGAGTACTCTTACACATGAGTACATGTAAGAGGCATAAGTAATAGATTTTTTTACAGGTTTAGCATAGACTTTTCCTAAAGGCCAGCTTTAAATGCTTGTTATCAGCTGTGGAGCTGTTAAAACCCTTCAAAGATCGGCAGGAATCCAAGATATAAATCTTTCTAGTGTCCATTTTTCTGACTGGTTTTGAAGACCTCAGATAGCTTTGAAAAAGGATCTTGATACTTAGTTGTCACTTCTAACATAATTCGGGCATCAGGAAAGTCAGTTTTGCTGGTCCAAGGAAAACCACTTCATGTTTGAAGTAGCTGTAAGCTGTTGAAAAGTGCTATCTTCTTACTTTGGTTCTCCTGTGTCACTGTGGTCCCATGTTGCTGTTGAACACACGGGTGTTCCCTAAGGCCTGGAAGACAATCTGCCTTGTTTAACATGCAAGTCCGCAAGTCAGGGAAATGGGAATCGTTGTGCTTTTGAAATGAATTTACAAACCACTATTATTTCAAGGTGAATAGAAGCAGCCATTTTAGAGTGATATTTCAAGGGACAGTAAAAGCTACTATCTGAGAAAATAAGGCTGTATCTATACTAGTAAATTCAAGAGACTCATAGGAATAAGATTGTTAGTAAACTCATGGAACAGTCTCTGAAACAAATTTGTTCCATGTTAACTGATGCTCTCTCTCTCTCGCGTGCTCTTCTGGTAATGATATTGATATTTCCTAATGCTCTTCATTATAGTACCCAGCCTTTAGCTGCTTGGGAATGCGTCTGATTCCATGTTTCAGCAAAAATTTTTCATGCTATATGTCTACCACACATTTTTTCTTTTCTTTCAGCAAGATCTGTAGAGTATTTTTCCATCAAGAAACATAAAATAGTGTGTTTAGGCAATGTTAGAAAATACTCTATGAAGGTCAACACAAAATGAACTTCTGCTGGATCACATTTATCTTCTGAAATACTCAGGCATCTGTGGATTAAAGTTCAGTGCAAACCAAGTGCCTTGTATTATTGTACAAAACAAAAATAAAAAATTCCCAGAATTAAATGTTGATCTAAAATATATACCACATGCTAATAAATCTATGCAACATGTATACTCAATATTCTTTCAGATCACATTTTTGATACTGGTTTCATTCTGGTCAGAAATGATACAGTCACTTCCCAGAGATTCACAATCCTTTTGAATGGCTCTTCCATTCTCCACCCAACTTAAGCATCTGTAACTTTTTCTGGAAAAGGCTTTCCTTACTCAGAACTTTGTTCTGTTTCTGACCGCAGGGAAATAATAATAATGAAAAAAAAAACCACTGAAAACTTTAGCTGCAATCCATCTTTTTATTGTCATGGTTATGGAAAATTTAGATTTTCATTAAAAAACAAGTATTTCTCAATAGCTGTCATGATAGAAGATCAACTCTGCGAAGCATTTAAATGCATAATTGTCATTGATTTTTAGTATGACTTAGATAAATTCTTCTTTTGGATCTATGCCCGAGTATTTGGGCCTTGAGAAAGGGTCACCCCTGA
This sequence comes from Calonectris borealis, assembly GCF_964195595.1. Taxonomy (NCBI): domain Eukaryota; kingdom Metazoa; phylum Chordata; class Aves; order Procellariiformes; family Procellariidae; genus Calonectris; species Calonectris borealis. The sequence continues at coordinate 6,342,203 of NC_134333.1, read as the reverse complement.
GTCCATTACAACAGAATCCTGCCTGATATTTCTTGGGAGAAGCTGTATATTAAAAAGTCAGGAATGTGTGGGAAGGTCACCCATGCTCACTGCATGTACCTAAGCTCTGTAACTGCTGCTGCAGTCAAAAAGGGACTGGAAGTCCAGGATAGCAGGAAGAGGAAATCAATATGTGCTGGAATTAGTCTGAAGTAGCTGGAAAAAAGGATCTGGAAGGAGAGAGGCTGAGGGGGTGACAGCGGTTTATACCACACCGAGAAAGACCAGTCATGAATATGGTACCTGCTGTGCAAGGTGCTATATAAACCAACCCCGATACTGAGGTTGTTCCTGGAAAGAGGAGGAAGCTGTGGCGGGGGTATGATTAAGATGGCCAGAATCCGCTGGCTGCAGTGGGCTTTCCCTGCAAGGGTGGGGGTCTGGCCCACGGGCTCTGGTGGTTACAGTTGGGATCATAGTTACGGACCCTGTTTCTCCAGCCTGCTGCCTTATGTGCTATGCCCTGGTAGAAAATGAGCCAGAATAAGGAGGGATCTCAGGCTGCTGTGGTAGTAACCCCCGGTTGGGGGGATCTGGAGTGCTTGTGAGTCACTGCACTGCGGAGCCGGGGTTACGGTGAGCATTGGTCACGGCACTGACAGCGTCCTGTACCACCACTGGAAATGGAAGCCTGTGCCCTTGGTTCCCAGCCACACATTCCCAGACTCCGTGCATTCCGTGTCCACGTGAGCCCCAGCACAGGGCAGGGACAGACTGGGAACAAACACCCAGGCATATGGAGAGGTCTGGGCAGCTTTTTTTGGCAGCAATGTTGTCTCAAAACCACTTCAAGAGTCATAAAATGATGGTGTAGCAGGGCATTAGCTCTGAGTGGAAATCACTGGCCTGGCCAAGAACCCCCTCAGAGATGGAGGGAGATTGAGCGTACTTGGGGAGAGGAGACCAGTGCCTGATGAGGGGGTAATGAAGTGCAACAGAGTTGTTATGAAGTGGTTATCGATCATGTTTACTGCCCTCCTTTCTCCCACTTGACTGCAGCCATGTCAGGGCTGAAATCATCAAGCTTGCAGAGGAGACACGGTGGCCTGCCTTTTAGTGAAAACACAGGGGATAGTGCCCAGCCACCCAGCTCTACAAATGCATCGCGTGTACATCTCTGAACAGAACCCTCCTTGCTGCTGTGGAGAATTTCTAACTCAGGGAGAGTGCTTTCTTTAATCCTTGAGCCTGGCACACTGCATGTGTTGACAAGGACCGATCCATACACAAAAACTTTCATAAACAGCCTGGCTTTCAGAGCCTCTGCAAATCAGTTCCTTGCTAAAAGTGCCCTGGGTCCAAGCTCTGCTAGCTTCTGCATGTGAAGCAAGTGTTTCAGCCTGGCCAGGCAGAGAAAGGATAGTTCTGGTGAATAACAACAGGCATGAGACAAGTGTCTGGAGACATGCACTTGCACTGGTTTGTCTATTAAGTGCTCTGGTTTCCATTGTTGCTATCTATTTCACAGGCAAACACATTTCCCTTGTAAATAGGGTATCTCTTTAGATGGAGATTGAGATTCAGATTGCCTTTAATACTGTCTAAATCCTAGCCACAGCAGACTTTTGGCATCTGAGTTTAGGGTAATTCATTTTATCTGCTCTTATTCATGATATGGCTCCTGGGAATACTTGAAACTAAACAGATGTCTCCATTTTGAATCACAAAGGTGACTGTTTCCTCTCTATCCCACTGTAGATTCTCGGTCTGTAGACTTCACAGAGCAACCCACGAAACTAATGCCCGCATCTTTGTGTTTGTATTATTCATTGACCCACAGCAGCAACCAAATAGTTTTATTAAAGAGAATAAGGCAGAATTTTCAGAAGAAAACGGCCATAATGCTATGAATTCTGAAATAAAAGCTTTGCAAATATTTGTTCAAATTGCCCATTCAATTTTTTCGTCTGTATCTCTTAAATTCTCTTGCCTTTCAGGTGGAATCTGCATGGTTGCACTGTTTCTCTCTGTCATTGTCTCTGTACACAGTTTACCGTGCCAGACTGCTACGGTAAACCTCTCTAAGTGAAGAATTCACTCAGTGCCTTGTTTGGGGCAAGGAGTTCTGCTTTCCTGCATTTTCATAGTGACCCTCTCAGAAGGGTCTCTAGCAAGAACTAAAGGTGGATGGACTCAGGGAACGCAATGTTGTTTGTAACCAGGGCAACCTGGTGGCTTGTGCCCCAGTCTAAAATCTACTCAACCTGTAGGAATATGATGGGAAAGTGTGCTGAAGTATCAGAAGTTGAAGTATTAGAAATCATCTTGTCCAGTGTTTTTGCCTGAGGTAAGAAAGGAGACTCAACTTTACCTGTCAGCTTCCTTCTAATCTCTACCATGGCTTTGCTCTCCTAGAGATCAAATTGTCACCTGCAAGCTCTGGGTTTTACCCACTCAGTCAATTGAAGTAGGTAACCAAATCCACCAAGCTGCCCCAGCATAGATGACCCCAGGTCACTTTGTGTTCATTAATGCTCTACTGACTACAATGGGGAGCAGATTTGTATCACCAAAGTCAACATCTACATTTGGTGAAATGAACAAGATGCAAAGCCCGTTTTCTAGATCTCGAGTGACTATAGAAAGGCTTCTGCATGTGGGCTGGTCCCCCAAGGCTGTGTAGGTTGAATCCCATCCTCTAACCTTTCCGCATAGTCAGGGGAAGGCAACAGGCAGCTCCAGAAGAAAATTACTCCCACCTATCTTAGGTGTTTTCAGGAGAGAGGTATTTTCTATTTCCTTCTCCCACAAAAATGATAAATAAAGGAGAAAAAGGTGGGGGGAAGGGAGAAGTTGTGCAGATTTTCTTTGGAGAACAAATGTAAAGCTCTTCTATTTGCTTTCCAGTTGTCAGTCCTTCTCAGCACATTTGTGTTATATTTTCCTACTTTCTTTGCAATACAAAGCTACAAATACCCTTCTAAGTGCAAACTGAGATTCTCACACAGTTACGTGATTCCAAGAGCTGTGGCTGAAAAAAACCTCGCTCTAAACATCATGATTCTTATTTAAAAAGTGAAGAGTGCTAGAGATACCAAGTCAACACAACTGAAATGTGAATATTGATTTGCAAACTATTTATAAAGTGAAAAAAGGAAAGAGAAAATAAAGCTGAATTCCAAATGCTGTCAAAGAAAGGTGCAGTTTGCACTTGGATTACTCCTGAAGAAAATAATGAAGAAATAAGCTATATTTGAGGAAAAAAAAATCTCTGTAACAACTCATGTAACTTGGCTCTTAGCGAAATTCATCATCATGCTGAGAGCCAACACAAGGCCTATGTATCACAGAGTCTTCACACTGGGGGTGTTGGAGATCACACAGCTCTTGAGACAGATCCCCAGAAGAGATGAATTTCACTCTTACTGAGCAGATGACTCCTGGCATCCTTTCGTTTGTGAAATTTAACAGTTTTTCCGATTATGGTTATCAGCCACCTATTTTTACTGCAAATGGATACTGAAGTGTGACAGCAGTTATCAGCCCAGCTGAATAGCTGTTCACTCCCAGCTCTCTACAAATACAGAATTTCTGAAATAATCTCAAGCATATATTGGTTAAAAATTCAAGGGCAGATGAATGATGAATATCAATGGACACTCCTGCATTAAAATTTAATACTAGCAAAGGAAAATGGAAACAAAATGTTTTTCAGGATTCTGCAGAACAATTACAGGCACTATTTTTTCTCTCTAGAACAGGCTTCCTCCACTGAGGTCTTCAGGGATTTTACTGAGCACTCCTGCAAACACGCAAGTGAAAGCAGACATCTCAGTAGATAAGGGTGCAGAGTGCTTGGGGCAAAGCCATCTTTTCTTTATGAACTTCCTAACTGTGGAATATGGAGTGAGTCAGTTTTAGAGAATTATGTATTTTAAAGCTAGAAATGAACATTAGAGGAATGCTGAATAAAACAGGTCAGCAAATGCCATTCTGTTGCTCTCCTCTTCTAGGCCACAGAGCTTTTAGAAAGACATTTAATCTTGATTTCAAGACTTCATACAGTAACAAGCTGTAAGGCCAAGAGGGACTGGCTGATACTGGCTCTGAAAATCAGTGCTCTAGTTTAAACAGGAATTAATTAATGGAATTCCTTTGCCATGAGAAAATGCCTATGGGTCCACACAGCAGTATGACTTCCCATATAACTTGACAAAAGGCTTACAGTCCTTACAAATTTCTGAGGCTCTCTTTGGGGGTAGTTGCAGGTTCACAGGAGTCTCCTGGAAATATGGACATCTTTATAGTAAGTAAAGCCCTAAGCAAATGCACCGCTAAGGGGCGTTCTCATCCCCAGCAGTGATAGGGAATGAGTCAAATTTTGGGATTAAACATAGCAAAATGTTAAAGTAGAGACATAGTCACTCCAGCTTATTATGCAAAAGCACAAGTTAAGATTATGACAGGAGACAGCTTAATTCCCTTTTCAGTTCCTCTCTGCTGCCTGGCAGAGCAGTGGGAAGTCAGGTATTTCAACAGTATAGCTTGCTTGGAGAATTGCATTTTTCCATTTACTGTCTTTTCTTCCTCCTCTTTGCCTAAGCAGTTTGATTCCAGCTGCCACTTAGAGGTGTTAGTACTTTTAGCTGTGGATCCTAAGGAGTCTGAATGTGCCTTAACGACATTAGCTGTTGTTTAACAGAGCAGATCAAAAGAAATAGCAGTAGCTGATTGAGGCTGATTTGAATAATAACACAGAAATCTCCTATTTACAATAGATAGGCCTATTCCTTGTCCTCACTTTGTTATAGCCTCCTGATGGTTGCAGCTGGCTGTACTGAGTCACACAGAGATGATCTGGGATGGGATGTACAGGGTGAGTGTAAGAGTAATTACTTCCACACACCAGGTCAGTTGGAGACAGTTGATAATTTGTATTTGGATACAGTATATTTCACTATTTCCTCGTCCCATCACGTTCAAGCATCCCTCTGATATGCTCTCTCCATGCCCTGTGCCAGCAGTGACTTTGGCTGACAGGTGAGTGATATAACTCCTGCACATGGATAAGGTCAGGTCCTAAGAGCCTCCACAACAGACCACAGAACTGGGCAGCCCCAGGAGAGCAGGCTGCTAAACAGCCAGAGACGCAAGTAAGTGCAAACCAGGAGTGCTGCCAGAGCTCAGGGTTACTCAAGGACTTCAGCCAAACCAAACCCTTCTGTCTGTTGTGTCTTTGGGGCACCCAGAGCCAGGGATTCAAAGAAAGATGAAGCTCTCAAGAGGCAGGGGAGTCTTTGCAGAATTTGAAAAAAAGACTGTAGCAGCACAAGTGCCCACTCGTCTCAAAAGGAGGAATTCAGAATTGCGCTGTGCTGTGTCAAGGAGTAAGAGATGTGAGAGACTAACAGTGCTCAGTGCTGAGGCATGGTGTCAGCTGGGTATGAGGAGAGATGGGATTCTGGGCCCCATTAACTCAATGACTCCTGCAGCACCCTCTCCATGTCAACAGGCTGATACAGAAATCCAAGGGGGGAAAAAAAGCCCTGCTTGAACTCAGCAGCAATTTGTTTTGCTAGCAAAATATTTTTGAGTGACTGTGGTTGCTAAATTGAAAAGTAGATTGAGGTAGGGGGGGAGAGGAGGGTGGAAAATGAAGTATTTCAGCAATTACACACATGAAACCAGAGACTGGCTGGATATACTACAACACAGTCCAGCTGCCTGACTGTGTAATTAAACTCCAGCTCGACTGGTTGAAATGCAGGAGGCATTTCTGCAGTGAGGTTAAATTAAGAGTTGGTGATGACAAGCAGACATTATGGAAATGTCAAAATTAGCATGTGCTGAATGAGAACGCTGGATGGCCCTAGCTCCAGTCTAGAGGCTCAGAAAGAGCAAGGAAATGAAAGTCTGAGGAAAGGAAATAGTCTCCTCACTGTGGCTGCTCCTACCTGCCCTCCGCAGAGCAGTTACTCCACCATATGGACAATTTTTGCCAGAGCTGGTACTTTTTCAAGAGGGGTAACATGAGAAGAGAAAGACCAAAAGTTGGCTCCTGCTCTGAACGGCCTTGTGGCAGTGTCCCCCTTCCCCATTAACTGATGGGGGGAGCAACGTCTCCTCAACAAAGGGTAGGCTTTAAACTTAAGAAAAGATGAAGGTTCCCACACTCATTTCCAGACCTCCTGGGTTCCCCCAAGGTAGGAAAGGCTCCTTTGTGTTCAGTCTCACTGCTTCCTAGCCAGCTGTTGACTTACCATTTTCATTTTCACCATGCCTATATTCTGTTTAAAACAAAATGAACAAAACAACTCACAATTGGAACAGGCATGGTATTTTGTAGACTTTAGAGCTAGTCAGGGAGTCCTTCCCAAATCTCTGGGTGGCTTATTGTTTGTACAAAATGTAATTTTGTAGAAACTTTGTGGAAATGTTTCAGCCAAACTCCATGGCTAAGGAAATGAGGAATGTACTTCATAGCCTTTCTGACAGGAGGCATTGCTTCAGATCTCTTTGGACTTAAATGTGTCTTCAGCATGACAGGAACATCTGTAAGCTGTTGATATGTTAACTAAGATGGGGAAGAAGGGAAGGACAGTTTGTGCTAGCTTGCTTGAGTTCTCCTTCACCTAGCAATATTTCTGGAAATAGAGCTGTTGTCTCCGCTGTGTTGACAGTGGCACCAACACAGACTTGTTCAACCACATTAGGGAGCTGTAGAGAGCACCATCGTGAAGCCAAACCTCTCTTGCAGACCTCTGGTTGCAGTTATATGCAGCCAAAGGGTAAGGCCCCACTTGTGACCATTTCTCTAAGTATGTCTCTTTAATGCTGATACGGCCAAAGAAAACACAAAGGCAGAAAAAATCCTTTTTCTAAGAAAGCTAAAAGTCTGGCTGGCTCACAGAAATTGCAATGATTATCTGAAAATAAAGGAATAGGCTAAACTGTGTGCAGATGCATATATTGCCTTAATTCTGCATTGTATTAATTTGCTTGTTACCCGATACCATGGGCACAAGTTAAAGTGAAAGAAGCCAGACTTATGCTTGTGGGAGACAGATCATTAAGCCTTCTTATCTCTGGGTTCTGCCACCTCTTGTGTTTAGGTGATGGGCAAGACAAGATGCAGGAAGAATGCACCTTTTCCATTTGTCAGGAGGAGATACTCAACTAAGCTAATATGAATTCAAGACTGAAGTAGGAAAGGGATAAGCAAGGGATACAGCTAATTTGCCTGATGAAGCACTAAAGGGATAAAAGGGACTTTTTTTTTTCTTTTACTTTCCACCGCTCTCCTTGAATCTGGCTTAACATCATTAATTTCTTTACACAGCTACATTTCCCACATGGGGCTAAAAAAGGAAGCATAGTTCTCCTCCTCCATGGTTCACTAGGGAGGGGCTGGGAAATTAATTCCTGCATGCTGCAAATTCTGAATCTTGCTGGAGGCAGGGAAGGAAAAAGGAGAGGGAGACATTAGTCTTCTAGGGAGCCCAGCATGAGGATCTGCTTCTTGATATTATTAGGGAAGTCACCAAGCATTTCTTAGTAAGATTTTTTAACAAACTAATCAGCAATATTGGATTTTCAAGGATTTCAGAGGGAATTCTTGCTAATTGAGGTGTTTTTTTCCATTAGCAGCTCTCAGCAGGAGCCTTGCACACAGGTGGAAGAGCATCACGTATCTTGTAAAATCAATAGTGCAGCCAATTAAAAAAAAGCACAATTAGTGTGGCTGATTCAAATTAGAATTGCAAATTCCTAATGGATCCAGATGTCAAGGCTAGGCAAAGATGTAGGAGTCCGGTGTGTTTCAATTCAGTGAAAAGACTGGCATGCTCTATACAATGTCATGAATTCCCACTCCATTCCCCACAACAAAGCAGCCCCACGTTTCCTGAAAGAGTCACTCCTGCTTCTGTATTTCAGAACATTTCAAGAGGATTTGACAGCCCAGTTCCCTGCAATGCTGATAATACAATACCCTCTCTCTCTCTCAGATGAATAGTCAAATGTGGTTTTGTGTTCTTCCTTGAGCCCAATAAAATGATTATTGGTAACTGAAAATCCAGTCCCTTCAGCTCCGTGGTGTTTATACCAATTCTCTGAGCGTCAGTGACACTATCCTTCCCTCCTCAAGCTGTTCTTTGGTGTGTAATAAGAAGATCAAACTTGATCTCTCTGGAGGGCAGGGCTTGTGGGGCAGGGATTTCCTAAGTGAGGGAGAATGAAAACAGGGCAGGACCATGTCCAGTAGTGTTCAAACCCTTTGGGCCACAAGCTGTTGACTTGGCCACACTCTTCAGGCCTAGCTAGAAAATGCAAGTGCATTTGGAGCATAAATTCAGGAAAGCATTGCTGGAAGAAATTGTAATAATGATAGAGAAGAGAACAGGGAGGGGCATCAAGAGGTGGTCTACTGTGGTGCACAGATAGTTACAAGAGGCAGGAAAAGAAATCTCCATTGGCTTTATGCAGTTGTACAAGGACCATGTTTATGCTACAAGTCTCTTGCTGGCCTGACAAATCTTCCTTGCAGAGAAAGTAAGTGACATTTTATATCGTGACTATGAACAAACTGTTCACACTATTCCTCAGTTAAAATGACCAGCATTGTTATTTCTTATACTTATTACACGTCTGGGCAATAATTAGAGTTATGTATATGGTTATGTTTGATTTTATCTGTATTATTCACCATGCATAAAACTTGTAGCACTTGGAAAATGGGCTCCAGTCTATACCACTTAACTAAAGTTACCAGGGCTTTAGGAAAAGTACTCTTAAATGTATAATTCAGCACTTTTGGGGATCATCAGTTGCTCCCGTGAAGATCTAGCACTAGCACTGTGAGGGTTTGATTCCAGGTTGAATGGCTTGGTGTTGAGCTTGGAGATCTGGCCCTGGATTTTCAAGCAATGTTTTGGGTGGCAGCAGGACAGAAGTGTCACTGCTGTGATTTTACAGTAGGTTAAAATTTGCCACTGTTACTACTTGTCCCTGTGGATGGGCTGCAATGAAATGGTCACAAAAGCAGAAAGTAGAGACTCGTTTTGTGGTGGTCATGTACTCTCCTTCTGAGAGTTTGGAAGCAGAACGAAAGTTGAAGCAATGTAAAGACACTGTACCTCTTTATTCTATACATATATACCATTTATTCTATACACCAAAGATGAGCCAATATGTCTCAGTCATTAGATCCCTCTCTTCAACATTGCATTAATTATTGTTGTCAGAGGTGCCTGGAATACACACTGACAGAATGTCTTTCTGTTAGAAAATAGAGATTCATTTAAATCAAATCATTTCATGAGAACACATTAGTTTTTTCATAACCATTTGTTAAAGGAAAAATCAGTACAAATTATTCCAACTTTTATCTTTGACTTTACAGTATCCAAGTGTTCTGTTTAAACAGAGTAAAATTATTTCATGTCATTCGTATAGTTTTTGATTTTACTCTGTATACAATTACTTTAACTTTAGATTAATTTTGCAGCAAAATTATCTTGTTGTTAGGTTATTTTTTATTTTAACAGCACATTCTCAAGTTTTCCATGGCCACATGTCCAAAATCTGGAGCTTTCTGAAAAAGTTGCTCTTGGGAGACTTTTGTTTGCTCTTGGGAGGGTGCAGTTGCAGACTGGCTAGGCAGCCTTGCTCACTGGCAAGCACCAGAAATGCAGCAGGTGTAGCTCTAAATTTCTCTTTCTCTCACTGATAATACTTAATCCCTCAGATTTGCAAGCAGAGCTTCTGCAAGAAGGGATGTTTTAGGCTGCTGGTCTGGAAATGACAGATAACCCAAAATCAGAGCCTGGAGGATGAACAGAGCTAGGTACCAGACTTACCCTGCATGAATGCAGGGTAATGTAGCGTTAAGGTGTTTCTCAGCTTCTACAAAATGAAAATACACATTTTCTGCAGGCAGGCAGAGATGGCACCAGAGCAGTTCTGCTGGCAGGTATGAGCAAACACATTCCCCTTCCAGTAGGGGAGGTAAAACTGAGAGATGAGCTCCTGTTTGTTTTCCTAATCTACTTGCTGGGCTGCTTGGCTCCCTCTCTGCTCCCGTAGCTGCTGAATCTGCCAGCCCAGGCTGCCCTATGACAGCCCTGGGGGTGCTATGGGTCAGCTGTCCAGGAACTTCTGCTGTGAGAAGTCAACCCAAAGTCTCTGGGAGTTGGGGGCTATGTCACTTGAAGCAGCCTCTCTCTTTCCTGGGACAAGGTGCTGGAATTCAGATCCTTTAGCACTTCAAAAGCCAAGGTCATCCATCACTTTTCCTCTTTCCCTTCTGGATTCTTTTTGCCTCCTCCATCCCATTTTCTCTGCCCAAGTCCCCTTTCGTCTTCCCCTCTTTTTCAATTCCTATTGTGTTTCTCAAGCTGTTTTCCAAGTGGCTGCTGATACCCACACTGCTCAATGCAGGGGCTCTTTCAGATCAAATGACAGCCACACTTCCTAAAAACATAGGAGGGACAAGGGACCTTTATCTTTTTGAAGAAGCACACAGCATTCAGATAGTCTCAGGAGGATGAGAACTGCTGCTTAAAACTGTGCTATGAACTCTTCCTTAGAAGCTCATTTGAAAGTCTCCCATGCAATTAATTCTGTCACTGTAATAATTTGGGACTGTGTGACCAGGCAAATATTATCCATGCTACAAGCTTGGGTCTGATTTCAAGAATTAAAAGGAGAAAACTTGGACTGAAGTGGGAGCTGATAAGAGGTAGGGAAGGAGCTTTCTTCCCAAATCTTCTTCTTTTCTTTAATGGTACTTATTGAACTGGGGTCTTCTGGGAGCTGCGTGTGAGTAAATAAGTAATAACACAGTAAAAGGACTGAATGGAGCCCATTGCTAATGTCATCCTTGCAGCTGACGAAGCAGTTGGAGATCGATGCTGCAGTTTGCCTGGCTAGTGTTGTCCAGTGTGCTGTTGTTTTAGCTTCCTCTTCCTATTCCTCCAAGAAAAGAAAGGATAAGCCTGACAGAGCTGGGTAATGTGGGTCATCTTCTAACCAGTGGAACAGCTAAGGTTTGCAATAGCAAACAGTAAGTTTGCAATAAAGCCTTGCCTTTTTTATTTTGGCTCTGGAAGAGGGGCTTGTGCCTTGTCACACTGATCCTACCATCCTTCCATGCTCTCCTTTTCCAGAAATGTTTTCTGCTTCCTGCTCCAAGGATCGATCCCACTCTATCCAAAGAAAGCTTACCTATGAATTTCTCATTGAAAGAATAGGAATTCATAAAATTCTGTTTTGCTATTCTCCCTCTTCCTCCAGCTGGAGGAAGTTTAGTTGAAAGAAGTTTTTCTACCAGCACTCACTTTTACTCATAACTTCTTCACTCACCAGGGTCTGCAGAATTAAATGCAGCCTTTTCTCTCTCCTCTATGGAGAGCTGCAGAGCCTGTTAATTGCATTTTAAATGAAGCCCTGCAATGTCTGGCAGTCACCGATGATGCTCACAGCTTCCCTGCGTCCTGCCAGATCAGAGGTGTGAGACTGGCTACCGAGCAAGCTCTCAGGGCAAGCCAGAGCCATTTAAAGCTGTGGAGTGAAAGGAAGAATGCCAGTCTGTTCCCAGAGATAAACGTGGTCAAAGACCTTTAAGGGTGGGATCTAAATGTTTTTCAGGAGTATTACTGTGACCAGGCCAGTCCTTTAGGGTCCCTCGTTCAAACACAGCTCAGATAGATTTCCTGAAAAAATGACCATAAAAGCATTTGCCCTGAGTTCACAGCTGCAAACCCGGACCTACCAACTGAATTTGCTTCCCTCCCTTACTGCCTTCATGTTTTGGGGTGCACTGAAGGTCAATCACAGGGTAGGCTTTGAATTTGGGTCTCATTACTGTATAAATCCCCATGATACATTTTCACAGGGTGCTGCATTGCCACTGCATTGCACCTCACAAGGTGACAGGTCCCCAGTCACTTTTACAGGAAATCTCAAAGCAGACTCTAGCAGATGGGGGTCCAGCAAGGGACCTTAGGTCTGGCTATTCAAGGGCAGTGTGTATATGGCCATGGGCCTTCCTCCTTGTAGGCTCAGAGTACTTAGAATATCCTGGTACAGGAAGGCACTATATAACCTCTCTTTTTCAGCCTCTCACATCTCACTTACGTTAGACATTTAGGGTGTGATTAAATGCCCTCTGGATCTTTCTCTCCCAAGTAGCATTTCTGGCTAGCTTAGATTAACCTAGACTCCTAGCTTTTAGATAGCCAAAATCAAGCTAGATCATTACCACCGTAATAGCAGGTTTCCTTATGATTGTCCTGTAAAGTGGGGTAATAGCATTGCTCTGCTGCAAGGCTGAAAGGATACATGAAACAGTGAGCTCCTGGACTTGAGTAACAGTTGCCCAATCAAACAAATACAGCATGGCCTGAGTTTGACAGTTTGACAGTAAGAATGCCAGAAACATTCTTGTAATCTGATTTCCTGTTTCTCCCATAAATTCCTGTTTACAAAAAATATCATTAACAAGTGGGAAAATTATTTTTGACCAGGTAGTAAGCTAATCTGATATAGTGCCTAAAATAGACAGGAGAATCTTACAATGCAGCTTCCTCAGAAAACGATTTAACACAAAGCTGTACATAAGAAAATTCTTACAATAACCATCTATAAAGAATGTTACAGTGGTCTTGGGGCTGTGTCCTCGACCAGCAAAAGAAATGACCCAGGATTAAAGCAAGTGTCTGCTTCTGAATCTGAGCTTATGCTGTGTGCTCCTGGAATATCTGATTATCTATGGAGATGGGGCTCCTGCAGCATATGCATCGGTAACCCATTAGTTTAAGTAGGAGGGAGTTAGGTGAGTCATATACACAGATTCATTTTAGGCAACGTTACCCTGAGTTGTACAGATGTGGTATTGTGCACTACAAAGATTTCATTTCTTTGAATTCAGAGGCTTTGGGGCATTCATCTTTTAAAAGCCTCCTTTGGTGGCATTACATATTTACTGTAGACTTCTGACACTTTGGGCTACAGATTGCTATAGACAGATCTATTCTCTTTATGCCTTTGGGCTTTATGCAAAAGCTGCAAAGGAAAAAGGAAACTTTCCACTAAATATAGAACCACACTCACTGTTTCAAATTCTTTTCACACATGCTGATTTTCAGCTTTTTGCTAGGTGATTTAATTGCATTCACAAGCTGTCCCCCCTTCTCTCTTCTCACTGAAGTAAAATACAACACCTGGGTTCTTTCTCTTGCGTGCTTGCTCTATTTTTTTTTCTTTTTTTTTTTTTAGCACAGCACATAGAAGAGGGATGACCAGAAGAGAAACTTCAAAAAGTGTATTGTTCAGTCTTTATTTTCAGACTGCCAAGAAACACAAACCAATTGATTGAGCTGAGCCAAGTTACAAGAGTTTTTCTGCCTCTCTGTGTTTTAATAGCGAATAGCTAAGGTGCTAGAAAATGGTATTTAAAGAACTTCTTTGCAGCTCTTTACATCAACTCTGAGCAAGTCCTAGGGGTGGGGAAATAGCAGTTGGGGCTGACCCAGACGTGCTTGGATTCAGCATTCAGCTCTTCCTTCACAATAGGCATATATGGGACCATTTTTTACTAAGAGTCAAATTTCCTTGATGTTACTGGTGACTGTTAGGATAACTGGCACCAGTATATTCGTTTAATATTAACTGGTGAGTGGTAGATCACTGCATTCAGGAATAAATGAGGAATGACCATCACCAATTTTTGTTTCTGAAACTGAAGGCTAGTGGCTCTGAAATGCCCAGTTCCCTTCTGTGCTGTTTATGCCTGGTCCCCTGATGAGGTGTTGTTGATAAGTGGAAGAGAATGAAGTATGGATGAATCTCTGAGAGCTGTGTTTGCAGGGAGGAGAGGCTTAGATACTTTAGATGTGATTCTGAATTCAAGGAATTGATATTTGCAGCAGAATTTGGCTGGCATAACTACATTAGCTAAGAAATGTTAAAAAAAAAAAATCAACCTGCTGATGCCAGCAAAACTCCCAGCACGGATGGTGCTATACTGGCAACAGACCACTTTTGTCAGCTAAACTCATGGCACTTGGGGGCATTGTATAATGAAGCTGGCAACTGCCATACACTGCGTCTACGTGAGCAGAGTCTGACGGTGTAGTTATGCCAGAGAGGATCTCTGTTGTACACTAGCCATTATCTACTTCCCGAGGCTGTTCTGATCTTCGAGCATTTACTGCTATTTACAGCCGTGCAGCATGTTCCTCATGAGTGGATTACCCAGCTTTAGCACAGCATGCTCGGAGGCCATGGAGAATTTGGCCTCTGGTTTCCTCTGCAGCTGCCGGAGCAGCACAAGGCAGCAAGCTCATTATGAATTTCACCCTCTGCAAATCCACCCGCAGGAGTGGTCTCTATCCAAAGCAGCACACTCATGTCAGAGGGCATGAGTGCACCGCCGTGTAACTTGGCATTTCTAGGCTGTGGAGTGACTTACTGGAGCTGTAACCGCTTAAGACTAAATGAAAAGGGCTAAGGCTATTTTTGGTTTCTGGGTGACCTTAGTGTTGGGGAATACGTGGAGGCAGCATTCCCAGTAGCAGCCAGCACTGCTTGCGCGGTCTTGGAAAGGTCTCCTTTGTGTTCCCTGTGAATATCAGAACTTGTGCCATCAGCTTCAGTCTTTCCTATCCAAGCTGCAGGAGGTAGAGTAGCAAACTTCTCTCCTCATGGAGGCCCTAGAAGAGACTTTCTCCACACTGCAATTCCTGCTAGTTCTCTGCAAATTCCCTGCTCAGTATCCCTGTGTAATAACTGATGGTGACTGCTCGCACCTATGGTTCATTTTGCAGTTAGTTGCCACAACTTTTAACACTTGCAGGGAGTCACCCATGGGAACATGTATCTCTCCATTTTTGCCCAGTAATTAATTGCTTAGGCAATTAAATGTCCCAGCAGTTCCTCAGTAATGACTCTTAGTGCAGGGATGCTGACAATTAACATGCAACCTGTGATAACACTGACTTCATTCTGCAGCCACGTTAAGGTCAGGAATAACGATTCAGCAGTTCCATAATTACACTTTTTGCATGCAACTATGCTCTCACTACATGGAATCTTTTATGCAAATGAATAGCACCATGTCTGGAAACATAAATAGCCCCAGCTCTTCAACATGGATAGTGTGTCTGAAACCTTGTCACCCTTATCAGATGTGTTAACAACTGTGGTTCGAGTGAGAGCTACTGTGTTCACCGAGTTTTCCCAGGCACTCCCACTGGTACAGAGCTCAGCAGCCACTTCATCCATGTCTCACCTAACTCTGGCAGCGACCACACCAGCCCCTTCAGGGTGCTTTCAGAAATAACGTAGAGTCTGAGGGAATCACCTCTCCCACAAGCGCTTCTTCTTATATTGATGGTGTGTTTACACCTTACGGGGGTTTTTTTAAAGTTTTTTCTACTTTTTTTGTTCACTGAGAGCCCCGATCCTTTCCTGAGGAGCTGCCTCCTGGCCAGTCCGCCCCCAGCCTGTCCAGCTGCACGGGGTTATTCCTCCCCGATACAAGATCTTGCACTTGCTCTTGTTGAACTTCATGAGGTTCTGCTCAGCCTGTTTCACCAGCCTGTCCCCCAACACACGGACCGCTCCCCTCAGTGTGCTACCACCTACTTAAGTGGAAATGGAGGTGACAGGGGAACAACCTCCCAGCAGCCCTGCCCAGTCACGAGCAGAAGGCCACCCCCCGCTGTGACACCAGCTACCTCCCTCTCTGCTGGGGTGTGCTTCACCCCGCTCAGCGGCGGCCCGGCTCCGCAGGGCCCTGAGGCGAACCCAGAGCAGAGCCCGGAGCTGCCGCCTGCACCGAGAGGCCGCGAACAGGGGCCCCGCCCACCGCCGCGCGCCTGTTTGAACCGCCTCGCCTAACGGTCGCTCGCTCGTTTGAACCGCCTGGCTCAGCGCCGCGCGCCTGTTTGAACCGCCTCGGTAACGGTCGCTCGCTCGTTTGAACCGCCTGGCTCAGCGCCGCGCGCCTGTTTGAACCGCCTCGGTAACGGTCCCCCACTCGTCTGAACCGCCCCGCCGACGGCCGGTTGCCTGCTGTTGGAGCTCCCCCGCTCCTGCCCTCGCCACTCCGCACCGCGGCGGCCCCTGAGGAGCGCCGCCTCAGCGGGCGGGATCCGCGCCCTGAGCCAGCCGCGCAGGGACGGGGCCGGCCCCCGCGCCCGGCCCTGCTGCCTCAGCGCTCGAGAAACTACGAGCCCGGTCACGGGTCTCCTCAGCGTCGTCGATGTTGGTGCCCGCGCTGCCCTCACGAAGAACATGTAAAGTTTCCTCGCGTGAAATCTCTCTATAAGGCTTTTCTCTCTGGGCCTTTTATTTTTTACTGTTGAATGAAAGTGCTACTCCAGGCTGAGTCTGGCCTTAGGGTTGTAAAATGCTGCTCAAAGACCAGCAAATGCTTTCTCAGCTACTGTAAAACACCTGTGGATGGAAAGTTCTCTTCAGCTTTGCCTGACTCTGTGAGGTGCTCCTGACACCCCTTAATAGAGGATTTTTCAGCGAATTGGCATAACCAGAAGGACATTTGTCTTTGGTCAGCATCACCTCTCTGCTGCCAAATGATCCCTCTTGAAAAATTTGATTCTCTTTCCCCTTCCAGCTTCACAAGGGACAGAGAGTTCACAATACTCATTGCAAGTGCCTGATCTGCTTAAAGGCTGACAACCTCCAGCAAGTATCTGAGATCTCAGAGTAGAAGCAAATCTGCAGCTCTGCTGCCAGCTATGCAGAGAAGCAGCTGGCTAATAGCAGATGAAGGGGCCACGGGGGAAGGAGATGCCAATGTTTGAAGAACACTGGCACCACATCTTTCATTACAGTTCTCCCCCAGAGCTAACGAGAAGTTGTAATGAACTTCAGTCAGACTTATTTTCTAACATGCTTAATTTATCACTCATGGCATGGGGGCCAGAAATCATAGGGAAGCTGAGATAAGATGTACTTAGATCAGAAAGTGTGTTTGAAGGTCTAAATGTATTGGTTTCTCTGTGCAATCATGCTGGAGATGTGGTGTTGCAGAAATGTATGGGGGACAGTTTAAAGGTAAAAGCCACAAGGAATGGGAGCTAGCTATAGCAAGAAGGAACAAGCCCCAGACTGGAGCTCTGTTAATGTGCAGCATCCAGACTGAATGTGAACACATAGAAGATGCCAGAAAAAACCATTACATACCGTAACTGGTACAAAATTACAGCAAACAAATGGAGAGCTTGCTTGGGTATCCCTGCTGCAGTCTGCATTGGAGATGTGCCCTGGATGCATAGAGCTCTGCAGAAAAACAGGCTTCCTCCCACACGGTCAAGGCTGGAGTAACTCGCATGGCGTGCTCAGGCTACATTCTCTGTGCTGTCTCTTCCAAGAATTGGGGTCTTTGGATTGTCTTGCCTGAAGAACTGTGTCTGTTTAACAAGGCAAATTGTATTATGGACATTTTCCAGAACATTTTCTAAAAACCATGTCTCAAATGTGTAAGCTAATCTGTACATTTAAAGTGCTCAGCAATGATTTAAGACGGCAGCAATTACTGGACACATCTCTCTGAAGGCTAAACAGCGCAGTATGCTGGTGTTTTAAGTCTGATCCAGAGTGCATCATTTCACATAAAGAGCCAAAAACCTAGTTTTGAAGGCTACCAGCTGCAGAAGGTGCCTCAGGACCAGTTAAAGCTGCAGGCTATAATGTATATTCATCCAGCTACTGGCTATTTGTGCAAGGGCTTAAAGCTGACAGAGGAGGACGGCTGGATTACTGGTTAGTATTCAGTGTGTGGAATGAGTGAAAAGGTGGAGGAGAGGGCAGGGTGGAGTGAGGGAGCAGTCCTGGCTGTGGAGCTCTTCTGGTGTAAACTTTTCCCCTGTGTATAGTTTGCAAGCACTGGTGTCGGGGGATTGCACTTTCCCAATTTATGCCTACATCTAGGCTATCACATTGGAGATTCAGTTTGGGGCTTGAAAAATTGTTATTCAAAGAGGCAATTATGTTAAGCCTTTATGAGAGTTTTCCAAACAGCACAGCTGTTTTGGCAAATCCATTCAGACAATGAAAGTCCATTTGAAGTCTCACAACTTTTTTCCCCTATAACCATAAGTACTGGTAGAAAGTACTAGATGGGCAAGCTGGATAACTAAGGGGTAGGAAGGAGGTTTGCTGAAAAGAGAACAGTGTCTTGAGATTGAAGTACTGATGGGCTTGGTGATTTGGTTGCAGTGTGTGTCTGTGAAAAGTTTCTGTGTGACCTTTGATAAATGGCTTAGGATCCTAAGTGCCTGAGGTCTCTGCCAAATTAATTATACCCAAAGAGACGAAATAGCATATCCTCTCGTCCCATATGGTCCGTGGAGAGAGTCAGATGTTTCCGAAATGCGATCTAAAAAGTACATTTTCTGGGAAAGGTTCTAATCTCTCCTGATGTGGCCAACAGCAATATGTTATTGTCATAAGCTCCACATTCCTGTTGCTACTGGTAGAGCAAGAATCTAGCCAAGGCTCTCTAAGGAACATTCAAGGGTGCCTTTTTTCTTTGAATTTGCAGATAAGGAAAAAATGAACCGAGATGTAGTGGAGCTGATTTAATCAGCCTAGTGAACAATGTACTCTGAGGGTAGAAATTTTATCTAGGAAGGGGATAGCCTGATGTTCAGCTGTGAAACTTTAGGACTTCCATGAAAACAGCATCCCAGCTGCATCACCTGGTTGCACACAAGTTTGATGCCTACTTTGGAAAACACTGCTATTATAGGCATGGTTCTCAACTTTAGGTAATCTTTCTTCCTAAAGTCATGCTGTGGTTATATAGAAAGTCCTCACATACAGTCATTAAGCTCATGCTCTGCAGATGGCTGTAACCTGCTAACCTCACTGACCACCAGTTTCTGCTTTTACATACTTCTTTCCTGGCAGCTCACGTTTCAGACCTGTTAAAGTTTACCAGGTTTTATTTGACATTTGGATAAAACTGTAATAAAAACTAAATCCTCATTTTGGCATGTTTTGCTTGCTCCTGTGCATCACATAAGGTCGGGGCAGCTACTTGAATTTATTTCCCAGCAGAGTGCTCAGTCCTGGAGCAAGCTAATCTCTCTTACACAGGTTTTGGAACCACCTAGCTCTGAACAGTAAGCCAGTGGTGGAACTAATCCTTCCAAAGATTTTCTTCTTGGAAAAGGGGAAAGCTGCAGGGAGCGGAGTCATGGAAAAAACAGTGTCTTGAACAGATCCCTCCTCAGTAAGCTTTGTAGTGGACCTAGAATGAAAATGGAGGCACAAGGTAATTCTTGTTAATAGGAGGAGAAATGTTTTAGAAGATTAAATCTCTCCCACCCCTCCCAAAATGCCATCTTGAGGAGACTGGTGGTAGGCCCAAAGCAGCACATGTAGTCCCAGCTCTGCTGTCGGTGCTGGGAAACCACTCTGCTAATTGGGAGTATATCCATTCTGCTTTGCACATGGATTACTTCTGCTTTCTTTTCTCATTTTACCTTAATTGTGTTCTAGGGCCCTTACTATTCAGGGTTATATGGAGCATAGCCAGCAAGTTCTTTCCTGACACTGCCTGCTCTAATTACTGTGCTAATTATTAGTTGCTCATCATCAGCCTGTTGCTTGTCTCTAATGTCTTTGAAGGCTTGTCTACGTGTGCAAGGTGTATCACTTTGGCAGTAGCAGCAAAAGCACTGGTGGTGGAATTGGTCTTTCTGGGGCTGGGAATTCCTCGGTGAGTTATCTAGGGTATTTTCCAGAGCTATTTTGGACATCTAGACACTGAGAACTGAGCTTATCTTTGGTATTTACCTTAGAATGAGGTAAGTTGTGTCCAGGAATTACTGGACTCTGACATGGATGTCTATATTATAGGCATCTAATCTTAATGGAGAGAAATCCCAACCTCAGCATGAAGACAACTGTATTGGTACAAAAGCCTTTTAAATTGGAGGAGCTGCTGGGATGTAGGAATAAGATTTACTGGAAATATGCCCTTTCTATTGAAATAATTCTTTACAAACTAGGGTGGTGGCTCTCATCCCTAGGAGATCCTAGGCAAATCATTTATCTTCTGAGTGTAATTAGGTTACCAAAAGAAATCCCATTTCATAGGTCTGAAATAGGTGGTAGGCCTGGATTCTGCCTAATCCTTCTACGTCAATTGCTTGCCTCGAAAGGGGTCTTTTAATATTTATATGTGATCTATGAGAATTACGGTTGAAGCCACAATTCCCTATTCTTGGTGACCAAGCCTGGACGTTTAGCAACCTCCATAGGCACCCCAGGTGGATGGGATCCACAAGAGGAGGACAGAGACCACTGATACGAGGCAGATGGTCACAACAGTTCCAGAGGAGTGGCAAACTCTAGCTGTCACCCCATTGTGTTCCTCTCCAAAGCCATCTGTGTTTGCAACCCTTTTAAGGACATGCACTGCAATGAAACCATATGTGTTTTCATTTGGTAAGACAGCTTGTGGTGAAAATAGACGGGTTGTTAACAAGACAGGCAGATGGCAAATTTGCTGCAATATCATGATTACTGTACTTCAAAGAGATAATCAATAATCAGGCAATTAGGGCCTTGTTAAATCAGAAGCAGACTCGGAGACATTTAGGAGGATGCATTTTCAAAGCATCCTTCTGAGATTCAGGGATGGAGCTTCTGTGTAGCAAAAGAAATTTCTGCACGAACCTCCTACAGATCGCTTAATAATACATACCTCTTATCACAACTAATTCTTCACAGAAGTACCTGATGGGCAATATGTTAACATTTTATGAACTATAACTTTTATTACGTTTCAAAGGGAATGTCTCAACTTCCTCTATGGTTTCTTTCATCTTATTTTCTTCCTTCTTTTTTTTTTTGGTAAGACTCCTTATTTTGTGTTTTTAATTTTTAGAGTTCTTTTGGAGAATTTTGACCAAGATCTGAAAGAAATTAAAGTTTCTGACTTTAAGATACAATTTAAAAATAAGAGACAAAGCTTGGCTGAAAAGAGATAATCCTGTTCTTGATCATAAAACATGCCTTTCTGGTAGATTTTATATGTGGATTTCGAAGAGTTCAGAAAAAGAGAACGTTACAGGATGTGGTTGGTAATTTTTTGGTGTGCCAACTTCCACTTTAATAAGTGAATTCATTGAAACCGATATGGTTTCAGTCTAACCAAATAGTTAATTAGTCCAGTAGTCTAATAAACTTCCTAATCAACACAGAAAAAAAGATGGAGAGTGGAGGTTGAATTGTTAAAATGTGGATGTTTTTTACTGGCCAGGCCTGATTTTTCCTTTTTGAAGCTAGTGTTTGAATTTAATTTTTTGCTACACAAAAAATAGTTGAATATGAAATGCAACATTTCTAAATTATCAAAATTAAATATTTAGACTGAATCGAATCAGTATTTTCTTGGCTTTTCAGCTGATGAAGATGATCAACATTTCAACTTCTTATCTGTGTTACATCAGTTGATACATAGCTATACAGCTATCATGCCCTGGAGAGTCAGCTCTTCCTCCACTGGTGGCCAAGCTGGAAGAAATGAAACTACCTCTATAGCAGTAAAAACATTAAATTATCAGTGCTAAATACACTCCAGGTGGCCCATCTGACTCTGGTGATAAGACACAAGCAGAAGTGCTCATACTCTTCCAGTCAATTTATATATGGCCATGCTGCCTTTGGCCCTGGTCTCTTGTGTGTGTATAAATATACATACATAAACATATATAATGTGTGTATATATATACAGACATGCATATGTGCACATACATGCATACATATGCACACTTGTCACAGAGCTGCATGCAGGTTTGTGTTGGAGCAGCCTCTGAGAAACTTGTTGGTGCGTACAATCAAAGAGAAATGGCCGTGGGAAAGTTTGTACTGCTTGTGTTTAGTTGTGCTCTTACTCAAACCTTTGGAGCAGAACTTGAGTCATGAGCCTAAACTGTGCTTGGGTGTCTTATAAAGACCATTCAAATAATTTATAAGAGCACAGATTATTTTATTCTTCTTTATGCTAATGTGATATAGCTTGACTTTATTTTATTTTCTCTCAATTACTTTGTGATGCAGAGCCAGTGAAAATTGAAGTCTCAGAAATGTTTCTGGTGGCATTACTTAATACTGACTTCAGCTTTTTGAGATCAGAGTAAACTTTATGCAATCTAAGTAGGGTCGTTATCTTGCTTTACTGGTGCCCTGTCATTAAAAAGAGAGATTGGTAACTACACTCTGGAAGTTTATATGATGGAGATAGCTTGGGTTTAAAGCACTGTCTTTATTGTTCCTGATGTAATTGAATATAGGGAATTATTTGCTCTGTTATTTATATTGTCTTTCCTGAGAAACAAAGATAGGAGATTGGACTTTTGCTCTCATTGCAGGAAGACACAGTACCTTGGTAACTTTAAGAACAAACCGATTTGCGCCATCTTCCTTCCTGATTCAACACCTGCCCAAGAAAAGATTGATTTGTATTTATTGATCTCTCTGGATAGCTTTAGTCCTTTCCAGTAAATTCTATTAAAACTGCAGCTTAGTCAAAGCTCAGTTATCTGGTGTTTGCAGCTTCTGTTGTTTGTATAGTCGTTGTGGGATTCCTGGGTAATGATAAAACCTTAGGTGGAATCAGAGGAATATGGAAACTTCCTTGCTTGACACAGCCATATTGTCCTCACTGGGGTACTGCTCAGCACTGGTCAGGCTGTTAAGGGGATATCACAGCTAATTAAGCTGTTCCCTAAGACCAGTTGCACGTGGATGTAGTCCCACTGCCTTCCAGCTGGATAAGGGGTGCAGGTACTCCTTAGCAACCTAGATGCAGATGGGGCAACTTTAAGATGTGAAAGTATCGCTGTGGCGGAAGGGAACCTTAAAACCAAAAGTGAAAAAAACCTTAAAGAGGTGTTAAGTGATGCAAATGGACAGTATGCCTAGGCTGGATCTAGCCCTCTGTTCACCAGATAGAGCAGGCCAATTGTGGAGAATTAAACGAATGTATTTGAGTATGGAGGACACTGCTTTATAGAGCCCTGCATTCTGCTTGAGTATTCAGTAACTCGGGCACAGGGGACTACAGTCATGCCTAGCTTAGCATCATGGGATGGGCTAGTTGATGTTAGCTAAGAGTCTGTCGCATTGTTACTTCCAAGAAAATTACTTGTAAAAGTAGTTTCCATTCACCATTTCTTTGTATCTTTCTGGGAGCTTGTGAATGTTTGCAGTAGAGAAATGTGATCTTTGGGAAGGGAGTGTCGATTACAAAGGAACCGTTCTAAATGTCTCCCAAAGTTAGATTCCGAGCCTGTTAAAAGGTGGGGGACACCGCCCTCCCCCCAAAACAAAACAAACCCAAAACAAAAAAAAAAACCAAATACCTCTTGCAAAATGAAATGTTAAAAGGAAATCGGGTCTCATTCTTGCAAACCAAGGAGGAAGAGGAGCCAGGGCTGTAAGACTCAGATTCTTCAAATGTTTAAGTTAAATTTAAGCGTGTGAGGCATAAAACTTTGATGATGGATTCCTCAGCCTACCAGGCAAAGTTATAAGGAGACCAAGCATGTGGAAGTTAAACCAGACAAATTTAGACTACAAGTAAAACATAAATGTTTAACAGAGGTTAATCAAGCTTTGGAACAATTCACTAAAGGCAGTGTTGGATTCTCAACCACTAGCAATTTTTAAGTTAAAAAAAAAAAAAAATCACTTTCTTTTCCAAGAAAGATATTTTTCAGTTGAAATATAAAATAATTCAGGCAAAGCCAATGACTTGTATTATGCAGAAAATCAGATCTCATGTTCATTGTGATCCCTTTTTGCTCTGAAGTCTATGACTTGCTTTGACAGAACTTGAAATGTGTTTCTCTGCCAGCTGTTACCTATGCGATTTGTAGTTTGAATTGTTATTTCCCTCTTATTGAGATTAGCTGGTTATGTAGGGAAACTGTGTTTTCTATGGGCTTTCTTCTGAAAGCCCCTTTTAGAGTTTATCATGCAGTCTGTGCATTTAGGGACTTTAGTCCGGTGAGAAGAAAGTGTCCAATTTGCAAAAATTGGGGCACCCGGCTTTTGAACAGTCTCCCATAAGCAATAACTCTTTCAGGAAGATAATACAAATCACTGCTGGACTCACTCAGGCCATGGCACTTAAAGCAGATGAGCTTGAAATGTCCGTTTCAGTCTGTAGATACACCACAGTTCTGGGACTAAAACAAATCTTCAGTGTCTGAGTTTTTGACTGAGTAGATACTTTTTATTTTATTTTTTCTAGCTCTAAATGAACTCTTCTCTCACCTATGGCAGCATTTTCAGCCGTCAACTCTGCTCCTTTGCCTTTAGGGTGATATTTTGAATGATGTCAATCTGTGTATTGTTGAATTCAACGGAAGATATTCCCACAAATTCAACAGAGAGAATGCATAAGTCTTTGGCTTGTTGAGAGTTATGAGAGTCAGGGAGCAGCTCTTCTAACTAGATTACCTCATCATCGACAAGGGTTTCACTCCGTATCAACACATGTTCCACAATAAGCAAGTTTTTTGTTAAACACTCTGTGCCATCTTGAACCTGCCATTGTTGGAGTTCAGCTTGCACTTACTTTTATGAAATGCCTGATACACCAGTCAGAAAATACATTAACCCTCTTACTCCAATTATATACACAGTAGGTGCATTATTGGCAAAGCAAATGAATGGTGAACCTTGCATCCCCAAAGAAGCCTCTCTTTTAGCGAGTACTCCTGACTTCCGTATTCATCATGGATAATGTGCTTCCTCACTGTGAGATACATTTAAACAGACTACTTGCAACTCCACAGGCAAAGTATGTGTTGCTCTTCAGCCTTTAAAAAGCAATTCAGAGAGAGACTCATTGCCTCACAGCCTTCCCAGGTTCTGTGCACCCTGTCTCAACTGCAGCAAAGCTCTATATTACAAACTGTATAAAGTGGATTGGAAACTTCAGCCGGAAACTGCTAACTCATGAATGTGAATCACTTCAGGCAAAGATGCTGATTTTGCTAACAGTGATAAATGGCAATCTCTTTTCATTAATGTAAACTTACCCTTTTATGGGACAGCTTTTTGCTTTTCACTTGAAATACATTTGGAGGGGAGGAGTGCATGTGCACTTGTAAACTGAAATACTGAACACTAAAATCTTTAATCCAAATGTTTTGATATTTTAACTTGCATTTTCATTCCAAAACTTTTGAGTTTAATCTTTCTACATCCTTATTTGAAGAGATGATAAAGCGGAGGAAAAATTTGCAAGTCTGTAAAAGAACAAACCATACAAAATTTAAACTTTTTGGTACTTCAGAAATAAATTTAAAAAAAATAGGTCAAATGAAAAGATTTGGTTTTGTTTCGTATGGGACCAGTGCTTTTGTGTTGTAAAAAGTGCCAGTAATTTTTCTCCTCTTTATTTACTGCATTAAGTTGGCATCTTCTGTTGAAGCATTGAAAGGTGAAGGTGCTTTTTCTTCCTCGAAATGTACGAAGGATGTGTTTGCAGAAGACCTGTAGGGTAGTGTCACAAGGAGAGAGGACCCAATAGCAGCATGCTGATCGCTGGTCACATCCGAATGAGCAGTCCTGCAGTGCTGGGTTTCCTGGCAAGAAGGGCCCAGGACAAGCTGCTCTGACTGCAGGAGGCAACATAAGTAAGATCCATTCATAATCTGTGCCTGTCTGAAAGAGCAGTCTGTAGAGCATTCATAGGCACACTTCGTGTCTTATCCTTCACTGATATATCCCTGCTTCCAGGTGACATGTGTGCTTGAAAATGTGCAGGTATTACTGGTGTGCTTAGACACATAGGGGAAGCCTTGAGGGATTTAGCACCTGAATATTAATCTCAACAGGCCTAGCCTGCAGGTTTCCATAGTGACTCTGCACAAAGGCAGGAGACCTGCAGGTTTCTGTCTTCAGTTCTTGTTAGGTTTGCCCAATCATTCTGATTCTTCCTAGCCAGCTGTGATTTTCTAGAACATGCCTTTCCTTTCTCAGTGAGCACCAGACCTGTACCTTGCTCTTTCCCAAATGTTTGACCCAGGAACTCCCCCATACGCACAGCCTCATCCTTCTGAGTGATACAGGACCCCCGCCAACATGTTCCTCAACCCTGTAAGAAGGCTGCTTCTATGCATACCTGGTTCTTCTCACCCTGTGTATGCCAAGATGCTCCTGTCCCTTCTGGGTGACCAACAGTTCCCTTCCAGCACTTCCTCTTGCCTTTGCAAGTGGCCTAGACTTGCCTTTGTATAACTGCTTTCCATGCTGCAAGTGATTAAGGTGTCTTTGTAAATGCCTGCCTCTCCCTTCAAAAATCCCTCCCTCCCTGAACAAAATGCCCCTCTTCCTGGCCAGTGTTTTGTGCTCAGGGGTCTGGCTATTACGAGTTTGGGACTCAGCATGTTGACAGAGATGTGGTTTTCAAGAAAGGATTTTCTTCAGTGTGTGGGGGAAATAAATCAACAAGAGCTGATGATTTCGCCTCTGGTAACAGTGCTGACTTTAAGATCCCTGAAATATGGAAGGTGATGAGTGTTTGAGGAAAGTGTTAAGAAGAGCTGCACAGGGATAGATGTCGAAGAGATGTCTGGATGTCTTCTGCCAACAGAAGGGTTGTTGCATCAGTGCTTGCTGTGACAGTTTAAGGAACTATAAGAATGGGCCTAGGTGAACCTGTATTTATTTACACAGCTCGTATTTATTCAGATTCTTTGCAGGTTTCCTTGTAAGGCTCCTTATATTCATTGGGCACAAATGAACCTAACACATGGGTAGCTTCTTTAATAGCGGAACAGGTATTGACTAATGAACTAGCACTGAATTAGAGGTATTAAGCTGATGGTTACTGTCTCTGGGAGACACTCCTGTTTTAGATCTCTGCTTTAATTATCTTCTTGATCTTTTGCTTCTGTCAGCTTCCTCTATAGTCAGTGGCACCCAAGCTCCAGACATGTTTGGAGGTTTCCTACAAGTGAGGAAGAAACGAGATCA